>NC_044032.1:113276805-113578094 GCF_901765095.1 Microcaecilia unicolor | reverse complement strand
TGTCTCTCGACTCTGGTCCCGCCCTCATTTTCTGTTTCCACAAGGGCGAGACCAGAGCCGAGAGACAGAAGGGAAGGCTGAAGCGCCGCCGAGCCTGCAGTGCACGCTTTTCACTGCCGAGGTAAGAAGAGGGCTTTTAAAATTTGGATGGACGGAGGGCGGACCCTGGAACTCGGAGGGAGGGACGGACGGACGGACGGCCCGTCAGCCCTGGAACTCGGAGGGAGGGAGGGAGGGACTTTTAAAATTCTGGCTGGCCTGGAAGGGAACTTCCGGTGCATAAAATATTGGGGGTGCTTGAGCACCCACAGAGTCAGCGCCTATGAGTGTACCCCTTAGAGCATATGCTGCAGCCATGCACTGCAGATAGGGCTCAATCTTATGTGGACAAGTTTTGCCTCCTGAGAGGATTCCCAGCTGCCTCCAGAGAGATCTTTCAGCCACAGTCAAAATGGAAAGCTAAGGGCAAGCCTCTCTCACCATTCCAGGCAGCACTCCTCTCTCCCCTACACATTCATAATCTGATCTGAAGTGATGATTTCAATTCATTAATCTTGTACTCACAGTGGATTAGGATTTAGATTTGTTTGACTTTTCCAAATCCGAGCTCAAGGTGAGCTACATTCAGGTGCTATGAGTTATTTTTTCCTTGTCCAAATGGGCACACAATCTAAGCATACAAAGAACAGCACTGGGAGAAGCAGGATTTGAATCTGCTTTTGTAACCACTAAACTACTCCTCCACTCTAGTGCTGTATTTTTGCCAATTACTGTAGCAAATTGTAACAGTAAACCATGTAACTTGTGTACTTTTAGGGTTATGAGCAAGATTCTATTTATCTGTTGATACTTTTTCATTTATACAGGGAGTCACAGGGGACTGGGGGAGAGTGGGTTGGGGCGGGGGGGGAGTTTCGGAGGGATATATAGTTAGTTCATTACACTTGATTGTTCTGCTACATAAGTAATGATTCAAATTCTTAATAAAAAAAAATACATGAACTGTAGCAAATTGCTTTCCTTTCCCCACTTACAAGAACAGAAAGTGAAGGGTGATGTTGGCCCTGTCCATGCAACTTTTATTTTTTTACAAAGAAAATCATTGTGTGTGTCATGCAGCAAAGCCTTTGACACGGTTCTGCACAAGTGACTGATAAATAAATTGAGTGCCCTCGGTATGGGAACCTAGAGTAACTGATTGGGTTAAAAATTGGTTTGAATGCCAGGAGACAGAGGGTCAGTGCTTTTTTTGTGCCGTTACGCAACGGTACGGCGTACTGGCACCTTTTTTTTGCCCTGCATCGCGCCATGGTTACCGCCACTTATCTGCCCGCCCTCTTCTCCCCCCCCAAGGATCCTTTTTATTTTATTTTAAATTTACCTAACCTCCGTCCGAGTCCGACATGGCAGCAACGTCACTGGAAGCGCTCCCCTCCTGAGTCCCGACGTGTCTAGCAAGAAGCTTCCTTATTCGTTCATTCTCAGTGTCTGAGAATGAACGAATCAGGAAGCTTCTGCTAGAGACGTCGGGACTCGGGAGGGGAGCACTTTCAGTGACGCTGCTGCCCATGCGGTCGTACTCAGAGGTCAGGTAAATTTAAAATAAAAGAAAAAGGATCCTTGGGGGGAAAAGTGGGCGCCAGAGCGGGCAGGCAGGCAGTTGGACATGGAAGCGGGAGGGCAAGGGAGAGAGGACCATCTGGACATGGATGGCAGGGCTCAGGGAGAGAGGGGAATTGCTGGATAGGGATGAATGGAGGGGGCAGGGGACAGAGGAGCATGGGAGGGCAGGGAATTGCTGGATAGGGTTGAATGGAGGGGACAGAGGAGCATGGATGGGAGGGCAGGGCTCAGGGAGAGAGGGAACTGTTCCAGAATTTAAAAGGGCATGGGAGAAGCATGTGTGATCGCTTAGGAACAGGAAGAATAGGGGTTACAGAGGATGGGCAGACTGGATGGGGTCATATGGCCTTTAGCTGCCGTCATGTTTCTCTGTTTCTATATGCAAGTTTGGCATTCTTCTATAGAAATGTGTACAAACGATTGTCCCATTGTTTCCTGTAATTTATTTGTATTGAAAATATGAAGGAACTACAAAAAAATAGCTAACATGATATTCTTCCTATTAGCAGGTGGTTCTTAACTAAAATACCAGGTAGAGGATGAGACAGTTTCTTTTTCTGAAAGTTGAACATATGCCACATTTGTTTGTACTGTTCCAGAAGATAAAACTGAGAAATAAGGTAAACCACAACTATTTACCTAGTCCTAAAGGTCCTGGCCCATTGTGACAGACTACAACATATTTACCAGTACAAAGCATGCCAGTGCACAAGATTTCAACAAGTCCTTAGTGAGCTGATAGGCTCAGAAAAAGGTTCTAGATGTATTTAAACTTTTATACATGCCTTGCTGCACTACATATTATTTTTATTTATTTTATTTTTTTGTTACATTTGTACCCCGCGCTTTCCCACTCATGGCAGGCTCAATGCGGCTTACATGGGGCAATGGAGGGTTAAGTGACTTGCCCAGAGTCACAAGGAGCAAGGATTATCATAGTGTTTTCTTTCTCATTGTGGATCAGTGCTTCCTAACCCTGTCCTGGAGTACTATCTTTGTTCAAAGACTTGCCACTAGAGTGAAAACTAGGTTACTTGAGGATGGAGAAAAAGTTGACAGGTAAACAGCAAGCAAAGTAACTACAGTGTGCACGTGGGGGGAACAAGAGAGGATGGCCTGCTGGCTGAGTGAACGTAAGTGTGGAGGGGGTGGGGGGGAAGAGGACAACCTGGAGTTCATGTACAGGTGAGGGGGGAGCGAGAGAGGATGACATGCTGGCTGAGTATGTGTACATGTGGAGGAGGGGAGTGAGAGAGGACAACATGCTGGCTGAGTGCATGTGTGTGTGGTGGTGGTGGTGGTGGGGGCAAAGAGAAGGACATGGGCCGGGTGTATGAGGGGGCAGAGAGGGTTGTGCTGGCTGTGATAGGGGGCAGCAAAGTTTGGCTTGCAGGCTTATTTTCAAAGCACTTTGGGAGGCTAAGTTCCATAGGTGTTCTATGGAACTTTGGGAGGGCTAAGTGCTTTGAAAATATGCCTCTTGGTGTGCCGTAAAGGATCAAACTTGAAAGCATGCCACAAAATTAAAAAGCAAAGAAGAGCAATGTTCCTGGAAGGAGGTGTGGGCTCACATTTGGTGCCATCTTAGCTCTTCAACAACCATTCACTTATAAGATTATAACACTACATCATGTTGGTATGCAATGTCAATTGCACCAAAATCAGGCAAAGCTATTAGAAACAGTTACAGAGAAAAATGTAGGCAGATAAGACTATATGGCCTATCAGTTCTGCCCATCCATAGCCATCTATTTCCCGTCACTCCCTTAGAGATCCTATGTACTTGTCCGAAGTTCTCTTTAATTCAGATACCATTCTTGTCTCCACCTCTTCCACTGGGGACACCATTCCATGAATTCACCACCCTTTCTGTGAAAAAGTATTTCCTTCTATCCCCTTTCACCTTCATCCTATGCTTCCTTATTCCAGAGCTTCCTTGCAATTGAAAGACTCGCTCCCTGTACATTTATGCCACACAGATATTTAAATGTCTACCATATCTCCCCTCTCCCCCATACGCTTAATGACAAAGACCACTGATCATTTTAGTACCTGCCCTCTAGAGTCCAACTCCATACTGTTTATAACTTTTTGAAGGTGCAGTCTCCAGAATTGTACACAATATTCTAAATGAGGTCTCACCAGAGTCTACAGGGGTGTTGTCACCTCCTTTTTTCCTACTGTCCATTCCTCTCCCTATGCACCAAAGCATCCTTCTAGCTTTCATGGTTGCTTTTTCTACCTGTTTCTCCACCTTAACATCATCACATATGACCACAACCAAGTCCCGTTCCTCTTTCGTGCACAGAAATCCTTCACCACCTGAACTGTACCGTTTCCTCCAGGGGCATAGCCAGACACCCAATTTTGGGTGGGCCTGGGCCCAAGATGGGTGGCAGAAGAACTCCACCCAGTCCTACAGGTGATTTGGTCTCTCCTTCTCTCACCTGCGTGCCATAGGTCTCAAACATCCCCCCTCTCCCGCATACCTTTTAAATAGCAGATTTTCACTGGCAGTGAGAAGCAACTAATACACACTGGTCGTCATGGTGGCCCTACAGCCTTCCCACTGCTGCAAACTTCCTGTTTCGGCATAGCCGGAATACATCAGAGGGAAGGCTATGGGGCTGGTGTGAGCGGTATGTATCAGTTGCTGCTTGCTACAGGTGAAGATCTGCTATTTACAAGGTATGCAGGAGGGACAGTTGTTGGGAGTTTTCAGCTAGTGGGGCTTCGGAATCCCTGCCAACCACATCATAGATTGCTGCTACTGGATGGGCCTGAGCCCAAAGTGGGTGGGCCTGGGCCCACCTAGGCCCACCCTTGGCTACGCCACTGGTTCCCTCAGGTCTTTTGCAGCCGAAATTCATTACCCTGCATTTTTACATTAAAATATATGCTGCCAAATTCCAGATCATGCCTCTAGCTTTGCCAAGTTCTTCCGCACTTTATCCACACTTTGGTGTGTCTATCCTAGACTTTGGTATCATCTGCAAAGAGGCAAACCTTACCAGGCAGCCCCTTCAGCAATATTGCTTATAAAATGTTAAAAAGAACCGGCCCAAGAACCCAAACCTTGTGGCATACCACTGGTAACATCCTTTTCCTCAGAAAGAGCTCCATTTACTACTACCCTCTGTCACCTTCCACTCAACCAGTTCCTAACCCAGTCAGTTACTTTAGGGCTCATACCAAGGATACTCAGTTGATTTATTAGTCGTTTATATGAACTGTGTCAAAGACTTTGCTAAAATCTTAACACATCACATCTAGCAGTTTCCTCGATCCAACTCTCTGGTCACCCAATCAAAGAAATTAATCAGATTTGTCTGACAAGACCTGCCTCTAGTGAAATAATGTTGCCTTGGGTCCTGTAATCCAAGCTTCACTATTGTCGGTTTTAAAAGTTGTTACATTATTTATTACCACAGAAATCAGACTTACCAGCCTATTCCCAACCTCTTCCGTACTTCTGCTTTTGTGGAGAGGGACCACATCTGTTCCAGTAATCAGGGCCAATCCCAACTCTAGGGAAGCACTGAATAGGTCACCCAGTGAAACTGCTAGAACTTTCCTAAGTTCCTTCAGTACCCTCGATGTATGCCATCCGGCCCCATCGCTTTGTCCACCTTTAATTTAGGCCAGCTCCTCAGGAACACAGTTCTCTGAAAAATCACTTGGGGTGTATCACCCTTCTGTTCCTAGTTGTGCCCTTCAGCTGTGAATGCAAACAGAAATATTTGGTTAAGCAATTCAGCCTGATCTTTATCAGCTGCTATATATTCCTCCCCTTCACAATGCCACTTTTGCACTTCCTCCTTTCACTAACATATCTAAAAAATGTCTTGTCCCCCCTCCCCATTTTACTGTATTGGCCTATTTTTGCTTCCATTTCCATCTTTGCTTTCCTATTTACTTGCTTCTCTTAGCTTTTCCCATATTGTCACCTGTCTTCTTCTTTCTGTAATCTCTTTTAGTTTATAAAGGCTAACCACTTGTTCTTTATTTTTCAGCTACTACTTTTGAGAACCAAAGTGGCTTCTTTTCGTCTTACGTGTATATACTTTCTTTACAAAAAAAGGTTGTTGCCCTTACAATACCTCCTTTCAGTTTTGTCAACTGCTTTCCACTTCTTCCAGATGTTCCCATCTAGACAGCAAGTTATTATTATTATTTATTGCATTTGTATCCCACATTCCCCCACCTATTTGCAGGCTCAATGTGGCTTACATAGATTTGTTAACATTATCATTTCAGGATATCAGATACAGTTAGTAATGTTAGCGATCAAGGAAGGGAAGAGAGAAGGAAGAGAGTGATTGGGGTAGTTATAGAAGGTGGAAGTGCAGCCTGGAACAGAACAAAACCGGCCTAAGAGGGTGGAGTGTATTCTGGACCCCAAACAGATTCTGCAACACTTCGCAGCCTTGCAAATTTAGTAGAGGCTAAACTCAAGTGGGCTACAGACGCAGCCATGGCTCTGACATTGTGAGCCATGATATGACACTCTAGGGTCAGCCCAGCCTGGACATAAATGAAGGAAATGCAATCTGCCAGCCAATTAAAAATGGTGCATTTCTCGATGGCAAACCCCTTCCTGTTGGGATGAAAGAAATAAAAAGTTGGGTGGACTGTCTGTGAGGCCTGATCTGCTCCATTAGTAGACTAATGCTCTCTTGCAAACCCAAGGTTTGCAAGCTGATTTCACTAGGATGGGCATGAGTTTGGGGAGCAAATGATGGTAAGACAATTGATTGGTTCATATGGAAATCCAACATCACTTTCAACAGAAACTTAGGGTGTATGTAGAGGACTACTCTATTGTGATAAAACTTAGAATAAGGTGCATCCACCACTAAGGCCCGAAGTTCTTGAGGTAATCCCCCATCTGAACAAAGTTAGTTTTTTTGAAGTCTAGAACCTTCACTTTTGAATGAACGCTCTCCACACCTACCTTAATATGAAATCACACATCTGGTGATCACTGGATGCCAGATGATCACCTACTATAACATCAGAAACACTGTCCCCATTAGTAAGCACTAAGTCCAGTATGGCCCCATCCTGCAGGGGTTCCATTACCAACTGCTGGAATAGTTCCCCCTGTACAGAATCAAGGATTGCCCTACTTCTAAAAGATCCTTCACAATAGGGATACCCCAATAAACATGGCGCATATTAAAATCATCAAGTAGTAGTAAAGTACTTCCCCTTTCACAGCTATATTTTGAATGTCTTCAATTAAATCTCTGTCAAGTTCTTCTGTGAAAGAGGCATGTATATCATACCAATGTAAACACATTTGCCTTTCCTTCTTTCTTCTAGATTGACCCACAGTGCCTCTTCCTTACCCTGTAGATCTTGCAATTGTGTAGCTTTAATATTACATTTAACATAAAATGCCACTCCTGCTCTCTTTCTTCCTACCCTATCTTTCCTGAACAGATTACAGCCCGGTATAAACTATATCCCAGCTATGGTTTCTCTGTGAACCATGTCTCTGTGATCGCCACTAAATCCAAACCAGCCTCTTCCATCAAGATCTAAAACCTTATTTCCCATACTTAAGGCATTAGTATATACTGCTTTCCAGACGTTGCCCCTTTTCCCCATTTGTGTAGAGGTATTAATGCTTCACTTACCTGAGGGCTTGATCACCCTGCTCAAACAATTCTAGTTCAATGCCCTCTCCAGTAGTTAGCCAGTCTGCTACTGAAAGCAATTCTTCATTAGACAGACACCATCTTTGTTCAGCAGCCTTTGGAAAAACATCCCATGGTCCAAGAAGCCAAAATTATCTGTGCAACCACATATTCAATTCTAGAATGCGAGCTTCTCAATTTGTCTTTTCTTTCACTACACTGACTTATCTACTCTATTCTATATTATTGTGGTTCTATTTCTTTCTTTTTTTATATTACATTGTAAATCGCTTTGTCGATATGTTTTCTCACAAATGGTATATTAAAGTTTTCAATAAACTTGAAAACATGAAACCTTGGCCTTTATCCTCAACAGGGAGGATAAAGACCACGGATGAGAACATCATCTGTGGATCTGTCTGCTTCACCCTCTCTCCCAAAGCTAGTTGGAAGGGTACCTAAAGAGGTTAGGGCTCTTCAGCTTGGAAAAGAGACTGATGAGGGAAGATATGATCGAGGTCTACAAAATCGTGAGTGGTGTAGAACAAGTAGAAGTAAATCAATTTTTTACTTGTTCCAAAAGTACAAAAACTAGGGGACACTCGAGGAAGTTACACTGCACTCCATTTAAGTGCACGTCGGATAAGCGCATGCTCTGTTTAATTGAATGTCGTACTTCGAAGTCCCCGTTTTTGGCGCCATCAATTTCTATGGGGACAAACTTTGGTTAGGCGCACCACTGATAAGTGCAAGATTTGCTTATATGCATGGTTTAGACCGTTCCGCTGCAGAAAGACTCCGCATCAGCGCACTGACAGAATATGGAAGCCGACAAAGGGGTGGTAAATTTGAAATCTCGTTGGTTAACTGCCACAGGCAGAAGAAGCGAAAGAATGCTGTTAGAGTGTACACTGGAGTCGTCATCGTCGTGCAACTGTAAGACTTTAACACTGGCTGAACGAATAGAAGTTCTTTAAACAATTAGAAAACAAAGTCAAGCATCTATTGCTAAAGAATATGGTGTCAATCCCAGTCAAATTTCATGTATCTTGAAGCAGAAAGACCAGCTTCTGGAAGACTGGCAAAACAATACAAATCCACAACGGAAACGGAAACGGGCAGGAAAAGCTGAGGATGTAGAAGATGCTCTTCTTCGGTGGTTTTCTCAAGTCAGGAGCAGACAGTTTCCTGTCAGTGGTCCACTGATTATGGAGAAAGCTAATCAGCTAGCTGAAAGTCTTGGACTAACTGAATTCAAAGCCATGGTTGGAAAGATGGAAGGAGAGGAACAACATAAAATTCAAGAAACAGCATGGTGAAAAACAAGACGCTGATGACTTTGGTGCTGAAAATTGGGTTGTTTCAGTTCTTCCTACCATCTTGAACGAGTTTGCACCGCATGACATTTTCAATACTGACGAAAATGGTCTATACTAGCGAGCGATTCCTGATGGAACACTTGCATTCAAACAAGCCGAAACTACAGGAAGTAAAACGTCGAAGGACCAACTGACAATCCTCCTTTGCTGCAATATGGATGGGAGTGAGAAGTTGGAACCACTTGTCATTGAAAAGAGCAAACAGCCCCGTTGCTTCAAGAATGTTAAGCGACTTCCTGTGTCATACAAGGCTAACGCAAATTCATGGATGACTGAGGAAATTTGGAAGCAGTGGCTAAAGAAGTTAGACACTAGAATGCGGGCACAAAAGCGCCAGATTTTGTTGCTTTGTGATAATTGTGCTGTACACAGTGATGATGTCAGGCTGTCTAACGTCAAGGTGGTCTTCCTGCCACCAAACACTACCTCTCTGATCCAACCTATGGATCAGGGCATAAAAGCCAATTTCAAACAAAATTATCGGGCTCTTGTGCTATGTCGTCTGATGAGCGTTATGGATGACCAGACTGGCAAGGATAAACGTGCTATTGAATTGGCTCGTAATCTATCACTGTTGGATTCCCTACATATGCAGAAAGAAGCCTGGAATCATGTTACACAGGCAACCGTTGTGAACTGCTACAAGCGGGCAAGCTTTGTTAGGGATGTGGAGAGGGACGAAACAAATGCAGCTGTTGCAAACACGTCAGATGAACAGGCTAGTGGCATCCCAGCTGGTGTTACTGAAGAGGAGTTTCATCACTACGTAGCTGTTGATTACGATCTACAAACAGTTGACAACAGCACTGATGTTGAGATATGTGCCTACACGCAGGCAACGGCTGATGATGAAACAGATGATGAAATGAGCAGCGAGGCACATGCTGACGAAATTCAACAACCTCCTGTCACTTTTGCAAGAGTGCTGGAGAGTCTCAACACCGTGCGGGCCTATCTGGAGGCAATTGGATGTCAGTGCTATGACAGTTTTTACTGTCTGGCAGACGTAGTCTATGGAACTCACAGACACAAGAGTGTAATGTCAGTTAACGGAGACTGTATAACGTCAGTTAACGGAGACTGTATACTGTACGTATAATAAACAGTACTGTACATATGTTTATCAGATGTCAAACTTCTTTGGGTCACAACGGTTAGGTGCACCCTCCAGTTAACTGCATGTATTTCTCTGGTCCCAGACCCTTGCACTTAAGCGGATTGCACTGTACTTTTAAAACAAATAGGAGGAAATATTTTTTCACTCAACGAATAGTTAAGCTCTGGAACTCTTTGCCGGAGGATGTGGGAACAGTGGTTACTGTATCTGGGTTTAAAAAAAGGTTTGGACAAATTCCTGGAGGAAACGTCCATAGTCTGCTATTCAGACAGACAAGGGAAACACTGCTTGCACTGGGATTTGTAGCATGGAGTGTTGCCATGATTTGGGTTTCTGCCAGGTACTTGTGACCTGGCTTGGCCACTGTTTGGAAAACAGGATACTGGGCTAGATGGATCATTGGTCTGACCCAGTATGGCTATGGCTACTCTTATCATTTCTGCCAACATGGATGAGCAGCACTGGGTAATAGTCATGAGTCTCGGCAAGCTCTCTGTAGCATCTTTAATTTTTATATAAACACTCTTCCAAATGATTTAAAAAAATTTACAACCAATGGCCGTCGTATAGTAGGTCTAAAAATGCAGTATTTTCTCTCTCATGCTTGTTCTTCAATGCTAACTGCTGCATAATTTCAGATCCTGCTACAAGTTTTTCTTATTGGATTTATCTAAGCCTTAGAATTTCAGAACATGAAAACAGCTTAGAACAGTGATGGCGAACCTATGGCACGCATGCCAGAGAGGGCACGCAGAGCCCTCTCTGTTGGTACGCGCGCCGTCGCCTCAGCCAGTTCCAGCCCCCCCTCCGATTAAAAGTCATACCTCCATCAGGCCTCCCTCACTCCCACCCACCCAGCGCCAGGCCGCCTGAGCACCAGGTCACCTGCCCGTCCTCCCTCCGAGCACCAGGGCCCCCCCTCCAAAATTTAAAAGTCATACCTGGTCGGGGTTAAGGCGGCGTTGGCAGCGGCAGTGAAAAGCGCTGGCTCTGCGCGCCTTCAGCCTTCCCTTCTGTCTCTCAAGCGCTGGTCCCGCCCTTGCGGAAACAGGAAATGAGGGCGGGACCAGCGCTTGAGAGACAGAAGGGAAGGCTGAAGGCACGCCGATCCAGCGCTTTTCACTGCTGCCGCTGCCTTAACCCCGACCAGGTATGACTTTTAATTTTCGGAGGGGGGGCCCTGGTGCTCGGAGGGGGTGCGGGTGGGCGACCTGGTGCTGGGTGGGTGGGAGGAAGGGAGGCAGTCCTGGGTGGGAGGCCTGATGCCTAGTGCTGGGAGGGATGCCTGATGCTGGGAGGGAGGGAGGGGTGCCTGATGCCTGGTGGGAGGGTAGGATGCCTGGTGCTGGGTGGGAGGGAGGGAAGCCCTGGAAACGGAGTTAAGAGAACAGATAGAGAGCAGCAGAATCAGAGACTAGGACCATATGGATAGAAAAACAAAATCACCAGACAACAAAGATAGAAAAAAATCATTTTATTTTCATTTTAGTGTTTGAATATGTCCAATTTGAGAATTTACATCTGCTGTCTTATTTTGCACTGGGTATACTGGAGCTGTAACAGCTTACAGAAATGATTTATAATGAAAAAAAATCAAGTTACTTTTTTCTCCTATACTAGTATAATATTTTCAATGATGTCTGTTTATATGCGCCATGGCTGGTGTAAGGGGTGTGGCTATCATAGGGGTGGAGTCATGTGGTGACCCCGCCCATAATGAGTACCGGCACCTGTTATTCAGGTTAAATTGCCCTGTTGGCATTTTGCAATAAATAATTAGATTTTGGGTTGCTGTTTGGGCACTCGGTCTCTGAAAGGTTCGCCATCACTGGCTTAGAACACAGAAAATGCTACCGAGCTTGAAAGGCGTTTGAAAGAAAACTATTGATAATGACTTATAGAAAGCACTGAAAGAAGAAACAGAAAGGTGGTGCAACATATTGAGGGCTGGGATTGACGTTATAATGTTCTCTGCTCGAAACAACCTTGCTTTGAGAGGTATTAGTGAGGTTAACAGAAAATCAAACTATGGTTTGTTTCTGAAAACCTTAGAACTAAAATGCCACTACTACCAGGGGTTGGCTGAATATATTGCAGCCACTAAAGTAATAAAAGCATCTATGCTGTACTTTTCTCCATGAGTACAAAAGGAGAAATTAGGTCTTACCTGATAATTTTCTTTCCATTAGTTCTGCACACTATTCCAGGACAAGTGGGTAGTTATGTCCATCGACCAGCAGGTGGAGATAGAAAATCTAGAACTGAGCACTACTACCTAGCCACGTGCTAGCCACCCAGTTCCTCAGTATTGTTCATAAGCCAGCAGAAAACCAACCTAAATGCATGAACAGCAACCTACCAACAAACAAAGCAAAAAAAAAACCAAACACCAACGACAGGATCCAGAACAGTGAGCAGGGCAGTCATAAGCAAAATAGGTCGAAAGCACCGAGAGGGCTCCTGGAATACTGTGAAGAACCAATGGAAAGAAAATGATCAGCTAAGACCTAATTTCTCCTTCCATTATGTTCTATCCCACTATTCCAGGACAAGTGGGATGTTCAGAAGCAATCCCTGCGAGGGTGGGACATCGGCCCTGCTGCCCTTAAGACCGCCGCCCCAAAGGATGCATCTGACCGTGCAGCAACATCCACCCTATAATGCTTGCTGAAAGAATGAAACGACGACCACGTCGCCGCCCTGTAAATGTCTACTGGAGAAGACAAGGACGTCTCTGCCCACGACGTCGCCACATGCCTAGTCGAGTGGGCCTTCAAACCCAAAGGCGAAGCCTTCCCTGCCAGGAGGTAGGCGGACGACACTGCCTCCTTCAACCTCTGGGCAATGGAAACTTTGGAGGCCATTAGGCCCAACTGCTGTTTACCAAATAAAACAAACTATCTATCCGAGTGATGAAACTCGTTAGTCGCCTCCAGATAACGGATAAGAACTCTTTGAACATCCAAAAGCCACAATGATGCATACCAGCTCCACGTCCTGCCGACGAAAGGAAGGCAGCTCTACCAACTGATAAAGATGAAATTCTGAGACCACCTTGGGCAGAAAGGACGGCACCGTCCATACAGACACCCCCCTCCAAAAAACGGAAAAAAGGGTCCCTGCAAGAGAGCACCTGGAGCTCAGAAACACGACGGGCTGAAGCGATAGCCACCAAAAATACCACTTTCAGAGTAAGATCCTTCAGGGAAGCCTGACGAAGAGGCTCAAAGGGAGGACGCTGAAGCACTCCAAGCACCAGATTGAGATCCCAGTCAGGGCAGGGAGCCCAGAAGGGCAGTTGAAAACAATCCACACCTTTCAGAAAACGGACCACATCCGGGTGAGCCGCCAGCGAAGAATTGTGAAAGCGCCCTCGGAAGCAGGCCAAGGCCGCCACCTGGACCTTCAAGAACCCCAGCGCTAAGCCCTTGTGCACCCCCTGCTGTAGAAAATCAGGATGCTGGCCACTGAAGTGTTAAAGGGATCCAAACCCCTTTCCGCACACCAGACGCGGGCATAGGCCGAAGAAGTAGACCGCTTGCGAGCCTGGAGCAAGATAGTAATAACCGAATCCGAATAGCCCTTCTTCCTCAAACGAGACCTCTCAAGGGCCAGGCTGTAAGACTAAAGTGGGAGGGATCTTCCATAGCCACCGGGTCCCTGCTGGAGAAGACCCCTCTCCTGTGGAAGTCGCAGCAGCTGGCTGTCCAGAAGACTGATGAATCGGCATATCAAGGACGCCTGGGCCAGTCCAGAGCCACCACTACTACTACTACTACTATTTAGCATTTCTATAGCGCTACAAGGCATACGCAGCGCTGCACAAACATAGAAGAAAGACAGTCCCTGCTCAAACAGCTTACAATCTAATAGACAAAAAATAAAGTAAGCAAATCAAATCAATTAATGTGTACATGAAGGAGGAGAGGAGGGTAGGTGGAGGCGAGTGGTTACAAGTGGTTACGAGTCAAAAGCAATGTAAAAGAGGTGGGCTTTCAGTCTAGATTTAAAGGTGGCCAAGGATGGGGCAAGACGTAGGGGCTCAGGAAGTTTATTCCAGGCGTAGGGTGCAGCGAGACAGAGAGCCCAAAGTCTGGAGTTGGCAGTAGTGGAGAAGGGAACAGATAAGAAGGATTTATCCATGGAGCGCAGTGCACGGGAAGGGGTGTAGGGAAGGATGAGTGTGGAGAGATATTGGGGAGCAGCAGAGTGAGTACATTTAGAGGTTAGTAGAAGAAGTTTGAACAGGATGCGAAAACGAATAGGGAGCCAGTGAAGGGTCTTGAGGAGAGGGGTAGTATGAGTAAAGCGACCCTGAGGAAGAATGAGACGGGCAGCAGAGTTTTGAACCGACTGGAGAGGTGACTAAGTGGGAGGCCAGCAAGAAGCAGATTGCAGTAGTCTAACGAGAGGTGACAAGGGTGTGAATGAGGGTTTTTGGTAGAGTGATCGGAAAGAAAGGGCGGATTTTACGGATGTTGTAAAGAAAGAAACGACAGGTCTTGGCGATCTGCTGGATATGAGCAGAGAAGGAGAGAGAAGAGTCAAAGATGACCCCAAGGTTTCGAGCTGAGGAGACAGGGAGAATGAGAGAGCCATCAACAGAAATAGAAAACGGGGGGAGTGGGGAGGTGGGTTTGGGGGGGAAAATGAGAAGCTCGGTTTTGGTCATGTTTAATTTCAGGTGGCGTTGAGACATCCAGACAGCAATGTCAGACAAGCACGCTGAAAACTTTGGTTTGGATGCAAGGTGAGATATCAGGGGTAGAAAGGTAGATTTGGGAGTCATCAGCATAGAGATGGTAGGAAAAGCCATGGGATGAGATTAATGAACCAAGGGAAGAAGTGTAGATAGAAAAGAGGAGGGGACCAAGAACAGAACCCTGAGGTACGCCGACAGGCGAGGGATAGAAGTAGAAGAGGATCCACCAGAGTGAACACTGAAGGTGCGGAGGGAGAGGTAGAAAGAGAACCAGGAAAGGAAAGGACAAAATCAATCTGCCATGATGAGCCGCTACTCTTCTCTCAGCAGACAGCCCACCATCGGCCAAGGAGGAAAGACATACAGGACTCCCTCTACCGGCCACGATTGAAGTAGGGCATCCAGGCCCAACAAATCCTGCTCCCTGCGACGACTGAAGAACTGTGGAACCTTGGCATTGTACTTCATGGCCATCAGGAAGGCCCCAACGCCGCACCACTAGTGAAACACAGCGGCAAGACAGCGCCCACTCATCGGGATCCAAAACATGATGACTGAGAAAGTCAGCCTCTATGTTGAGCACCCCGGCAATGTGGGCGGCTGAGAGGTAAGACAAGTGCTGCTCCGCCCAGACCAAAGAGGCCGGATTCCCTGGCCAGACGGCTGCTGCGGGTCCCCCCCTGCCTGTTGATATAAGCTACAGTCGTCACATTGTCGGAGAAGACTCGGACCGCCGTCCCCGTCAGGAATGGGAGAAACGACTTCAGAGCTAGCTGCACAGCCCAAAGCTCCAGAAAATTGATGGGCCAGCGGGACTCCTGGCAACCACGGACCCTGAGAGCTAAATAGTCCCTGTAATGGTCCCTCCAGCCCGACAGGCTGGCATCTGTTGTCACTACCTCCCAATGCAGAATGGGAAAGCACATTCCCCGAGCCAGAGACTGGGGGCAGAACCACCATCTCATGCTCCGTCTGGCCTCCAACGTCCAAGGGAGTCTGACTTGGTAAGCCTCCGACACCGGAGACCAGCGGGAGAGCACAGACCTCTGAAGCAGACACATGTGGGCTCGCGCCCAAGGGACTACCTCCATGGACCCTAGAAGCTGGACGTAGTCCCAAACCCATGGCCTGGCAGCCAACAGAAGGAAACGTACCTGACTCACCCAACTGGGTATCGAATAGAACACCCAAGTATTCCAGGTGCTGAGAAGGGATCAGGCAGCTCTTCTCGAAATTGATCACCCACCTAAGGACTGAAGCAGCCTGACAACCGTGGAAGTCGCTTCCAAGCTGTCCTGGTAGGACGGCGCGTGAGTTAGCCAGTCATCCAAGTAAGGGTGAACTTGAACACCCTGCTTCCGGAGGAATGCCGCCACCACTACCATCACTTTGGAGAAAGTCCGTGGGACTGTAGCAAAGCCAAATGGGCGCGCCTGCACTGGAAGGGTTGACCCAGCACCGCAAAATGAAAGAACTGTGAATGGAAGCCCCAAATTGGAATATGGCGGTTTGCTTCTTGAGATCGAGAGAGGTAAGAAACTTCCCCTCTCGCACGGGAAGAATGCCGGACCTGAGGGTTTCCATCAGAAAGTTCATAACCCGCAGGCATTTTGTTGACACTCTTGAGGTCCAGAATGGGCCGGACCGTGCCTTCCTTCTTGGAACCATGAAGTACCTCCCCTGTCCGCGCTCATCGAGCGGCACAAGCACAATGCCTGAAGGGACAGTAAGCCTGAACTGTGGACTTGACTTGTGCCTCTGAGACAGAACCTTGACACAAAGACTGCAAGAAGAGAGGAGCAGCCAGGCGGTAGAATTCTAATCGGTAACCGTCGCAAAGGATGTCTAGCACCCACTGATCTGAGGTGATGGAGGCCCACACATCCTGGAACGCCTGAAGACGTCCCCCTATTGGTCTGAACGTGTGGACCAATGCACCATCATTGTGACTGACGGGAAAGAGGACCTGTCTGACCTGACTTGCCAGTCCCCTTCCTATACCTCTGAAAGGACTGACGGGGCTGAAACTTGGGCCATTGCCCAAAGGCCGGGTGACCCGGTCTGTATATTTTACTGTCCCAAAAACGAGGATGAGAGAACCCGGACTGCGGACCAGATGACCTAGGTCGGTCCTCAGGCAGCCACTGGGGCCTAGACTCTCCGAGCTCTTTCACCAGATTACTTAAGTCCTCGCCAAACAGTAACTTCCCCCGAAAGGGCAGCTTAACCAACCGGGCTTTGGACACCGCATCCGCTGACCACGCCCGGAGCCACAACAGTCGCCTTGTGGAGACCGCCAACGACATACCCTTGGTCGAAGCCCTCAGCATGTCGTACACTGCGTCCGCTAGATAAGCTAGACCTGCCTCCATCCTAGTCACCCATGAACCACTCCTGGCCCCCGACTTTTGATGCCATTGCAAACAGGCAAGGGCCACAAAGGAACTACAAATCACAGCCTGCAATCCCAAGGCAGCCACCTCAAAGGCCTGTTTCAGGGCCTGCTCCAATTTCTTATCCTGAAGGTCCTTTAAGGCCACTCCGCCTTCCACAGGCAAGGTCATCTTCTTGGTGACTGCTGCCACCAATGAATCTACCTTAGGAAAGTCCAACTTCTCCCTTTCCTCGCAGACCCGGCTCGGGGGTATTCCACTCTGCAGAGATCAAATCCTGAATATCTGGATGCATCGGGAAAGCCTTAGAGGGACCCCTAAGCCCCCGCATGGGACCAGACTGCTGGGAACCTGAAGGACCACCCCCCAGGTTCAGAGATGGAGAGAGCCGATAAGGACTCCGAAATCAACACACCCAATTCATCCTTTTGAAAAAGTCGGAGCACCCGAGGGGAGCTCCTCCTCCTTTAAAGGCTCCAGGACAGAAGGGCCCCCCCCGAGGAAATGGGGGAACAACACTCCAAGGGTCAACCAACAGGACAGGCCGAAGTCTCTTGGGGGGGGAGGAGGGGCTGAGTCCAACTCCGCACCCCCTGAGATCCTCGGAGCAGGAAGATTAGAGCCCCCTGCTTCAATAAAAATGTCTGGTGCAGTAACAAGACAAATTCAGGGGAAAAAGGAATACCCTGATCAGGTAAGCCCCCTGCCGTGACTGCTCCCTTCTCTGCCACTGGCAGAGCACGTTGCCTGACCACAGAGGACAAAATGGCCGAAGTTCTCGCCTCCGCCAGAGAGGAGTCGCCAAGAGATCCCCCCGGGGAACCACAGCACTGAACCAGGCCTGCCATCCCCAGAGAAAGGCTACCAGGATCTCTTCCTCCACTCGGGGACACCGGTCTGCACACCGTGCAGCAGCCCAAGGAGCATCTACCCCCATAGGAAGAGCAGCGCTTCACCACCTCAGCAGGGACCGACATGCCGCCGCGCCAACGAACACCTGGTCAAAGGCCCGACCTGCACGGGTGTGCTACAAGCACGCTAACTTGCTCCCTCTTCTGGTTTTTTTTCTTTTGGCGCTAGTGTCTAACAGAAAAAAGGCACACAGCGGGAACTGCGCGACCGCTACCACGGCCCGCTAACAGATCCCCAACTCACCACCTGGATCCTGAATCAGGGTGTGCAACCCCCCGAACTCTCCAACCTCCTGACCTCCGCAGCCAGGACCAGCACCGCCGGTCTGGAGCCGTTCTAATACAGCCAAGAAGAAACGTGCCTCTCTCTTTTTTTTTTTTTTTGGTTGCTGTACAGACACTGCCACAAAAGAGGCTCAGGAGGGAAATAAAGGGAAGAAAGCCTCCAGGCGGAAGACAGACAGGGGCCCAGCACCTCCAGGTATGTCTAAATGCCCTGCAACCAAAGACCATAACGAACATTACCTGACTCTTCTTCCCCCTTTTCCTCTCTAAGTTCCCCCAACTGTACCTACCATACATGTACCTCATTCTACTACAATATCACTTTGTATTCATTCATACCATGTATTTGTTCAGACCGTAATCAGTAACGCCGTTAACGGTTATATGTAAGCCACATTGAGCCTGCAAAGGTGGGAAAATGTGGGCTACAAATGTAAAAAATAATAATAATAATAAATTTCCTCAGGTGTGACTCAACTGGAAACCAGTGACCAACTAGAACACAGAGACAAACGAAGTATGTCCATTCACCTGCTGGAGACAGAAGATACTGAGGAACTGGGCGGCTAGCACGTGGCTAGGTAGTAGTGCTCAGTTCTAGATTTTGTATCTCCACCTGCTGGTCGATGGACATAACTACCCACTTGTCCTGGAATACTGGGATAGAACGTAATGGAATGAGTTACTAGCACAGCTAGCTGAAAAGATGAAGAAAGTTGTATCACAAATCAAGGGCACCACATATTATTCCATTCTGTTTGACTGTACTTCTAGTGTTTCTTCACAAGGAGCAGCTGACTGTGGAGTACCCCAAGGATCACCACTATCACCGATTCTCTTCAACCTAATGATGACCCCATTAGCCAAGTCCTTATCCAACCATGGCCTCAACCCTTTCATCTACGCAGACGATGTCACAATATACATTCCGTATAAACATGATCTGGCTTAAATCAAGCTCAGTTTGAACATCATGGACTCATGGGGAAATGCATTCCAACTAAAACTCAACACAGAAAAAACACACTGAGGCATATTTTCAAAGCACTTAGCCTTCCAAAGTTCCATAGAAATATGCCTCACTGTCTCCTCCTCTCATCCCAATTCAACACGTACAAACCCACAAACATAAACACCCCAGACCACACCCTTCCTATCTCAGACAGCCTGAAAATTCTCGGTGTCACAATCAACCATAACCTCACGCTAGAGTGCCAAATGAAAGCCACAGCAAAGAAGATGCTCCATTCAATGTGGAAACTCAAACGACTGAAACCATTCTTCCCGAGGGATACATTCCGCAACCTGGTACAATCTACGGTATTAAGTCATGTAGATTACTGCAACGGAATCTATGCGGGATGTAAAGAACAAATCATAAAGAAACTTCAGACCGCCCAAAACACGGAAGCCAGGCTCATATTTGGAAAAACGCGATTCGAAAGCGCCAAACCTCTTCGAGAAAAACTGCACTGGCTCCCTAAATCTCTACTACCCAAACTGCCGTTGTATCGCTCCATGGTGCGACCGCACCTGGAGTATTGTGTTCAGTACTGGTCTCCGTATCTCAAAAAAGATATAGTAGAATTGGAAAAGGTACAGCGAAGGGCGAGGAAAATGATAGTGGGGATGGGACGACTTTCTATGAAGAGAGGCTGAGAAGGCTAGGGCTTTCAGCTTGGAGAAGAGACGGCTGAGGGAGATATGATAGAAGTGTATAAATAATGAGTGAATGGATCGGGTGGATGTGAAGCGACTGTTCACGCTATCCAAAAATACTAGGACTAGAGGGCATGAGTTGAAGCTACAGTGTGGTAAATTTAAAACGAATCGGAGAAAATTTTTCTTCACCCAACGTGTAATTAGACTCTGGAATTCGTTGCCGGAGAACGTGGTACGGGCGGTTAGCTTGACGGAGTTTAAAAAGGGGTTAGATAGATTCCTAAAGGACAAGTCCATAGACCGCTATTAAATGGACTTGGAAAAATTCCGCATTTTTAGGTATAACTTGTCTGGAATGTTTTTACGTTTGGGGAGCGTGCCAGGTGCCCTTGACCTGGATTGGCCACTGTCGGTGACAGGATGCTGGGCTAGATGGACCTTTGGTCTTTCCCAGTATGGCACTACTTATGTACTTATGCAAAGGACTCAAATACAAATCAACTTATGCATCCAGCTTCTCCTACATATGCACACAACTATGGAACGCATTACCCAAAGCTGTGAAAACAGCGTATGACCACCTAAACTTCCGGAAATTACTAAAAACTAATCTGTTTGAAATTGCATACCCTATGACCCAACCTAAATACCTAAACCCTGCAACACAAGCGAAACCAAAGAGCGTATGGACAAAACATAACTCCCCCTCTCTATGATCCACTATTGTGTCTTGTACACACGAACCTTATATACCATCACTTTGTAACTGTTAGACCGGAACTGGCGATCGCCAATACAGTACTATGTAAGCCACACTGAGCCTGCAAATAGGTGGGAAAATGTGGATACAAATGCAACAAATAAATAAATAAAATAAATTATAAATACAAACTTTTTGCATATGGCAATAAGCAAGGGAAACTATTGGCTAACTTGGTTAGGCAGAAGTCGGGTTCGCAAACGATTGTGTAGATAGACAGAGAAGATGGGACAAAAGTGTGAACAGATAAGGAAATTCTGGAAGTATTTCGTTCATATTATCAACATCTCTATGCCAAGCCTCAGGAGGAGGGACTGGAAGGTCGAACCTATCTGGAGAGTAGATCCTTGCCGGTTTTGACAAAGCAAGACAGATCTAAACTAAATGCGCAGATTTCTGAGGAGGAAGTTAGCAGGGCCATACAACAAGGGTCTCTTTATAAAGCACCGGGACCAGATGGATTTCGTTTTGAGTTTTATAAAATCTTGAATCCGGTGATAGCACCGACTTTGCAGAATTATTCACTACATTTGTAGAGATAGGGCAATTGTCTGATTCATTGTGTTTGGCGCAGATAGTAGTGCTGCTGAAGCCAGGACGGAACCCAGAATTGCCTGCTTCCTACAGACCTATATCTTTATTGAATGTGGAGGCTAAAATCCTGGCGAAACTTTTGGCAAATAGGTTAGCCTCCATCTTACCATCATTGATAGATGAAGTCAGGTTGGCTTTGTGCAAGGACACACGAGCACTAAGAATATACGCAAAATATTAGCATCAATGGAATGAGTAGAACGGACAAAGGTGCCTTCCCTGCTCATAAGTTTTGATGCAGAGAAGGCATTCGACAGAGTAAGGTGGGAGTTCTTATATGCAACATTAGAGGCCTATGGGTTTGAGGGATTCTTTCTAGAGGCTATACAGACATTATATAATGAACCTAGAGCGGCCTTATGGATACAGGGGATGGTTTCAGAACCTTTTAAGATTCAGAGGGGGACCCGTCAGGGCTGTCCTTTGTCACCCCTTCTTTTTGTTCTAACTCTTGATCCACTTATTTAGGAGATCTTAAATAACCTAGATATTCAAGGAGTAAGCAATGGTGTTCAGGAGTTTAAATTATCGGCCTTTGCAGGTGATATAGTAGTACATTTGGTTAATCCGGAAACATCCCTAAATGCCCCGATTGATAGTTTTGTTGAATATGGGGACTTTTCAGGTTTTAAAATGAATTTTGATAAATCGCTGGCGTTACCGACACAACTTTTGGTGAGGCGTAATTGGGAAGGGGGATTTCCTCTGAAATGGACATCTAGGTTCTTTTCATATTTAGGTATCCGACTTCCATATAAATCTTTTCTGATCCACGATTTGAATGGGATATCTCTTTTAGAATTTTCCAAGGACCGTTTCACAAAATGGATGTCTCTTCCTGTCTCGGTATATGGGAGGCTCCAACTGTTCCGTATGGTTCTATTCCCTCAATGGCTCTACACTTTACAATTGCCCATCAGTTTGGCAAACCGGGATCTACTATCTCTTCTTAAAATACTGTTGAATTTTGGTCAGGGAAAAAGCCAAAGATTCCGTTCAAGTATATGCGTGGCTCCTGGCAGGGTGGGGGTCTTGGGTTTCCAGACATGCAGAAATATAATATGGCTTACCTGCTTAAGTATATACGGGGTTGGATATTAGAGGAATAAAATTTCACACCCAAGACCTATGAAATGACTTCTTACCACCCATGGCACTAATACACTGTCCGGCCAGATTAATACTGGAAGGTCTTCGGAGTGGTATGTTATTGAAATCGCTGAGGGCAACTTGGAAATATTTGATTACAAAGCTGGGAGGGAATCCTCAGATTTCTGATCAATTACCAGTGCTAGGTAATATTCAGTTTCAACCTGGAAAAGAGAATGCTAGCTTCCAGCGTTGGGCAGTTAAAGGACTTACTTATTTATATCATCTATTAGGGGATGACGGAAGATTGCTTTCTTGGAACGTGTTATTGGAGAGAGGATGGGTAGAGACTCGGGATTTGTTCGCATATAGACAAATGAGCCATTATATAAACAGTTTGGACTTTGCGGACCCTGGATTCAGGTTAAGACATCGTCTACTAGAACTCTTTGGGCCATTTCAGGATGACGGTCTGTCGGTTTCTGGCCTACACAAAGCTTTGGGGGCGCTGTTACCAGCCCCAGATGGGAGAGAACTTAGAGCCAGGTGGGGCAGAGACCTGGGGATAAATCCAGAGTCATTAGACTTGCTTATGTTGATTCGACGAATTCCTGACATACCGATTAATGCCGAATTACGTGAATGTCAATTTCGGATACTATACAGGGCCTATTTCACGCAGGAAAGACTCTATAAAGCAGGGGGGATGGAGTCCCCGATATGTGAGAACTGTCTTCAAGACATTAATTCCTTTATTCATGCAATTTGGAAGTGCAAGGTTATACAGTCCTTTTGGAGGAAAGTGCTACAATAGAGAAATTATGTGGGGGAAGAATTAGGGCGACACCGGCGAGCTTACTCCTAGACAGATATGAGGACCTGGGGTCACATGATCGTTTTTCCAAGCTGATGATTCGCAAAGCAGGGATAAGTAAAAGGATTATATTGGGAGTGTGGATCGGCGACCAAGTTCCTTCTTACTGGCATTGGAGAAATAAGTTTCACACCTTGATGCTCTTAGAACAACAATATGCGCGCTCTTAGAACAACAATATGCGCGCTCCTCTTATAGAAGGAAACAAATGTTTTTGGCCACTTGGGATAGCTATCTCCAGTCTTTCAATCATAGAGCCCGCAGTCTGGTGCTGAATTCTTTTTAAGCCTCCCAGGAAGGTTAGTCTAAAATACCTATGGAAGACGATCCGGAGAGGGGGGAGGGGAGGCCTGGTACTGATGTTTAAGTATTTATATATAGGTGGAAGAATGGAGCAGCATGGCCATTATTGAAATTTTTTTTCCCCTAACCTTCATCCCTAGAGGGGGGATTAGGGTTATGGAATGGGTGGAGGGGTTGGAACCTCCAGAGGTCCATAACAAATATCAGGAGGGATTTTATAAGAGTAGATATCCCCCTGGAGTTGATAGATATGACAAGGTGCAGAATTGGACAATTGGAGTGAATCCAACACTTCTTACAAGTCGAAAAGACTGCAGTTCAATTAGATAGTGAATGCTACGTGTGGGCAGGGAAGGTATTGCATCGGAATTTTCTAGGTGTCAGTATGGAATAGAGGGAAGTTAGGTTTGCAGGGGTGGGGTTTATTTGTTCTTCACCACGGATGGTGTGCTATGGGCAGGGGAGGGAGAATTGGGTGTGTGTTGTTAAAGAGGAAATGTATTGACGACTTTTAGTTACCTTACTGAGATGTTTCAACCTGTTTGTATTGTTTTTTTTCTTTTCGTCAATAAAAAAGATTTAAATTAAAGATGGCCAATGTTCATTGGAAGAAAGTTTCATCAATTTAATTAAAAGTCATCATGAAATTGGCCTTTAGCTGGCCACAGATTACAGGCAAATTAAAAATGTGACAGTTTGGTTATAAAAGATTATAAAGGTCAGGGAAAGAATGAAGCATATATGGCAGGCAAGTATAGTGGAATATTAGCCTGAATCAGTTGTCTGAATTGCTTAGCCAGATCTGTCCACACACAGATTATTCTCTCAGTTTGGTCAGCACTCATGCAACCAATGTTTCACCATTTATGACAACATTCTTTAGTCATGTTCAAAAACTGTTCACCTTCTTCTACAGTGAGAAGAGAATGACTGATGAAGGTGTTACTATATCTTTGAAATGTAGTACTGTCACTGGCTGATGTACTAGAAAAGAATCAGTTTCTGACACGGTTGATTCAAATTGAAGGCGTTTACAATGTTCTACAAGAGCTATAATGACGACACATAGCCTGAAGTAAATTTAAAATGTATTCACACATCCTATCCCACAACAGTCAAGTGAAAAATATATGCCAGAAATCCTTAGAAAATGAAATAGGAAAACATGGAATAGCTTGCTTGGATAAGCATTCACCCCTTGTACTTCTGTAGCAATCCTAAATACTTTTTAAGCTCTGGTATACCACGACAAAGTAGATTCTGGTCCTTGAAAGCTCATGCCTCAATAAATTGATTAGTCTATAAAGTTCCACCTGCCCCTGTCAATTCTGCTTTACTTAATTGCCTTCAAAAACATACACCAAATGAATTGACCCTATGAGAGGCATTTTTGAAAGGGCATCTAAATGCCAAAAAAACATTCAGCACAAAACATTAAAAAAAAAAAAAAGTACATCACACAGCCATTTCCAAACAGGAAAATCGTTGGGGTTTCATGTTCGAAAATACGTGAGATCATCATCCTTACACTGGAAACATCTATCCTCACCAACCATTTTACAAACTGAAACACTTAAATTATAAACAGTGGGGGAGCGCCTGCTCATGCCATTCCCAATTCCAAAATGATGGTTGTGAAGCTGACGCAGGAAGTCGCAGCCGTCATTTTCAGAATGCACCCAGTGCTGGCAGGAGCAACTCGGGCTGCTGCTGCCCGAAGAAGTCACTAGACCACCTGGACTTTTAAAAGGTAGGCCTGGGAAAGACCTATAGGGGTGGGGGTGGGGGTCAAAGCTAGTGGGTGGCCTGAGGGAAGAACAGATTTTCTGTTGGGGGGACAGGACAGATTTTGGGTTGTTTCAGTGCCAAATCTGAAACAGAAATTTGGTTGGCTTCTACTTCTATGAACAAGACTGGTTAAAGTATGCACTCCACAAGTCTTCCCAGTATGGTAGGGTGGCAAGCAGGAAGACATTACTTCAGAAAGTCCACTCTGAATCCTGTATAATCTGTTTTATTAAGAACATCAAAGAAAGGGTCAGACCACACAAGATTTTTATTTCTATAATGCACTCAGTGATAAAATGTAATAAAAGTTCATAAGGACAGTATTAAATACCTGTGTTGCTGTGAGTCGTGCACAGGGGTTAAATATGAATAAACCTTGTAGGAGATCCAGCAAGTCATCTCCAGCAGCACTGAAAATATGTTGCAGTGGAGTCCCAGGGAAACTTTTAAAAGTTACATAATCAGGAAGGCCAGACATACCCTAGAGGAGACAAGAAATGGATCACCACTTTTAGAGGAAGCATTCAAGATAGGACAGTGTTCTTCTAATTTTGGTTTCAGAGAAGGCAGTGGTGAGTCTAAAACTGCTGATGGCATTAATTACTTAGGGTTTCTTCCACTGACCCCCTTGAACTGCTCTTATTTTGTTAAATAGGTCTTTTCTAGGGCTAAAGTTTCTTTTGCCCTAATGATTCATCTAGGGGCTGCTGCAGCACACCCTTAACAAGAAGTTTACCTGCTTGTTAAAGGTCACTGATTGTAAAAAGGGTTTCTGTGCTAAGGTTTATTCCCACAGTAGACATCAGCACATAGCATATTAAAACGCATGCTAAAGAGCCTATTAGCTATCTCGCAGCAATGCAAGGCTGTGTTCTGATGTATACTAAGGGTGAGCTCAATGTGAGCAACCTACCAATAGGTCTAAGGTTGGCACAGAGTCCTCGTGATCAGCATCAATCCCCCTCCCCCATCTCTCCCCCCTCTGGTACCTCCAATCCTCCAAAATTACCTTATCCATCCCAGTTCCCCCCTCCCCCACCCAGGACATCATAAAAGAATTTCCCCAGTGTCCTCCAGACATGACCAGCTCCCCTCCCTCCCTTCCTCCCACCCAACTTTGAAATATTTCCCTGGTGTCTAGTAGCACCCCTCCCCACACCTGAATTTAAAAATTAAAAGAGCCTCTGGTGGTCTAAGGGGCCCTCACACTCCCCCCCCCCCCCCCCCCCACTGAAAGAAAGCCACAAAACACTCCCTGGTGTATAGTGTCACCCACCCACCTCCCAATCCTTTTTACAGAACTTCCCAAGTCCATCTGCCATATCTGACCACAATAGGCAGGAGCAATGCCCACTCACTCCTGCCTTGTGGGAAGCACCAGGCTGGGCTAGTCTGCTATAGTTGCTGTGTCTGATGCTGCAAATTTATAGATGGCATCGGAAGGTATGAGCAAGTGAGCATTGCTCCAGCCTCTCATGGTCAGATAAGGTGGGTGGGCTCAGGTGGTTCGGTAGAGGGGATTGGGGGGGGGGGGGGTTGGTGGGTGTCACTAGACACCAGGGTTTTTAAAAGAAAACAAATCAGGGAAGTGGGGGGGGGGGGGAAGGAGGGCTGCTAGACTACTGGGGAACATTTTTGGAATGGAGGGGGGATTCGGCCATTAGACCACCAGGGCAAGTGGTTTTTTTTTTTTTTTAAATAATCAAGGAGGAAAGGGGGGTATTAGACAACCAGGGCAATTTTTATTTATTTAGACTTGCTATACTGCCCTTTGTTAACATATAGTTCAAAGCGGTGTACAGAATTAAAAATAAAACATAACACACAGAAGCAGAACTACAATTTATGATAGGAAAGAACAAAGCTAACATTTTTTAAAAAGAGTGATAAGATAATAAACCATTTAGAGAAAAAAAATTATACACAGTGAGCTATCCAAGAACAGTCTGTTTAAGTTGTGGGGAAAGCTTGTTAAAAACCCAGGATTCAATTAGAGGTTTGAATATTTTTTATTTATTTATTTTTTTTAGAGATGTTTCTGCTCAGATAGTGAGGGGCAGAGAATTCTAGAGGGCTGGTGCCGTGAAATAGAACGCTTGGTGTCTGGTGGACTCTTAAAGTGGCCTACTTGGGGTTGGGATGAACAAGGCAGTGGTCATTAAGCAACGAAGGGAACAGGCTGAACAGTAGGGGATAGTAAGGGATGAGAGAGAGGGAGATACCTTTAAAGCACAAGAACTTTAAAGGTGATCCTTTGTTCTATTGGGAGCCAGTGATGCGATTTAAGAAGAGGAGATATGTGATCAGACCAGCGAGCATCACAGAGAAGTCTCAGCGATATTTTGTAGAGTTTGCAGTTTCCTTAGTAGAGAATGATTATAGCCTAAATAGGTTAGTATTGCAGTAATCTAGCCTGGTGATAAACAGTGATAGGATCAGAGCATGTAAGACGTCATGGTCTAGATACTGTCAAACAAAACTTAACTGCCACAGCTCGAAAAAACAGATTTATATGACTGGAAGATTTGTGCAGAAAATGATAGTTGAGAATCCAGCAGAACACCCAGATAACAAAAAGATTCTACAGGAGAAATTTGGGTACCAAACAGTTGCAGAGGGAGGGCTGGAGGAGGAAGACCACCTGAAAACCAGCAAGCTACTTTGTTTGTTAAGAATAAGCTTATGGTCCTCAAGCCACTTGGAGACCACATTCAAGTAATTCTGGAGATGGGAAATAAAGGGTAAGAAAAGATTTGTGGGACAGATCAACAGAATATCATCAAGATATGACAAGAAACATCAAAGGATTAGATAAGTGTGGCGAGAGGGTTCAAAAAGAGTGTGCTGGTAAACATTTAACAACGCACTCTCTCCAAAAAAACACCCATAGATAAGTACGTAACTGTATTATACATTCTACTGATACAAATGATATGCGCAAGAAGCAACCAATTTACAAATAATATTAAAACATAATATTCTATACTGTAAATTCCAAATGGCCAATTGATTTTAGCCACACTCTTGTATCTGTAGGCAACAAATGCTTCCCTGTTTACTAAGCCACGCTAGCAGCTGCTGTGCAGCAATACCAATAAGCACACTCAAAATGAATGGGCTGTTTTGGTATTAGCGCACCAACACTTAATAAACAAGGAGGTATGTTTGCTATTCATCCAATGTTTGAAATTCATCCCAATCTGCTAATCCTTTTCACAATAAATTTACTGACATTCAATCTGACATATGATTTACTGTCAGACTATTTCTCACCCTATACACCAATATAACCACTACTGGGAAACCGGAACAAGCTGGACTGTTACAGATTTCTACACAGACACCACATGCCAGCAGAATCCTTCACCTCAGTCGCACGTGCAGAACATGGACAGACCATCAACTGATAGAAAATAGGGAGCCACAAAAACATGAAGATAAAAACTGAAGACCGCCCCCCCCCCCCCTAAGAAAGCCAGATTCTATAAGCAGTGAAAATACTGGTAAAAGTAACAAATACGTTTTCTTCTATATGCCGCTAAACACAAAATTAGAAAAGATATATATTTCCAAAAAAGCAACAACCATGAACAGCATATCCCCCTTTTCTTTCCCTCCCATCCCATCCATGAGCAGCATGTCCCCTTCTCCTCTCCATCTCCTATGTGCTGCATTTCTCCCTTTTCCCTTCCCTCCATGTATGACATGTATCCCCTCCTTTCCCTCCTCTCCCTCTCATACACATACAGTTGACCCCTTCTCTCCTTCTCATCCATACAGTTGACTCCTTCTCTCCCTCTCATCCATGCAGCTTGTCCCATCTCTCCCTCTCATCCACATACAGCTGACCCCCTTCTCTCCTTCTCACCCACCGCAGTTTGTCCCCTTCTCTCCTTCTCATCCATGCAGCTTGTCCTACGCAGCAGATAGCATATTCAAAACCCAAACTCCCTCCCGCTCCCACTTTACAGAGCTCTGGTGGTGCAGTGGTCAGCTGGGGAAGAAACAACTCTCCTATGCTCCTTCCCATGCAGTCTCCACTCTCCATACTGAAAATGGCTGCCGTGAGTTCCCGCGGCAATCTCACGATACTGCCACTGAAACTTACGGCAGTCACTTTCTGAATGGAAGGTGGAGATTGCATGGGCAGGAGCATACGTAGGAGGATCGCTCCTTCCCCAGCTGATCTGGCACAACAACTAGCTCGCAAAATTAAAGAAAAATTAACAACTGGTTCTCGTGAGCCGGCTCCAGCACACCACTGGATGGAACCCTGAGGAACACCACAGGTAAAAGGATGGGAAGCAGAGGAAGTGGTGATAACTTTGAAAGAGCGTCCATGCTAGGACTGATCCAGATATCCTCAAAGAGGATAAACGAGAGAAGAAAGGAGTGATCAAGAGATAGAAGAAAGCGGAGAGATCAAGATAGAGAGCCAGAATAATAAGGTGTTTATCTAAGTGAGCGATAATTTCGATCTGTAAGGACTGTTTCAGTGCTAAAATGGGGACGAAAACCAGACTGCCTTGGGTGGAGAGCTAGAGGCTTTTCAACAAAAGTAGCAGCTTGAGTGAAAACAACCTTCTCGATAATTATGGAAAGGAAACCGATTTGAAACTGGGCGGTAGTGTGCTGGAATCTGTGGGTCGAGGTTGGGCTTCTTCAGAATCGGACGGACTATGGCAGCTTTCCAGAGGGTTGAGAATTGGCCAGATGAGAGGCTATTGTTAATAAGATGTAGTAACTGTGGGAGATTTCCAAGAGAAGAAGATTTCAACCAGGTTGTAGGGATGGGGTCCAGAGTACAGGAGGTAGCCCTCACCGGTGCCAAGGTCTAGGAGAGGGAGACTAATGAAAGGGGATGAAAGGAAGACCAGGAGGACCCACCAAGGAAGGGAGAGGGGGAGCAAAGTGTGTGTGTGTTGGGGGGGGGGGGGGGGGTTGGCAGCAGAAGAGGAGGGAAGAAAAGAGATCTGAGATCTTAATGGAAAAAGAATTTTATGGGGGTTAACTGTCCCATGAGTCCTCTCTGATATGCTGGTCAGTTGCCCACATACCAGACAGGTCTTCTAGAAGGCTATTCCTAATCATCTGACTCTGTGTTAGTGTAGGAAAGTATAAATGCTCCCTATTACCCATTCCAACCCAAGAGGTTATTCCCTTTAAATGTTGTATAAGAAAGACATAAGATAGGTTTCAAAAATATATGGCTTTATTCTTACCAAAGCAATACAAGGCGATCAGGTACACAAGCAGGAGTGGAGGTCCGTCTGACAGCATCTCAGCATGGCAGCCTTGGAGATCTCCAACCTCACCCAAATTTGCTGTCAGTTTTTATACCCTTCTGCTTGCATTCAAATCAATGGGCTCTCATACCTTTGTATGATAAAGTTGTTTACTCCGATGACCCCCCCCTTTTCATGCCCAACCACAGATGCTCAACAAGAAAGCCTCCCTCCCTTTCGGAAAGCTAATCCCACCCCTCTCTTATTTTGGGACTTCCCTATTCCCCTGTTGCTACCTGAAGATCTTAAGATATTTCATAATTCTTCACTGTCAATCTGCAAAAACAAACCTCCTCTAACTCAGATACAGAGATGAAGGAAGCCATTTCATAGATGAGAGATACCATTTTGATTTCAGATTCCTTGACCATTCTTTTTCCAATTAGGCCTCAGTCTGGGCTCTAGGCTGGGCCTTGCTTTTCCAGCAGGCTTCCAGCCGTACAAGCCATCTAATTTTTAACTAGGCCAAAGTTTCTATATGGCCTGGTCTGTCAGGTTTGGCCTTCCACCATCCGGTAGTGGCCCTTGGCTGTATCATATCTCTACAAAAATAAAACTGAAAGGGTCTCAGCCCGGGGCAATTGAAACTGAGTAGGGAAGGGGGGGGGGGGGGCGACAAGTTTTTTTTTTAAAAAGATGTACAACTACTACTACTATTATTTAGCATTTCTATAGTGCTAGACGGCGTACGCAGCGCTGCACAAACATAGAAGAAAGACAGTCCCTGCTCAAATAGCTTACAATCTAATAGACAAAAAATAAAGTAAGCAAATCAAATCAATTAATGTGTACATGAAGGAGGAGAGGAGGGTAGGTGGAGGCGAGTGGTTACAAGTGGTTACGAGTCAAAAGCAATGTTAAAGAGGTGGGCTTTCAGTCTAGTTTTAAAGGTGGCCAAGGATGGGGCAAGACGTAGGGGCTCAGGAAGTTTATTCCAGGCGTAGGGTGCAGCGAGACAGAAGGCCCAAAATCTGGAGTTGGCAGTAGTGGAGAAGGGAACAGATAAGAAGGATTTATCCATGGAGCGCAGTGCACGGGAAGGGGTGTAGGGAAGGACGAGTGTGGAGAGATACTGGGGAGCAGCAGAGTGAGTACATTTATAGGTTAGTAGAAGAAGTTTGTACAGGATGCGAAAATGAATAGGGAGCCAGTGAAGCGACTTGAGGAGAGGGGTAGTATGAGTAAAGCGACCCTGGCAGAAGACGAGACGGGCAGCAGAGTTTTGAACCGATTGGAGAGGGGAGAGGTGACTAAGTGGGAGGCCAGCAAGAAGCAGACTGCAGTAGTCTAAACGAGAGGTGACAAGGGTGTGAATGAGGGTTTTGGTAGAGTGCTTGGAAAGAAAGGGGCGGATTTTATGGATGTTGTAAAGAAAGAAACGACAGGTCTTGGCGATCTGCTGGATATGAGCAGAGAAGGAGAGAGAAGAGTCAAAGATGACCCCAAGGTTTCGAGCTGAGGAGACAGGGAGAATGAGAGAGCCATCAACAGAAATAGAAAACGGGGAGCGGGGAGGTGGGTTTGGGGGGAAAAATGAGAAGCTCGGTTTTGGTCATGTTTAATTTCAGGTGGCGTTGAGACATCCAGACAGCAATGTCAGACAAGCATGCTGAAACTTTGGTTTTGATGCAAGGTGAGATATCAGGGGTAGAAAGGTAGATTTGGGAGTCATCAGCATAGAGATGGTATGAAAAGCCATGGGATGAGATTAATGAACCAAGGGAAGAAGTGTAGGTAGAAAAGAGGAGGGGACCAAGAACAGCACCCTGAGGTACGCCGACAGGCAGAGGGATAGAAGTAGAAGAGGATCCACCAGAGTGAACACTGAAGGTGCGGAGGGAGAGGTAGGAAGAGAACCAGGAAAGGACAGAGCCCAGGAATCCAAGTGAGGACAGGATATCGAGGAGTATGCTGTGATCGACAGTGTCAAAAGCAGCGGAAAGATCAAGAAGAATGAGGATGGAATAGAGACCTCTGGATTTAGCCAGTAATAGGTCATTGGAGACTTTAGTAAGCGTAGTTTCGGTTGAGTGGAGAGGGCGAAAACCAGATTGTAGTGGGTCAAGAATAGCATATGAGGAGAGAAAATCAAGGCAGCAGCGGTGAATAGCACCCTCAAGTAATTTGGAGAGAAAAGGGAGGAGGGAGATGGGTCTGTAATTAGAGGGACAAGTAAGGTAGAGTGAAGGCTTCTTAAGGAGAGGTGTGACCACAGCATGTTTAAAGGCAGTAGGGACAGTTGCAGTGGAAAGTGAGAGGTTGAGAATGTGACAGATAAAAGGAATAAGAGCAGGTGAGATGGCATTAAGAAGGTGGGTGGGAATGGGATCAGAGGAACAGGTGGTACATTTTGAGGAAGAAAGGAGAAGTGTAGTTTCCTCTATAGTAACTTCAGGAAAGGAGGAAAAGGAATGAGGGGAAGGAGAGAGAGGGGAACGGACTAGTGGAGGGAGAGGTGGCGAGGTAGAGAATTCAAGGTTTATCTTTTGAACCTTGTCATGAAAGAATTCAGCAAGGGTCTGAGGAGATAATGAAGGGGGAAGTTGGGGGAGGGGGCACCTTGAGGAGAGAGTTCAATGTGGTGAAGAGAAGTTGAGGGTTAGAGCCAAGAGAGTTGGTCAGTTGGATATAATAATCCTGTTTGGCACGTAAAAGAGCAGATTGGAAGGAGGTCAGCATGAACTTAAAGTGTAAGAAATCAGCAAGGGCCCGAGATTTCCGCCAGAGGCGTTCGGTGGAGCGGGTACAGGAACGTAGGTAGCTGATATTAGAAGTCAGCCAAGGTTGGGGTTTTGTACGCCTTATAGGGCCGGTCATCAAAGGTGCAAGAGTGTCTAAGGCAGAGGATAGAGTATTGTTGTAAGAAGAAACAGCCTCGTTGACAGACGTGGATGGTGCCACAGTAGAGAGGAGGTTTGAAACATGGGAGGAAGAGATGAAAGGTCAATATCGTGAAGATTCCTAGATAAATTAAATAAGATAGGACGGGACTGGAAGGGAGGAGATTTAAGTGTGAAAGTTATAAGATGGTGATCAGAGAGGGGAAGATCAGAGGCAAGGAACCTAGAGGGTGAACAGTTGGAGGAGAAGATGAGATCAAGACAGTGACCATTTTGATGAGTGGGGGAGGTGGAGCATAGTTGGAGATTAAAGGAGGATGTTAAAGCAAGTAACTTGGAAATATAAGAGTTGGAAGGATCATTAGCAGGAATATTTAAGTCACCAAGGATGAGAGAGGGGGAGGAAGGATCATGGAAGAAGGCAAGCCAGGCATCAAAGTCACTGAGAAAGGATGAAAGGGACTTATCAGGGGGACGATAAATTAGAACACAAACAATACCAGCTGATACCAACAAGAAAAGATCTCAATTTACACTGAAGTTATGTTTTATTATTATAATTATTTTTTTTTTACATTTTCTCCACTCCCCCAGGGACATTTCAAGGTTATCCACAGAAACCAGTACGCCAACTAAAAAACAACAACCTGTGCAGAGACAAGTGTTCAAAACCTATACATAACCTCTTCCACAGGGAAAGGGGGTTGAGTCAGGCAGGAGGGGAGGGAGACTGGGGCTGATGACTTGCCAGCAATTAAAAAAAAAAATTCACCCTCCTATCAGTGCCTGAGCCAAATTTTAATTTGGGCACCAAAATGAAAAGTGACATTTCACAATGATCTGCAGATCACTTCTGTGATTTTAATGCGGCAGTAATTTGCATGCTCACTGGATTTTCAAAAGGCATTTGACAAAATACCTCATGAAAGACTCCTGAGGAAATCAAAAAGTCATGAGATAGGAGGTAATGTCCTACTGTGGATTAAAAACTGCTTAAGAGAGAAAACAGAGAGTAGGGTAAATGGTCAGTATTCTCAATGGAGAAGGGCAGATAGTGGGGTTCCCTAGGGGTCTGTTCTGGGACCGCGGCTTTTAACATATTTATAAATGATCTAAAGATGGGAATAACTAGCGAGGTAATTGACTTTGCTGATGACACAAAGTTATTCAAAGTTGTTAAATTTCAAGAGGATTGTGAAATTGCAAGAGGACCTTACGGGACTGGAAGACTGGGCATCCAAATGGCAGATGATGTTTAACGTGAGCAAGTGCAAAGTGATGCATATGGAAAAAAGAAACCCAAACCATAGCTACATGATGTAAGGTTCCACATTAGGAATCACCACTCAGGAAAAGGATCTAGGTGTCAACATTGATGATACATTGAAACCCTTTGCCCAGTGTGCAGTGGCAGCTAAGAAAGCAAATAGAATGTTAGGAATTATTGGGAAAGGAATGGAAAACAAAAATGAGAATGCTAAAATGCCTTTTTATCACTCCATGGTGCCACCCCACCTCAAATACAGAGTGCAATTCTGATCACCGCATCTCAAAAAATATACAGCGGAATTAGAAAAGGTACAGAGAATGTCGATGAAAATGATAAAGGGGATGGGATGACTTCCCTATAAGGAATGGCTAAAGCAGCTAGGGTTCTTCAGCTTGGAGAAGAGATGGATGAGGGGATATATGACAGAGCTCTATAAAATACTGAGTAAAGTGGAACAAGTAGACATGAATCGCTTGTTTACTCTTTCCAAAAATACTAGAGGGCACGCAGTAGTAAATTTAACACAAATTGGAGAAAATATTTCTCCACAATGAGTAATTAAATTCTGGAATTCATTGCCAGAGAATGTGGTAAAAGTAGTTAGTTTAGCAGGGTTTAAAAAAAGCTTTGGATAATTTCCTAAAAGAAAAGTTCATAAGCCATTATTAGGATGAACTTGGGAAAATCTACTACTTATTCCTAAAATAAGCTTTTTCTTCAAAACAGGACCTCAGTGGTGACTCGTTTCACATGGAGAGAACGCCCCATGACTCACCTCGTCATCGATCCACTGATGTTAACTTATATCTTAAATTTATCAAATCTTCTCCCAAATGAAACATTTATTTTTAAACTTACGAAACTTTAAAAAACTTATTTCATATATACTCTTCACTATTACAGATACTATTTATAAAAAAGCACTTACCTTTCTCTGATGTAAGTACATAAGTAATGCCACACTGGGAAAAGACCAAGGGTCCATTGAGCTCAGCATCCTGCCCACGACAGCGGCCAATCCAGGCCAAGGGCACCTGGCAAGCTTCCCAAACGTACAAACATTCTATACATGTTATTCCTGGAATTGTGGATTTTTCCCAAGTCTATTTAGTAGCGGTTTATGGACTTGTCCTTTAGGAAACCGTCTAACCCCCTTTTTTAAACTCTGCCAAGCTAACTGCCTTCACCACACTCTCCGGCAACGAATTCCAGAGTTTAATTACGTGTTGGGTGAAGAAAAATTTTCTCCAATTTGTTTTAAATTTACTACACTGTAGTTTCATCGCATGCCCCCTAGTCCTAGTATTTTTGGAAAGCATGAACAGACACTTCACATCCACCTGTTCCATTCCATTCATTATTTTATATACCTCTATCATGTCTCCCCTCAGCCGTCTCTTCTCCAAGCTGAAAAGCCCTAGCCTCCTTAGTCTTTCTTCATAGGGAAGTCGTCCCATCCCCGCTATCATTTTAGTCGCCCTTCGCTGCACCTTTTCCAATTCCACTATATCTTTCTTGAGATGCGGCGACCAGAATTGAACACAATACTCAAGGTGCGGTCGCACCATGGAGCGATACAACAGCAGTATAACATCCTCACACCTGTTTTCCATACCTTTCCTAATAATACCCAACATTCCATTCGCTTTCCGAGCCGCAGCAGCACACTGAGCAGAAGGTTTCAGTGCTCTTTTATACATAGTATCTGTAATAGTGAAGAGTATACATTAAATAAGTTTACAAAAATTTCATAGAAGTTTATAAAATTTTTTTTTTTCATTTGGGAAACGATTTAAGGCAAATTTACATCAACGGACTGATGATGAGATAGGTGAGTTATGGGGAGTGTTCTCCATGTGAAACGAGTCACCACTAATGTCCTGCTTTGAAGCGAAAGCTTTTCAAATTATGCACAGTATATTTGTATCATGTTATAAAGTGTAATTGGGGAGATCTCGCGATGCTGTGAGCTGGACGGACGCTTAGCGCTGCAGCTCTGGGACCCCGGCTCCTAAACGCCCCCAAAATAAAAGAAATCAGCTGAGTTGCCTCCCTCCCGCGAACACACATAACGGAGGACTGTATGGACAGATATTTACGCCGCTCACCAGCTCAGATGGCGCATAAAGCGGTGAAAAAAGAAAAAAAACAAACTCGCGAGTGAAAACAAAATGGCGGACAACGAGAACGAATTGAGAACGGAATTCTCCGAAGCTCAATTGGCACAGATTACAGCAGCGATCATGAAGGCACTAGCCCCGCAGTGGGACTCCCTGTCCGAAAAACTAGACAGTTACGCGGCGGGCTTTGATGGCTTGCAAACGCGAATGGGAGATGTGGAGACCAGAGTAATGGCGCTGGAGGACGATGTTAGAACGCATGGGCCTGAGATTGTCAGCTTGAAACAGCAACTGGTAGATCTGACAGACAAGTTCGACGATCTCGAGAATCGCTCGCGGAGAAATAATATAAGGTTAGTTGGCCTGCCTGAAAGCATACCGGAGGCTAACATGGCGGAGTGGCTGGAACAATGGCTGGGCAAAGAACTGGCTTTGACTGATTCAAGAGGGCCATTGGTGGTAGAAAGAGCCCATAGAGTAGGCCGGAAAAACGAAGATGTTAATCGACCCCGAGTGGTAATAGCAAAAATACTGAACTATAAGCATAAACAAGAAATCCTGCAGGGATTCAAATTGAAGAGAGACTCACTGACCTATAACACTAAACGAGTACTAATTTTTCAAGATTTTTCCCGGATTATACAAGAAAAAAGGAGACAATTTCACCCCCTCTGCACAATACTGATCAAGAAAAAAATTAAATTTATGCTAGCATATCCAGCTCGATTCCGAATCTTTTACCAAGATAAATGGCAATATTTTGACACAGTACAGCCTGCACGAGCATTTCTGAATGGATGTGGATTATTGACGGGAGAATGAGAGTTGCTGGACAGGCGCGGGAGTCTGGTCATGAAGCATAAGCAGATTGTAAGGTGAGGGAAGCACAGGGAATGGGGGGGCAGGCGGGGGTCGGGGCTCCTTAGCGTCACAAGAGATCCCCCACTTTCAGCTAGCGCTGGAAGGGCACATAGGGTTTTGGCAGAGGGTGAAGGGGGGAGGGGAGGGAGGGAGGGACAAGAAGAACGGACAACTAATGATCTATGAAAACCAATCATCAGGGCAGGAGAGACAACGATTAATAACAGAAGACAGATGTTCCAGAGGGATAGGGGGAGGAAGAATAGATAAAGAATTGGATATAATACATAGGATTAAGACTCATGCAATCCAGCACCATAAGACACAAACATGCCAATTAGGCTAGCTACATGGAACGTAGGGGGAATAACTTCCCCCATAAAACGAACAAAAATCTTGACTGCACTAAAGAGACATAAAATAGACATTGCTTGTTTACAAGAAACGAGGCTATCAGACCAAGAGCATAAAAAATTGAGAAAGCAGTGGGTTGAAGAGGTTTATGCAGTTTCGGCCCAGGGACGGAAGGGGGGAGTGGCTGTCCTAGTGAGGAGGGGAGTGACCTGTAAGTTTACAATAATTGAAAGAGGAGAACAAGGGAATTATATACTGCTCCAAGGGTGGGCACAGGGAATAAAATTTCACTTACTAGTAATATATGGTCCTAACGTACCGGATAAAAAGTTTTTCCAAAGTTTGATAGCTAGATGTTTGGCAATCCGGGAGGGAGAGCTGATGGTAGTGGGCGACTTTAACCTGATCTCTGACCCCACCTTAGACTGCTCGGCGACCGCGTCCCCATACTATCGGGGGTATAGAACACAGATGTGGCAGACTTTCGCCGACACTCTGGGATTGGTGGACACATGGAGGACCTTCCATACGGGGGAAAGGGACTACACCCACCGTTCCAGGGCCCATAATACCCAGGCTCGATTAGATTACATACTAACAGATCGTTCCCTGTTCTCCCGGATACAGGCGGTCCACATAGGCCCTGAAGAGATTTCGGACCATGCCCCAGTGTGGGCGGACATTGAATTTGCTGTGGAGGGGGGAGGGGGTGGCCCAGGCTGGCGTTACCCAATTTACTTGGCTAAGGACCCCCACTTCAATCAATATATACATACAAAATGGGCCGAATTTAAAGAATATAATATACAACATAGGGACCAACCCAAGTTATATTGGACAACCTCGAAAGCGGTGCTGCGAGGAGATATAATTGCCTATGTGTGCAGAAGGAAAAAACAAATGGCGAATAGCATCCTACAGTTAGAGAAACAAACCCAGGTAGCTAAAAGGACATACATCCAAAACCCTAATACATACACAATGGAGGCTCTCAGGGCGACACAAGTCGCTCTAAACACTCTTATCCATGAGAAAACAACCCACTCCATGAATTATCAGAAATACAGACTTAAGCGCTTTGGAAACAGATCAGGGAAACTGATGGCCAGGCTAATTAAGGGATGGGGAGGCTCTAGAATTATAGAAGCGATTAAAGGCCCTAATGGACAGACAATAAACGATCATAAAGCAATAATTGACCGGTTCACGAAATATTTTGCCTCCTTATATGGAGCAGAGGAGGGGGGGCCGGGGACACCCATGGAGATACAACATTACCTAGAGCAGGCGAAGGTCCCCAAACTGACGGAAATAGAACTAGAATCCCTAAATGCACCTTTGCAACTTAATGAACTTCAGGCAGCGATAAAGACTTTAAAGACATGTTCGGCCCCGGGACCTGATGGATACTCCGCGGAATACTATAAAAACATACCGATAGAAGTAATGGGAGACTTGCTAGCCTATTTTGAGGAGATAGTTGAGTCAGGTTCATTTCCCTTACACGAAAACACAGCATTAATCACCCTGATCCCGAAACCAGAAAAGCCCAGAGAGCAAGTGACATCTTACCGACCTATCTCTCTCATAAACGTAGAAGTAAAACTACTGGCTAAGATACTGGCAGAGAGGATGGCAGCACCCCTTGCTAGGATGGTGACCCAAGAACAGGTGGGCTTTGTCAGAGGGAGACAATCCTCATTTAATGTTAGGCGCCTGTTGTTGGCGATGGCTCGCTGCCGGGCGGGGGGGAATCCCGCCCTGGTGGTGAGCCTAGATGCAGAGAAGGCCTTCGACAGGGTCGCTTGGCCGTATCTTTTCCAGACGCTAGAACACATGGGTTTCGATGGGTGGTGTATGGAGGTGATGCGGGCACTCTACAGAGAACCCTGGGCAGGGCTATTGGTGAATGGAAGGCAGGGCCCGCGATTCCCGATAATGAGAGGGACGAGACAGGGTTGTCCCCTGTCACCACTCCTCTTTACTATAGCCTTGGAACCCCTGCTCCGAACTGTTTTGTTAGCGGAGGAGGTAAGGGGGGTTGCGCTGGGACAGGAGCAAGTCAAACTTCTGGCTTATGCTGATGACCTACTCCTAGTGTTAGAGGAACCGGCACGCTCTCTCCGGGGCATGATGACCTGCCTGGAGATCTATGGACGCTATTCTGGATTTAAACTGAACTATGATAAATCTTGGGCGCTCCCACTGATGCCCTCGGTGAAGGGCGACTGGCGTGGTCCCTTCCCTCTCGGATGGGCAGAAGACTCCCTCAAATATTTGGGGATTCAGATTCCAGCAAACTTGAAGAAACTTCATGAACTTAATTTAACTGCTTTGCTGTCAGATACTAAATCAAAGCTGGAGGGGTGGGAGAACCTCCCGATATCCCTATTTGGACGAGTGGCACTATACAATATGTTTATTATTCCAAAATGGATATACGTCTTTCAAACAGTGCCCCTTTATCTTACCAAAACGGATGAACGGCAACAGAACAGACTCTTAAATAAATTTCTATGGAGAGGAGGGAAGCCAAGACTCCCGTTGAGGATGATGTGCACCCCAGTGGAATATGGAGGGGTGGGCCTCATGAGCTTACGGCATGTGACTGTCGCCTGCGGAATGCGCCATGTCAACGACTGGCATAGACGAACTTCAGATTTTTCAAACACCCCTCTGGAAAGACGGATGTCCCCGGTTGCGGACTTGGGATGCCTCCTGCATCTGACAGGGAAGGAGACCCCTACGGAACTACATCAGTCAGGTATAATGCCGGCGGCGCGGGCCGCGTGGCGCTGGGTGTGTAAGCTACACCATTTTTCGTCGAGAGTAACACCATTTCTACCCATATGTGGCAATCCGCGGTTTCCCGCGGGAAATCTATACCCAACATTTAAACGCTGGGAGAGACAAGGACTCAAATATCTGTTACAAGCAGTGAATGACGAAGGGAAAATTAAACCCTTTGCGGAATTACAAAGGGAGTACAGTATCCCCAGCAAAGATTATTGGCACTATTACCAACTGGCACATTATATACGGGGGCTGCCTTGGGCAGACCTGGCGGAAGATGTTAGGGAGGAACTGTCGACGGCATTCTCCTTTGAAGCACAACAACGAGTGCCAATGACCTTCTACCACAGACACATCAAGGACTCCGCCTCAGAACTGGATTATAAAAAATTAGCGGAGGCCTGGACCAAGGATCTCGGAACCCCTATTCAGGAGGAACACCTCAGGTCTTTTATCCTGGGCATTCGCAAAAGGTCCAGATTCATTGAGCACTGGGAGACATGGTATAAATTTGCGCTCCGAATGTACATTTCACCCCGCAGAGCATTCCACATGGGGACCTCCCCCTGGGGAGAGTGCCCGAGGTGTGGTACAGCAGGAGTATTAATTGGACACATGTTCTGGGAATGTAGGAAGGTGGAAGAGTTGTGGAGGGAGGTGCTGTTCCAGGTCTCCTCTTGGTGGAGATCTAAGTGGTACTATGATGTGTTGCTGTTGTTTGGCAGACCCCGCCTGGGACTGCCAACACCAAAAGGCTATAAATCTTTTGCAAATAAAGTAACTTTAACAGTAATGCAATTACTCCTGGCAGGATGGACTACTGGACAGTGCCTAAATATTCAGCAATGGCGGGTCAAGCTGATTGAACTGATGAGACTTGAAAGGCTAGACATACAGGACTGGCAATCCGAAAGGGGGGTAGAGTTCCAGGACTGCTGGAACCCCTTCTGGAGATCGTTGTCACCTGGAGTTAGAAGTAGACTTTTAAATGTTTGAATACTTGCCTGTTCTTCTGCAGGGGGGTGGGAGGGGGGGAAGGAAGGGATAGGAATTAACATTGGGGGGGGGGGGAGAAAATAAAATGCTTGGTGACGCAGTTGGAGATGATGTTAAATACAAGATTTCATTCATGTTCATGTTGGAACAATGTATAAGTTGTGTTACCAATAAACAGAGTTAAACATAAAGTGTAATTGGTTGGGTTTTTTTGTTTGTTTTTTTTATATATTATACTAGTTTTGGACCTCCTTCTCTAAATTCTGTTTGACCACATAACTTGGTTTATTCCTAGGATAAGCAGCATAAAATCTATCTTACTGTTCTGGGATCTTGTCAGGTACTTGGCCACTGTTGGAAACAGGATACTGGGCTTGATGGACCTCTGGTCTGTCCCAGTATGGAAACACTTTATATAAGTGTTTACCGGCGTTAGTTTCGTGGTAGAGCTGCAAGCTAAGCCAGCTCTACCATGAGACTTTCCATGTCAGCCCCTTAGTTTTGTAAATTGGCTTCCATCTTCAATTAGCTTTCACCCATTATCCTACCTCTGAATTCTGCACCTTATCCCTGGCTCTCACTCCTTGCAGATGGCCCCACTGCTTTTAAGTAAAGACCTAGCCCTCTTCCCCATGTTTTTATTTATTTTTGTTACATTTGTACCCCGCGCTTTCCCACTCATGGCAGGCTTAATGCGGCTTACATATACAGGTACTTATTTGTACCTGGGGCAATGGAGGGTTAAAGTGACTTGCCCAGAGTCACAAGGAGCTGTCTGTGCCTGAAGTGGGAATCGAACTCAGTTCCCCAGGACCAGAGTCCACCACCCTAACAACTAGGTTTTTGTCTGTTTCTGTTAAGATTGTAAAATTCAAGTTAACAGGGATCGTCAATTATCTGTGCCTGTGTATGTATATCTGATAATAGAGTACTATACAAATAACAGTATCAGCAGCGTAAAAGACCACCAGAAAGATTTCACTCAGTTTGATGACCTTTGTATGTTCTTTTGTAAGAGACATTAACTTTGATCTCCAAATTCTTGCAGTCCATTGATAATCCCCAGCTGAAAGACTTTGAGCTATTCTGACAAAAACACGCATAAATTACATCATCCCACTGTTTAAGATTGGTAGACACATAAACGACTCATGCCTGCTACTATTGCAAAAAGAAGCTCCTACCAAATATTGAGTCAAGGGGTGTAAACACTGATGCAATCAAGACATTTTGGTTTCTTATTCTCAATTATGTTTGAATATTTCTACAATTGTTCCTTTTCAGTGAAAGTAAAAAGTATGTTGCATAAATCAGAGAAAGACTCCCACTTTAATGCATTTTGAATTGTATTTTTCATATTCTGCCATCTAAAAAATGTGTAACACTACAAAGCACTGTATAGTTACCAATATTTCACCTCAAATTTATCACAACATACTCCCATGATTCTTTTTATAATCAACCTGTATTTTTAAACTATTTTGAATAATTTTTGTCATCTGCAAATCTGATCACCCTCATTGCTCCCTTTTCTAGTTCATCAATAACTCACTGGCGAGCTTGCAAACAATGTTTCCAAATTACCATTTCTGTTTCTTGACATGTGATTTTTAGTTCTTGTAACGGAAATTAATTTGTCCCCAAACCAAACTTCTACTTTAGATTACATATAAAACAGATAGAATAAATTTGCAGTTGTTCACCAGTGAGTCCTTAGAACCCATCTACCTAATCTAGTTTCAGGCTATTTCTAAGCAATGTGTGTACACAGATATTTCTCATGGATATTCATTACCAACGGACTATTTAAAGATTTTTTCATGAACTATATGGAACATTTCGTCGTCAGTGATGAAGACAGATAAGTCATGTGACTTTGATGACGTTTTATGTTTGTGAAAAATAGCATATAGAGTATCACAGATGATAATATAAGTATGTTTAGATGTATGTTAAATTTAATGGGATATTGTATTTAATAAAATGTTTCTTGATAACTTTGATAACAGAAGAATAGGTCATTAGTAATTATGGATATTCATTAGAGATATCCTGAAAACCTGACTGATTAGGTCAGTGCTAAGGACTGATTTTGGAGCCACAGTATAGACATTACATTCTTCATTTAAGTTCTTCATTGCTATTGATTATTCTGTAATTCAGAACAGTCCCAAAATGGGGCAAACCAAACCAGAACAAAAATTATGGGGCTGATTCACTAAGGTGCAGTAAGGTTTGCAGTTATCAAAATTAATGTGCTCTAACTGCTAAACCTCTTAGGTAATTGTTGGGAGTGTTGCCAGCACATGGTTATTGCACTTTTACTACATGGTAGATAAGTGATGCAGTTAGCTATACCTCTTGAGGTGGAGATTAACTGCTCTGTGTTATGGCCATGTTAACCGTTAATACATAGTAACTAAGCTGCAGTTCCTGCCCATTCCCTGCACCCTTCTGTGTTAGCTAATCCCTGGGTTAAACAGTTAACTGTTATGCTGCTGTGTTATAAACTTACAAAGCAGGTACTACTATTACTAATCATTTCTATAGCGCTACTAGACGTACGCAGCGCTGTACACTTGAACATGAAGAGACAGTCCCTGCTCGACAGAGCTTACAATCTAATTAGGACAGACAAACAGGACAAACAAGAGATAAGGGAATATTAAGGTGAGGATGATAAAATAAGGGTTCTGAACAAGTGAATAAGGGTTAGGTACTGAATCCAGAGCTTGTGAGCAATTAAAATTGCTTCATTAATGCCATTGAAAGCTGGATTATCAAACATTTCCAAAATGATATGCTCAGATGAAATGGGCAGAGATTGAAGAGTCACACGTTCTACAGTAAAAAGATTAAACTGAACGTCTATATTTACAAAACCACTTACAGGCCACTGATCTTCTGTTGGAGTTCCCAAAGTCTCAAATATTTTTGTTAGCTGATCAAGATCAGAATCTCCTGGCAAAAATGGAACCTGAAAAAACACAAACATAATAATCTAATGAAATAGCTGGAAATGAGAAACGAAACTCCAGGACTCAGGACTTATAAAGCTGCAAAGTGCCCTGCTCAATGTATAGGTCTTCTACCAATTAGGCAAATGATTATAAGGGGGGGGGGGGGGGGGGGGGGAACGGAACAAGGCACTTCTGTCAGAATCCTCACCGATCCCTTCAGCCTCTGGAATATTTCTCCCCCACCCTCAAAACACACATATAACCAGTCATGTTCAAGTGTACAGCGCTGTGTACGTCTAGTAGTGCTATAGAAATAAGTAGTAGCAGTGCTTTTTTTTGTGTACCGGCACCTTTTTTTTGCCCTGCTCCGCGCCATGGTTACCGCCACTTATCTGCCCACCCTGGCACCCTCTTCTCCCCCCAAGGATCCTTTTTATTTTATTTTAAATTTACCTAACCTCTGTCCGAGTCCGACATGGGCAGCAGCGTCACTGGAAGCGCTCCCCTCCTGAGTCCCGACGTGTCTAGCAGAAGCTTCCTGATTCGTTCATTCTCAGTGTCCTGCCCTCGAGGGCGGGACACTGAGAATGAACGAATCAGGAAGCTTCTGCTAGAGATGTCGGGACTCAGGAGGGGAGCACTTTCAGTGACGCTGCTGCCCATGCGGTCGGACTTGGAGGTCAGGTAAATTTAAAATAAAAGAAAAAGGATCCTTGGAGGGAGAAGAGGGCGCCAGGGAGGGCAGGCAGTTGGACATGGGAGCGGGAGGGCAAGGGAGAGAGGACCATCTGGACATGGATGGCAGGGCTCAGGGAGAGAGGGGAATTGCTGGATAGGGATGAATGGAGGGGGCAGGGGACATAGGAGCATGGGAGGGCAGGGAGAGAGGGGAATTGCTGGATAGGGATGAATGGAGGGGACAGAGGAGCATGGATGGGAGGGCAGGGCTCAGGGAGAGAGGGGAATTACTGGATAGGGATGAATGGAGGGGGCAGGGGACAGACGAGCATGGGAGGGCAGGGCTCAGGGAGAGAGGGGAATTGCTGGATAGGGATGAATGGAGGGGGCAGGGGACAGAGGAGCATGGGAGGGCAGGGCTCAGGGAGAGAGGGGAATTGCTGGATAGGGATGAATGGAGGGGGCAGGGGACAGAGGAGCATGGATGGGAGGGCAGGGCTCAGGGAGAGAGGGGATGGATGCCTGGAGGGGGGGCAGGGGAGCCAAGGGAATCGCTGGGTGGGTATGGTTGGCTGGAGGGGGGCAAGGGAGCCAAGGGAATTGCTGGGTGGGTATGGATGCCTGGAGGGGGGCAGGGGAGCCAAGGGAATCGCTGGGTGGGTATGGATGGCTGGAGGGGGGGCAGGGGAGAGAAGAGAGTTGCAGGACATGGATGGAGGAGAGGGAAGGGAGAGAGAAGAAATGCTGGACATGGATGGTGGGGAGGGAAGAGTGAGGAATGAGATGAGGGAAAAGGAGGAGAGGAGAAAAACTGCACATGGATGAAGAAAATAGGCAGAAGCTGGATCCAGTGGACAGCTTTTACTTACGGATGTAGGACAAGAAATTAAGAAAAAAGGGGGAAAGTAAAGAAATAAATGGAAAGGAAGCCCTGGAAACGGAGTTAAGGGAACAGATAGAGAACAGCAGAATCAGAGACTGGGACCAATATGGAAAGAAAAACAAAGTCACCAGACAACAAAGGTAGAAAAAATCACTTTATTTTCATTTTAGTGTTTGAAATATGTCTAATTTGAGAACTTACATATGCTGTCTTATTTTGCACTGGGTATACTGGAGCTGTAACAGCTTACAGAAATTATTTATAATGAAAAAAATCACGTTATTTTGTTCTCCTATACTAGTATGTTTTCAATGATGTCTGTTTATATGCGCCATAGCTGGTATAAGGGGTGTGGGCTAATGTGGGTGTGGCTATCTTAGGGGTGGACAAACAGCCAGATGGGGTTCACACTTTCCACAGAAAACGGAACACAAACAGTAATGGGGTGGAAAGGAACCAGTATCAAGTGATCAGTCACCACATCAAGGTAAGATGCTCCAAAAGAAGCCTTTATTAGGACCCAACACGGTCCGTGTTTCGGCTAAAACGCCTTCATCAGGGGTCTACAAAACAACCGATGATTGCTCAATTTGTTTGGTGGAGCATTTAAATATCTTGACAAGCGTCTTGGCCTGGATTGGCCGCTGTCGTGGACAGGATGCTGGGCTCGATGGACCCTTGGTCTTTTCCCAGTATGGCATTACTTATGTACTTATGTACTTGTATAACGTGCTGTCAATACAAATACAAAAGCTAAAAAAAAAAAAAAATCAGCCGCATAATATTTTTAGCTTTTGTATTTGTATTGACAGCACGTTATACAAGACGCTTGTCAAGATATTTAAATGCTCCACCAAACAAATTGAGAAATCATCGGTTGTTTTGTAGACCCCTGATGAAGGCGTTTTAGCCGAAACACGGACCGTGCTGGGTCCTAATAAAGGTTTCTTTTGGAGCATCTTACCTTGATGTGGTGACTGATCACTTGATACTGGTTCCTTTCTACCCCATTACTGTTTGTGTATCATAGGGGTGGAGCCATATGTGGTGACCCCGCCCATAATGAGTACCGGCACCTTTTTTTCTACAAAAAAAGCACTGAGTAGTAGTATCCCCTCCATCTATGTGCTTTGCTCAAGTGATAGCATCTGTTGGGGAGGGTTCATTTGTACACATCCAGCCAGTTTGGTTTTCAGGATATCTACAATGAATATGTATGCATTGCCTTCATTGCATGAAAATCTCTCATATGCATATTCATTATGAAGATCTTGAAAACCAGAGTGGCTGGGTGTGCCCCAAGGACTGAGTTGTAAACCACTGCTATGCCTATTAATTGTTATGCAAACAGCTCAAACGTTTTGAACACCTATGGCTTAATACATTGGGATCTGCTCCAGGTACTATTTTTGATAGTTTTACCTCAATTAAAATTAAATTATTTTATTCATTAAAATAGCACAAACTGTGCTAAACAATTCAAGTTGGAAAAGATATATACATTTTTCATTATGTCGTTTTGTCCTTTGATACAGAAATCTACATAGGGTTACAATTGCTAACTAATGGCATGACAACTCTGAAAATACAAAAAGACATCATAAGGTACTTTTATCTATATGAGAGTTCAGCTGAACTCCCATGTCCAGGGATGGAGCTCCCTTTCCCAGTACCTGAGCCTTAATGCGCCCAAGTATTAAATCCAGGTCTGAGAGGAGGGGAAATTATATTGAAATTCAAAAATAATGGGACAAGCACAAAAGATCCTTAGTGATGGGAGTCATAAGAATAAAGTAAGAGATAAAGGACAGTCTGTGGAACCAGAACAGGGAGGGAAACTGAATAGACTAGATGGTCTTTATGATCTTTACCTGTCCTGCTATCATATGCTATAATATTCTAGGAATTTTTTGGTGCAAATTCTGGGAGTAACCATGTTAACAAGAGTAGGTTACTTAACTCATTGGATTCAATTTACCGCTCTGTAAGGAATGTCATATGTGATATTACACACTAGAGCAGTGATTCTCAAGGCACATCTAGCCACTCAGGTTTTCAGGATTACCATCTATATAAATAAAATCCCCCCTCAGACGTTCTGAAGCTCACTCCATCTGTCCTGAACTCCTGTCCTCCTGGTAGGCTAGGCTATTCGGACTACTCACCCTCAGTCTCAGCCACACCCATCTGGGCCATAGGCCACGCCCCATCTGCACATAAAAAGCACCCTCAACGTTCTAAAGCACACTCTGAGGCTTCAACAGTTCGTATGTTCGAAGCTCTGTAACCATTTTTAAGCACACTACATCTCTGCCCCGCCCTGACCTATCAGAGAAGGTAGGAGTGTCACAGCTGCACCGCTCTGACCTATCAAAGGGAACTGAAACAGGAAAAGGGAGGAGCGTCATACCGAATGACGGACCTATCAGAGGGAAGTCAAATAGAAGAAGGGAGGAGTGTCAGAGGCCAAGGGGACGGCCGTATCTACGTCTCATAGGTTTCCTTGCTTTCTTTTCAGTGTATTGCAGCTGCAGCCACTTAGGTAAGTCTAGCAAGCCTGTCAGCTACTGAATACAGAAAGCAAAAGATAGCATGTGGGAACTTGCTCCATTTTGTTCTCTGGAATGCAGTGATTATTATACAAATGGTCTTGCTTTCATTATTTTGATAGGGGCTGCCTTCATGACTGTCCACAGTCCCCCCAGTCCTGACACCTGACAGGGGGGGACAGGGAAGGACACTCACTGTCTCACATACGCACTTGCACACACTCATTCTCACATACACACACACTCACACCCACTCTCTGTCACACACACACACTTGCACATTCTCACTCTCACACAGTCACTCTCACAGACACTCTCTCAAACATACACACTCCGCGCAAAACCTTGCTAGCGCCCGTTTCATTTCAGCCAGAAACGGGCCTTTTTTACTAGTAATGAATATTGATCAGATAAACCAACTAGATGCAAATCTCTCTCATGCATGCTCATTGTGATAATCCTGAAAACCCAACTGGCCAGGTATGACTGCAAGAGAGGGTCAAGGGAATTGTAGTTATCAAGCTAGATGAATATCACAGGTCTTCTTTTAAAGTCGAGGGGCCAAAATTGTGGAACGAGCTACCTATGTACATAAGGTCTTTGAAGCCCTTAGATTAAGTTTAAAACATTGCTATTCTTAGAAGTACTTGGCGACCAACAAGCCTCTGTTTAGGTATGAGTCATATCTGCTTTGGTAAACTAGCGAGTAATGTGTAAGCTGATGTTACCATGCTTACTGTGTGTGGAGTCCTTGGTGTAGTGTAGTGTGTACATGATGGTTGTGTTTTTGTTAAGATTTTTCATTTCATCACTATGAAAGTTACTTATTGTAAACTGCCAAGAGCTTTACGAATTGTGTGGTTATAAGTGTTTTAAATAAATACAGTGCACTCCATTTAAGTGCACGTCAGATAAGCACATGCTGTTTAACTGCATGCCGTACTTCGGTCTTGTTTTTGGTGCCATCAATTTCTATGGGAACAAAATTCGGTTTAGCACACCACTGATAAGTGCAAGATTCGCTTATATGCATGGTTTATTATTATTTATTGCATTTGTATCCCACCTTTTCCCACCTATTTGCAGGCTCAAAGTGGCTTACATAATTTTGTTAATACAATTAGTCCTGGATGTCAGGTACAGTTATTGTTATAGCAAGATTAGTTAAGGGAAGAAGTAGAGAGTAGAAGGAAGGCATTTATTAGGTATAATAGACCGCTCCTCTGCAGGAAAGACTCCGCATAAGTGCACGCACAGAATATGGAAGCCGATTGGCACGTGACAAAGGGGCGGTAAATTTGAAATCTCATTGGTTAACTGCCACAGGCAGAAGAAGCGAAAGAAAGTTGTTAGAGTGTACACTGGAGTCGTCGTCGTTGCGCAACTGTAAGACTTTAACACTGGCTGAATGAATAGAAGTTCTTAAAATATTAGAAAACAAAGTCAAGCATCTATTGCTAAAGAATATAGTGTCAATCCCAGTCAAATTTCACGTATCTTGAAGCAGAAAGATCAGCTTCTGGAAGACTGGCAAAACAATGCAAATCCACACAGGAAACGAAAAAGGTCGGGAAAAGCTGAGGATATAGAAGATGCTCTTCTTCGGTGGTTTTCTCAAGTCAAGAGCAGACAGTTTCCTGTCAGTGGTCCACTGCTTATGGAGAAAGCTAATCAGCTAGCTGAAAGTCTTGGACTAACTGAATTCAAAGCCACTGTTGGATGGTTGGAAAGATGGAAGGAGAGGAACAACATAAAATTCAAGAAACAGCATGGTGAAAAACAAGACGCTGATGACTTTGGTGCTGAAAATTGCGTTGTTTCAGTTCTTCCTACCATCTTGAATGAGTTTGCACCTCGTGACATTTTCAATGCTGACGAAAACGGTCTCTACTGGCAAGTGATTCCTGATGCAATACTTGCATTCAAACAAGCTGAAACTACAGGAACTAAAATGTCGAAGGACCGACTGACGATCCTCCTTTGCTGCAATATGGATGGGAGTGAGAAGTTGGAACCACTCGTCATTGGAAAGAGCAAACAACCCCTTTGCTTCAAGAATGTTAAGTGACTTCCTGTGTCATACGAGGCTAACGCAAATTCATGGATGACTGGGGAAATTTGGAAGCTGTGGCTAAAGAAGTTAGACACTAGAATGCGGGCACAAAAGCGTCAGATTTTGTTGCTTTGTGATAATTGTGCTGCACACAGTGATGATGTCAGGCTGTTGATGTCAAGGTGGTCTTCCTGCCACCAAACACTACCTCTCTGATCCAACCTATGGATCAGGGCATAAAAGCCAATTTCAAAAAACATTATCGGGCTCTTGTGCTGTGTCGTCTGATGAGTGTTATGGATGACCAGACTGGCAAGGATAAACATGCTGTTGAACTGGCTCGTAATCTATCACTGTTGGATTCCCTACATATGCAGAAAGTAGCCTGGAATCATGTTACACAGGCAGCCATTGTGAACTGCTACAAGCGGGCAAGCTTTGTTAAGGATGTGGAGAGGGACGAAACAGATGCAGCTGTTGCAAACGCGTCAGATGAGCAGGCTACTGACATCCCAACTCGTGTTACTGAAGAGGAGTTTCATCACTATGTAGCTGTTGATTACGATCTACAAACAGCTGATGACAGCACTGATGTCGAGATATGCGCCTATACGCAGGCAACAGCGGATGATGAAATGAGCAGCAAGGCACATGCTGACGAAATTCAACAATCTACTGTCACTTTTGCAAGAGCGCTGGAGAGTCTTAACAACATGCGAGCCTATCTGGAGGCCACTGGATGTCAGTGCTATGACAGTTTTTACCGTCTGGCAGACGTAATCTATAGAACTCACAGACACAATAGTGTACAGAGGACTATAACTGATTACTTCAAGTAAGCCTAACGTCAGTTAACGGAGACTGTATACTGTACATATAATAAACAGTACTGTACCATATGTTTATCAGATGCCAAGCTTCTTTGGGTCACAACGGTTAAGTGCACACTCCGGTTAACTGCATGCATTTATTTGGTCCCAAACCCTTGCACTTAAGCGGATTGCACTGTACTAAAGATTTCAAAAATAATACTTTGGCAATAGATATAAAATATTACATCAGTGGCTTTCACTGATGCCAGCAGACTGGTTACTGGATAAGTCTAAATCGCTTAGGGGTCCTTTTACAAAGGCGAGCTGACAAATTGCCTGCGGTAGTTTAGGGTGCGCACAGAATCATTTTTTCAGCACACCTGTAAAAAAAGGCCTTTTTTTTTTTTTGCCAAAACTGGAAGTGCAGCAAAATCAAAATTGCCACGCATCCATTTAGGGTGAGTCCTTACTGCCAGCCATAGACCTAGTGGTAAAGAATTTGGGCGGTAATAACCTACACGCATCAGATGCCACTTGGCGTGCGTTCGCTACGCACGCCAGAAAGTAAAAAATATTTTTCAGACGCACAAAGTGGACATGCACAAAAAATGAAATTACCACAAGAGCCACGCGGTAGTTGGGCGGTAACTCCATTTTGGAACGTGTTGGGCATGCTTAGACGCTTACGCGGCTTACATAGGTGCCCCGTATAAGGGCTTGGGGAGGCTAAGCCTCCCCAGTCCAACCGTAACCTTCCCCTTGCTGCTACCCCCCCCCCCCCAAAACGCGGGGGTGCCTGGCACTGCAGCCAAGCAGCTCTGGGAAGTTTCCTCCGATCCTTCCCGCCCTCAGCTGAGCTTCCCGATGACAGCCCTCCTCTCTCTCCGTTCCCCCCCCCCCCCCCCCCGCACGTGTTTACCTGTTCACTTTTAGTGGCTGCGAGTGGCGATGGCAGTGAAAGAAGAAAGCACTGCGGGATCCTCCAGCTTCTCCCTTCCCTTCCCTCACACGTGTCCCGCCTTCTGCGATGATGTATTTCCTGTTTCCGCGAGGGCGGGACACTGTTTGAGGGAAGAGAAGGGAGAAGCTGGAGGATCCCGCAGTGCTTTCTTCTTTCACTGCCATCGACACTCGCTGCCACTAAAAGTAAAACAGGTAAACACGCACGGGGGGGGGGGGGGGGGGGGGCGAAGAGAGAGGAGGGCTGTCATCGTGAAGCTCAGCTGAGGGCGGGAAGGATCGGAGGAAACTTCCGAAAGCTGCTTGGCTGCAGTGCCAGGCAGCCCTGCGTTTGGGGGGTGGGCAGCAGCAAGGGGAAGGTTAAACACACGCGCGGGGGGGGGGGGGGAGAGCTGTCAGAGAGCTGAGGGAGGGCAGGGAAAATCACTGGACATGGAGGGGAGGGCAGGGCAGGGGAGAGAACAAGATCACTGGAATTGGAGAGGAGGGCACGGGGAGAGAAAAGATCGCTGAACAGGAGGGGAGGGCAGGGGAAGAGAAGAGATCGCTGGACATGGATGGGAGGGGAGGGCAGGGGGAGAGAAGAGATCGCTGGAGAGGAGGGGAGGGCAGGGGGAGAGAAGAGATCGCTGGAGAGGAGGGGAGGGCAGGGGGAGAGAAGAGATCGCTGGACATGGAGAGGAGGGTAGGGGGAGAGAAGAGATCGCTGGACATGGATGGGAGGGGAGGGTAGGAGGAGAGAAGAGATCGCTGGACATGGAGGGGAGGGCAAGGGGAGAGAAGCGATCACTAGACGAGGAGAGGAGGGGAGGGCAGGCGGAGAGAAGAGATCGCTGGACATGGAGAGGAGGGGAGGGCAGGCGGAGAGAAGCGATCGCTGGACATGGATGGGAGGGGAGGGCAGGGGGAGAGAAGAGATCGCTGGACATGGAGAGGAGGGGAGGACAGGGGGAGAGAAGAGATTGCTGGTAAGAGAAAAAATATCAAATGGAAAGAAGACATTTCATAAAACAGAAGACACTGGGACCAAAGCGAATAGAAAAACTAAATGATCAGACAAAAAAAGGTAGAAAAAGGTATTTTATTCAGAAGGAATATGTCAGCTTTTGGAAATGTGCATCTGTGATATTTTGCATGCAAGTTTCAATTTTTCTAGTATTGCTGCATGCTGAGTCTGACTTCTTGAGGTAACTTTCCAGTTCAGTATTTTGCCTTCATATGTGTGTCATGTGTTTTTCATGTGTGATCAAGGTGTTTTTCATGTGTGATCTAGCATGTAGTATTTGCAGCCCTTTTTGTTTTTTGTTTTTTCACTAGGTAGTGTACTGGTGTTTTAGAGCCTGGTGTAATTACAATGCTGCCTTTCCACACTTAGTTTTAGCTCGTCCTATTCTTGGAATTAGTGCTGTTATGGTTTGGTAAGGTTATGAGTGTGTTTTTGCACAAGTTTGTGTATAGTATTTTGCAGCGGAGAGAATGTGTGTTGGCCTTCTGAGGTGGCACCAAAACATCAGAAAGGGTGTAGAGCCTAAATCATGACACACTACCTCTTGAAGGATCTACATATGGTCACTAATAAAAGGAGCTCATTGTGAATACTACCCACCCTAAAAGGGTGTTTTGTGGCTCTACATGAGAATTGTGATATTATCATCCCTTGTTTCATATTGTTGACGGTCTGCATTTTCCGTATGGGTGGTATATTGGTGTATTAGGGTCTGCCCAGTGTAATATTTATGTTACAGTAAGGTTCTGAGTATGTTTTTGCACAAATTTGTGCATAGTAACATAACATACATAGTAGGTGACGGCAGAAAAAGACCTGTACGGTTCATCCAGTCTGCCCAACAAGATAAACTCATATGCGCTACTTTATATGTATACCTGACCTTGATGTTTTGCAGTTGAGCGATTGTGGTTAGTATATGCTTTGAGCAACCACTTTATTCTTTGACATATGATACATATCTAATATCTACATTTAATAAAAGGTATTAATTGTGACTTATTTTTTTTCTGTGATGTCAGACAATTATGGATGTAAGCTCCACCCCTGGCCCCACCCCTTTAGCCTCCCCAAACAGTTGGGCCACCGACTGCCTATGGCGGCTTAGTAAAAGGATCCCTTAGAGTGCAGGGAGGAGGTACTTGATTTTTAATTCAAAAAGCGGGGCTGGTATGTAAAAAAAACAAAACCTCAGTATCTGAATAGTGATCTGCCACTTTTTGTAGATGGCGAAAGATTCCAAGCAATGATGTTGCTGGAGCAAAAGTGCACTAAACGTTTTCTTTGAAAAGGAAAAACTGTTTTTTGGACACCTGAGAGGCTATATACAATCATGACTATCGAGGGCGCGAAGTTTGATACTTAACACATTATAGTATGAGCAGTCAAACGGATATCTGCTACTTCCATGTTGCCTTGTATGCATCGTTTTTGGGTTTTGTTAGGGACAGTGTAGTTCAGGATTTTGTGTAATCTGAGGCCATTTATTGATGGAGATGGGGTTAGTAAAAGAATCCAACTTCCCCATCAGTAGTTTGACCTTGGACTTTGGTGTCTTCTTCTTAGGAGGCCTTAAGACAATGAACACTATGCGGTTGAGGTACCTCCAGCAAGGTTTTCATTCACTGTCCTGAAGGGCAAGGGTGGTGGTGGTGGGGGGGGGGAGTTGGGGAGAAAAATTAAAATCATTGGTATGTAAATTGATTTATTTTTTTTGACGGGTATTGGTTGGAATTGTTCTATTAAGTATTACACTGTGGGTTTGTACAAGTCACTTTATTTTAATAAAAAGTTGTTTCAGAAATAGAAAAAAATTTTCACAGGACACAATTTTCTTTGTACAATTAAATTTTCCTGAGCAAGCTAAATGTTTGTCACAAAATAAGGCGTTATAAAGAAGTAAACATTTAAACTACAGCTCAATTTTATTCCAGAATTCCAAATGTAAAATGTTGCTCATGTGACTTACCCTGAGAAGCAGCTCCGCTAATATACAGCCAACAGCCCACATATCCACACCCACACCATACATTCTAGCACCAAAGAGTAGCTCTGGAGACCGATACCACCTGAAAGGTAAGCAGGAAAATTTTTGTGCTACAGCAAGTGAAGTCTTTTCTTATGGTAGCACAGCTTGATTTGTAGACAAAAAGGAAAGGGGAGGTTGCAGGTAGACAGCAAGTATGATTTTATGGCAAGAGGTGAGCTTGAAGACAGGTGTGAACTCTCACTCTACAAAAGTGTACATACTCCCCCTATCACACACCCACTAAAAAGAGGAAGATTTAAATTAAGGAGCAAAGTGGCTGTTTTCTGCTCTATCTGCTTCAGGCTCTTCACTCTCTTTTCTTGCAGGCTGCCTGTAAGGGACTGACTAGAGCAGAACAGCCCAGCTGCTCTGGCTCTAGAGTCTGAATGAAGTGGTGGAACTGCACTCCAGGCCTTTCCCCCAGAAATTAAGCCTGGTTCTAGTAAAAAATATGTTAATCCCCAGTTTTCACTTGGGTTTTGCTTTATATCTATCTTTCTGAAATTTACCACAATAATGGTTAGTGCAGTGGTCTGAGGACCTGGGTTTGATTCCCAATGCAGCTCCTTGTGACTCTGGGCAAGTCACTTAACCCTCCATTGCCCCAGGTAGAAAATAAGTACCTGTATATAATATGGAAAATTATTTTGACTGATATACCGCCTTTCCGTAGTTATAAAATCCCATCTCCTTTCCATCTCTCCTTCCCATTACCTGGCACTCTCCCAAATTTAACACACTGGTATGAAAACTGTAAGCAGGATATCAATGCTTCCATTGTTTAGAAATCCACTGGAGCTTGTGTAACCTACAATTCAAAGATAATTTATAAACTCAAATTTGTCACACTGTTAGAAGTTAAACAGGGACATCTTTGATGTATTTGTAATTTAAAATCTTTAGTGTTAATGCAATTCTATGATTTAACATTAAAAATGGCTAAACTCCCTAGCATTCAGAACATGCTACTATTGTATTCCAGTGGAGATCAGATTAAGGTGGAAAGCGTAGTGCTGATATTACAGCTACACATAGTTCAGAATTGATATTACAGCTACACATAGTTCAGAATGCATTCAACATTCACAGATTTTCATAATGAAACAAAACTTGATATGAAGAGAGAGAATAGACATATTACTGGTATATGTGAAGAAACAATGTGTTTTAAGCCTGCAAAATGTAATAGATATTTTCTTGTTTTAATTATGTCCTAAAGTGTATTCTCCTATTTGGCCAGCAGGTGGTGTTTCTTTGCTGTAAAGCTGTTACAGAGAAGTGATTGTTCTTTTCCTTTAACACAAGCAGGAAGCAAGCAGCAGTACACTTTAAATCTTGTTGACTAGCCTGGAGTTTGAAATATTACCATAGTACTGGCTGTTGCTTCAGTCTTAGCCGGGGAGAGAGAGAGAGAGAAGACAGAGAGAGAGATCTTTTTGCTGAGGCTCAGTGAATTATATGCCCTGACCTTCCCAGGTACTGTTTAGACAGTATAATAGATGTTTAGTTATTGTTATAATTGATCCATATTTCAGTTACCTGATATTGTTTGCTGATTGCACATTTTTTGTTCATTGTTCCAATATCACAATAAAACTGTTTGTTGACTCTGCTGTCTGGACTCATAAAGAATCCTGGTGGTTTCTGTGTTGGGTCTATGAGTGCTTTCTGGGAACTGTGGGACCACTGGGAGTGTGGATCCAGTAGCCTAGAAATTACTGGGGATAATTTGAGAGTGGGAGACTCGCCCAGAGGCAGTTGTGACCCAGTCAGTGGGAGGAGGGTGTTAGGTAGAACACAAGTGGCAGGTGCAGGTGGGTGGCTAGGCATTTCGTGATAGTATAGATATCAATTTTTTTTATTCTGTGGTATATCAGCATGTATTTAATTAAATACAATACTGAGAACAACCATAGAACACCACTTTCCAACCTTTGCAAGCACAAAACATATGTATATTAACAAAAATGTAAAGCATGCAAACCTCAGTTAAGAGGCAATGCAGACATGGTGAGAAGATTCTTACAGCCAGAAAAGCAGCTAGGAATGCACTGAAAGCCTTACCAATCTCTCTTCCAAATTTGAAAACAACTGTAGAGAGGGGTCAGAGATGCACATAGGCTCATCATAATGGAAGTGTTACAATGATGTCTGAAATAAACTAACTATATATTGATGCTGTTGTCATCAAACAACTATCATCACAATTATGCAAAGTTGGATCTTCAGAGGACTTCCACTTAAGCCGTCGGCTATTTCTGGTTTGAGGAACAATTTTACGTACAGACACATGGAGTAGCAATGGGTGCCACTTTAGCCCCTTCTATGGCTACTTTATATATGGCGCCGTTTGAAGAGGATAAATTATACAATGCTACACAGTTTCAGAAGATAAGTTTATGGAAGACATTTTTAGATAACATATTTTTTTGTATGGAATGACACTGAAGAAGTTCTATATGAGTTTATTACATGGATTAATCATCTTGATCCTAATTTAAAATTTGAGGAACATCATGACAAAAATGTCATCACTTTTTTAGATCTAAAGATAATAAAAAGAGCAAATAAACTGGTTACTACTTTATAACGTAAGGAGGTGGATCAAAACTATAAGTTGTAGGCTACAGCACTGATGCAACGTTTTCAACAATGAGGATATCCTCAAAGGTTTACCTCAGAGCAAAATTTGCTCAAAGATCTTTACTTTTATAATATAAACGTCAAGCGGAGGAAGATAAGTTGGTGTGTGTGCTACCCTACTCCAACATTTCTGTTCAACTTATGCAATCTATATATCAACACTGGCATGTCTTACAACTTCGTGATTGTTTTTAGGAACACCCTACTGTTGCATTTAATAGAAGCCACAACACTGGAGAACTTTTGAGATATAAAAGTGGCAAACCTTAAAGTGATCTACTGGACACTCACACTAGATGTAATTTGTGCCAATGGTATTTGTCCACTATGGAAGGAATGAGTTGGACTCATCTGCAAAAACAAATTTGTATTAAATCTTTGAATTATACAGACTGACACCTCTAACTATGTATATTTAATACAATGTCCATGTGATAAGATCTATGTTGGTTGGACATAAAGACAAATTAAAATCAGATTGAATGAACACAAATCACATATTACTACAGAGACGACTATTGATGTCCCGCTGATATAGCACTGGCTGGAGGCTGGACACAGTGCTACTGACATACGCTGTCATGTCATTCATGTGGTATTAAGTGGGTGGGAAGGTGGGAATCTTGGATAGACAATTATAGGGAACAACAATGGATTTACAAATTACAATCTATTGAGCCATTTGGTCTAAATACAGAAACTGAGTGGATGACGTTAGTCTAGTTTGACTATGGAACTGGGTGGAATTTGAAGTCAGCTGACCCTGGAGTTTAAAAGTCCTTAGAACGCCCTAGCCACTTTTTATTGAAAAGCAGGTTGTAACATACACTGCATGAAGATTATGGTATTTTGGATCCTCGGGTGCTTTTATTTGCCTATTAAGAAGATCTTTACAATTGATCTTTTACCTTTCCTTTGTAGGGAACGCCTTGAAACAGCTTTGGGCAAAACACGTCAGCAAAGTAACCCCTTACTTAAAGTTCAGATAAGTAACGCTTATCAACTTATCAGTGCATTAGCTTATATGCTATCAAAATGCTCATAAATCTGAGTGAAAAGAGAATATAAAGAAAATTGTATTAAGAAAGTGAAAATATAAAATTTGAAGATAAAAATTAAGAAAACCTGTTTGGATTGATGAAGAGTTAAGGTATTTCATCTACTTCCATTATTTCCAACGCCAATGGCTTAAGTGGAAGTCTTCCTCTGAAGATCCAGCTTTGCATAATTGTGATGATAGTTGTTTGATGACAACAGCATCAATATATAGTTTGTTTGTGGACATATGGCTGTTGTTTAGGATATATTGGTTATTTATAGAGCCCACATTTTTCTGTCTGAAATAAACTGACACATGTGAGATAGGAAATGTGGTTCCCCCAAATCACTATCTAAGTGGATATGGTTACCTACATATACAATAGAAAGGACATATATGCATATACAGGGCATGCATATAACTGGAGCTGGTTTTATTCCTCATTATCATGGATTTCCCCTGCCACCTTCATAACTTTTGTTATACCAGAGAATGAGCCATAGATTCTGAACATTTTTTGCCTACAATTTAGTCCATTGTTATTCATCGAAGGGTCTTGCCATTTGATCCCTTCCTCTGAGACTCTCTGCACTCTTGGTTGTCTTAACATGGGCATAGCAACCATCTATCACCTGCTAGAGATAGAAGAATACTGAATTGCACAGCTGTGTATTCTATTAAAGAACAGCACAACTGTATTATTTTAATCTAATTCATTTGGTTCCTTTGTATCTGGTGTCTACTAGCCTGCTTATAATCAAAAGAGAAAAACGCCTATATTGTGACCCAAATCGGGAGATGGGCGTCTTTCTCCCGTGGGCACACAAATCGGTATAATCGAAAGCTGATTTTGGGCGTTTCCAACTGCAATCCGTCGCAGAAATGGGTAAAGTTGACGGGGGCGTGTCGGAGGCGTGGTGAAGGCGGAAATGGGGCGTGGTTATCGGCCGAGGAGAGATGGGCGTCTTTAGCTGATAATCGGAAAAAACAATTATCGCGATTTTGGGTCACTTTTTTTGGACCCTTTTTTTTCACGAACAAGTCCCTTTGTAGCCTGAACCACCCAGCGAGAAGAAACACCCCCGTCTTGAACAAACAGTAGGATGAGGCACTACAAAGAATGGAAATCATTCACTCGGTGTCCAAATACAACAGAAGGCCAGAAAGGAGACCAAGAAACACAGTAACCTAAATAAACGTAAATTAAAGAAAATTACCACTATCGAGTTGATAGAGGATGACTATCTGCCAATACCAGTGGGATAACATTAATGCCAGATCAGTGGTAAACAAAACAGAAACAATAAAGGACTGGATAATAGTCGAAGACCTCATTACGGTTTTCCTCAACGAGACATGGATCCATGACCAGGAAAGTCTAATTGTTCTGGATCTATGCCCCCAGACTACAAAATCTTACACTGGATCAGGAAAGGGAAAAGAGGTGAAGGAATCACATTGATAAACAGATCTTTTCTAACAGTTGAAACCACAGATGAATCTATAACACCACAACTCAAAATCGCCTCATTTAAAATCAAGGACCAGACACTACTCAATCAATTGTGCTGCATCCTGTTCTACAGACCCAGAGGAAATTGGAAAGCAACGCAAACAAACTTCATGGACTTCATCTCAAACACATGTATTAACAATCCCAACACCTTGCTAATAGGAAATATTAACCTTCATCTTGATGACCAGAAAACAGACAGCCCCAAAGAATGCGTCAAATTCCTTCAACTATGGGACTTCCAGCAACCTCCAGTAACCATGACTCATGCTAAAGGCCATGCCATAGACCTATAAATTCTCACAAGAAAATAGTTTCAAAATACAGAACCCAAAATGGATGGAAACTCCCTGGTCTGATCACATTAAACTAAACATGACCCTCTATTGGAAAGAACACAAACACGAATGCCATACAAATCAGGAAGAAAGACTGATGCAACCAAAATCTGGATGGCCATATACGATGATCAATAGTCACCACTAACCAACACAGAAGAATTCCTATCAGAATGGGAAGAAAGAAGCACCAACATACTGGACACAATAGCCCCTATGAAAACAAGATTCATCAGAGACGCTAAGTAATCCTGTGGTTTAATGAAGAACTAAAGACGGCAAAAACTCTCTGCAGAAGACTAGAACGAGCATGGGGGGAAAAAACAAAAATGAAAGAAACAAAACTGCATGGAAGAAGCATGAAACACACATAAAAAAATTAGGCTAAAATTTAATTCCATAAAAAACAAGTTGGTTCAGGCTACAGAGACACAAAGAAATTATACAAACTCCTAAATAACCTTTTAATCATCAAGCTCTTGATGACAGCAAATGTCTGCAAACAACCTCACCAGATTCTTTGAAGAAAAGATCATTAACCTAAGAAAGAATCTAACACAAGACGACACAAATTTTGAAATCCTCATTGACGAACTAGATCACTCCCCAGAAGAACCCACATATGAGACAGTAGCACAAATGCTAAGAGAAGGAATGGAGCACACAATGAATTAAAACAAGATTTTATTGAAACTCAAAAGTGACTCAACACAACGTTGTGTTTTGGCCAGAAGGCCTGCATCAGGAATCTGTGTGCAAAATAGAGTAAAAACATCAAACAATTAAAATCATGAGATCCGTAATAAAAACAGAGATGGTCTTTAGAAAGACCGTTGGATGTTTATCAGTGCTCAATGCTGGGACTGTAAATCATTTTGTAAGATTTACAGTCCCAGCTTGATTGGATACTAGGCTTCCTGACTAAAAGATCCTACCAAGTGAACATAACTTTGTCTTTCTCTCCTCTCTTGGAAAGCGTAATGTGGGGTCCCCTGGGGCTTGCTGCTGTCACCAATGCTTTTCAACCTGATGATGACACCCCTCGTCTGAACACTATCCAGTCAAGGTTTTAACCCCCTTATTTACACCGATGATGTGTCAATCTACACTCTCTTCAAAAAGAATTTGCATGAAACTGCTACCAGGATCGTTGACAACATAAATATAATGGTATCCTGGGCATCATTGTTCAAGCTTAAATTGAACAAAAAAAAAAAAAAAAACCACAACACTGCCTGATACTCACATCATCACACAACACCGAACGCTTCACAAACATCAACGCCATGGGTACATCCCTCCCAATATCTGACAACTTAAAAATCCCAGGAGTCACCATTGACCACTATTTGTCCTTCGACAACCAAATCTCAACTACAATGAAGAAAATGTACCAAACCACTTGGAAACTGAAATGCATAAAAAACTACTTCCCAAGAGACGTATTCCGCTCATTAGTCCAATCCATGGTTCTCACCCACGCAGACTACTGCAACAGCACTTATGCAGGATGCAAGGAACAACTACTAAAGAAACTGCAAACAGCACAAAACACAGCTGCTAGATTAATACTTGGAACAAATCGATTCGAAAGCACAAGACCACTGCTCCAAAAATTACAATGGCTACCCATCAAAGCACATATATCCTTCAAGATTTGAACCCTGGCCTACAGAATACTTTTTGGCCTCACACCAGAATACATGACTAACCTAATAGAATTACCTATATGCAACACAATAGAAGACGCAAGAACCTACCTCACCCTACACTCCCCACGATGTCAAGGCCTAAAATGCAAATCTTCATACTCAACCAGCTTCACATACAACTATCCCAAGATATGGAACACGGTATTGAAAGCCCACCTCTTCAATGCTGCGTTCAGCACCTAACTCTTACCATTCAGGAAATCCAGACTGCCCCAATTTGACTGCCCCTATCGGACTGACTGTTCACTTGTCTTTTAGATTGTAAGCTCTTTGAGCAGGGACTGTCCCTCTATGTTAAATTGTACAGTGCTGCGTAACCCTAGTAGCGCTTTAGAAATGTTAAGTAGTAGTAGTAAAACGCATGACTGACTATCTAACTTTCCGAGAAAACACCTGAAAGCCCACTTCTTCAGAAATTGATTCTTGATGATACCGCACAACAACAAAACCGAACACCAAAAACACACCACAAAGCTCAAATCACGATCAGAAACTGACCAATGCCAAACAGAGACTTCCAACAATAATGCACTATGTTCAACTGATGTAAACTGTAAGCCACATTGAACCGACAATTTGGTTGGAAAATGTGCGGTACAAATGCAGAAATAATAATAAATAACAACAATTAGTGAAGATCACTGGCTACACACATACTAAGAAAGGAACCTAAACATTTAAAAGCCACTACTAGTGTTTCCTGCTGCTGTGAGATCCTGAGAGCAGCGCCCAGGCTCTGATCTGGACCAGGGCATCAGGTAATGGTGACTTTTCTATGGCATATGTGATCAGGTCTGATAGCCTACTCTGTGGGAAACCCTACTACAGAAAGGCAGGATATCAGCTGGCTAAGCTGAAAGGTTCAGCAAAACTTCAACCCTTTTACTCCTTCTGCATAATCTACAAAGCTTAACTAAAGCACTAGATTTCAGTGGTTAGCAAGGACGGCATAGCTATACTAGTATTCACATCAATGTAGTATGATCACAGACAAAGATCAGCAACTGCCTAATACCAGAAACTCGAGTTAGTATGTGCTTATCAACCCAGCAAAAGGACAGACGAATCTGGGGCCACTTAAATCTTCCTATCACAGCAAGATATCCCTTGACTATCTGTGAGCAACAAGGGATCTTGTGTCTTAAAAGGGATGTGGAAGATGGCACAAAGAGGGATCCTGTAGAAGATGCAGAAGCCACTGATCATGGGGCTAAAAGAGGAAATTTGCAGACTGTGGCAATTGTGTGAGGGGGAAGAAGGCAGGAAGATACTGAAGACAACAGTTAGGAGGAGGAGGAGCAGTGAGAGTAAGCAGCAGTGAGAGTAAGACAGCAACCAAAATGCACTGAGGGGGAGATGATCATGAACTGTAGCAGTGAAGGTCTGAAGCAGCACTGGGCCACTCAGCAGCTTATAAAAGGTGCAAATTCTATAGCAGTTACCACGATATCATGACAAATCAGGACTACTAATGTCATAAATTAAGATGGACACCAGAACACTAGGAGCAATTTCTTTTAGTATTTACAGCAGAGACATAGCCAGCCTTCCGATTCTGGGGGCTCGGGGTGGACTAGGGAGGCAATGCATTCCCTCTCTACTCTTCCCCCAATGTGTTAAAAATACCTTTGCTGCAGGGATGCCAAGGCCCCATTAGCCAAAGAATTTTGTTGCCGAGCTACTCCCTTCCTCCTCTTGCTGCTGCAGGAAACAGGAAGTCAGCAGCATGCCTCCAGCCACTAGCTCCAGAACTCCTCAAGCATGCTCAGTTCTTCCGCGAGGAGCCCCAGCATCAGCATCTGGAGGCATGCTGCCAACTTCCTGTTTCCTGCAGCAGCAAGAGAAGGGGAATGGCTTAGCAATGAATTTCATTGGTGGCGGGGCTTCGGCATCCCTGCCAGCCATTTAACAGGCGCAGTTTGGAGGGGGCCTGAGTCCCCTGTGCCTACAATTTAGTGTACAAGATCCTACCAAGTCAAAGGGCCTACAAACATGTCATCTCCATGGCTATCGGAATGCGGAGTGCCACAGGGATCTCTGCTTTCTCCGATACTCTTTAACCTAATGATGGTTCCTCTGGCCAGGTCTCTAGCCAAATATGGCCTTAATCCCTTCATTTACGCTGATAACGTCACCATATTCATCCCTTTTAAATCCGACCTATCTGAAATCTCTGATAAAATAAACACAGGTATGACCACTCTAGCCTCTTGGGCCGATGCTTTTAAGATGAAATTAAATAAAGAGAAAACACAGTATTTAGTCCTCTCATCTCTACACTCTCCACTCCTCCCAACTACACTTAGCACCCCAGAGGTTAAACTTCCCATATCAGACAACTTGAAAATCCTTGGAGTAACTTTTAAGAGACCCAACAGCAACAAAAGCGTTTAGGTTTGTTCTGCAGCACTCTATATGTTTCTTACCTTGTTACAACCTGATGTGTATATATACGGTTAGGACTTCCAAAAGATTTTGCCAAGCCAAAGTCAGCCAATTTTAACACTCCATTTTCATCCAGCAACAGGTTATTGGGTTTGAGATCCTGGTCAGAAATAAAAATAAATACAGACTTAGATCTCCTCAATTTCACAACTACTTCCTGTGTTTCTCTGGCATGTCTCAGTGGTGACTAAGGACCAGATGCACTAAACAAAACGACCCTTTAACAAACAAGTTTTTAACCATGGCATGCACTAAAGGCCATTTTCCGATGACGGTAGCAGCAAATGAAAACGGAATGCAGATGAGCAAATTATGCAGAAACCCTATTGTAATGAGATGCACTAACCTTTTCCGATTGCCTTAATGGTGGAAATCACCGGAAAATTTAACGAGAGGTTGTACCTCTCATTGGGGCTGCGCTAGATCGAAAAATTGTCAAAAACGTATGTCATATATGCTGCCCGAAGACGCCGTGCCGCTCACCTCCCTGTTTTTCAATCAGCTGATATCGGAGAGTGCAGTTGAAAGTGTGCATCACAAAAATAGCCTTCAGTTTTGGCCCCGGTTTTCAATCAGCTGATATCGGAGAGTGCAGTTGAAAGTGTGCATCACAAAAATAGCCTTCCATTTTGGCCAAAAATAGCCTTCCATTTTGGCTAAATAAAAAAAACTTCCTTTTTGGCCGTGCTTCACTCAGCTGAGAGACCTGGAAGTCTCTGAGCCAATCACCGTGCTTTTAGCTGAGCTAAACGCGCTGTGATTGGCTCAGAGACTTCCAGATCTCTTAGCTGACTGTGAAGCACGGCCAAAAAAGACGTTTTTATTATTTGGGTGTGAATAATGGCCAAAATGGAAGGCTATTTTTGTGATGCACGCTTTCAACTGCACTCCCCGATATCAGCTGATTGAAAACCCCGGCCAAAATGGAAGGCTATTTTTCTGATGGACGATTTCAACTGCACTCTCACATATCAGCTGATTGAAAACCCGGCCAAAATGGAAGGCTATTTTTGTGATGCACGCTTTCAACTGCACTCTGTGATATCAGCTGATTAAGAAACAGGGATGAGCGGTGTGGCGTCTTCCAGCAAGGTGATATAGGTTTGGTGATTGTGCGCATGCGTTTCCTATACCATTGGCAGAGATTACACCAGATTAACGATATTTTCATGCATCTGAAATTTGAATACCGCGCCGAACATGTGCGTCTTTTTTTTTTAGTGCATCCCTCGTTTTTTCTAAAACGGTAATGACTTTTACGTTTTTGGTTGTTTTACGTTTTGTTGATGCATCTTCCCCTAAATTAGGTAAGTGGTTTTTCAGTTTTCCCCTTCTTTAACAGCAGCATATTAGGTGTTTTTAGAGAGAGACAGACAGAGACAGGGCACTGCTCCTTTAACTCTCTTTTCTCTGTATTTTTATATAAATACAAAGGTGGCAGAAAGATGCTGAAAATATTCTCAACTGTATTAAGCGCCACTAACTTACTTAAAAGTAAGCTACTTGATTTATTCTAGAGAAAAGTAGCTCACCATAGTCATAAACACAACAAAACTACCAATGGGGGGGGAGGGGTGAACAACCATTTTTTTTGTAAGACTTGTCTATATTTGTAACAGAAAGACAGTCTGAAATAATAAACTGCCCAAACTTGCTAATACATCTGGAGTCAACATCCCATTACAAGCATGTGAGTGTGTATAGAAGTCTAACAGTCAGTACCATGAATTCAGTTTGCAGGTTGAGATGATGTAAGAGAGAAGAAAACTGACAGACACAAATCACAATATTAAAATAAACAAAAACATGTGTATAAGTTACTGCTTCAGCTTTATACAGTTGTATGGTTTGTATTATTACTTTATATGATTCTATTTTAGATTATAAAGTCTTTATAATCCAAACCGATGTCCTTCCTAACAGTTACTGCTATATATGAAAGACAGCTCATTGCTTACCCTGTGCAGAATCCAGAGCTGGTGCAAATATTCTAACCCCTGAAGCGTCATCAGCATGTATGCTTTGATGTTAGCTGGTGTTAGAACTAGGCTGGTATCCTTTATTATCACCTGCAAAATTATTAACACTGCAATATTAACAACACAAAAGCAAGCCAAAAGCTTGCACATTTTTCTCTAGTAATTATTTAATATTCACAGCATTCTCTTCTAGTCATGAGCATTCTTCATGATCAAGCCTCCCTTGACAGGAATAGTGGTTTTCTTGGTCATGGCCACGACTAGAGCTTCCACCCTAGGGAGACAGACCAATCGGTTGAGCTTCTTACATGGTAACGGACAGAACCTGCCCAAAAGTTTCATACCTCTGAAGATACTCTCCAGCAGTTACCACTCTGATAGAACCATCTGTGAAAGGGCCCTATGGAGTGCATGGAGAGGCCCTCAAAATCCTCCTCTAGTCCCCATGACTTATCCGGATGGGATACAAGTAGGAATAAGGCCTGCTCCAGGTCCAATCCCCCACTCTGCCAAACAAGACTTCTTATCTGTGGACCAAGGCCCCTGGATCCTGGGGTCCCTCCTTGGCCAGAAAGGTGCACCACAAACTAGGGAATTAAACCCCTTCTCGAAGGCCTGCAAGTTCTGAGATGGCCTAGATTAAATGTGGCCCCATGAGCCCTGGAGCCCCCTCGACATTGAAGCTTCCATTGGGTTGGCATTGACCCCCTCTGTCGAGATCTCCCACCTCATGTTTAGCATGTTTCTCAGGTCATCCTGAATGTTGGCACGCTGACTGCAAAATAGATGCTGTCCTCACCAAAATTGGAAGAAGCACAGCTGGTGTCATCAGGCTGGAAGGAGGTACAGCATTACTGCAATTCCCTTCTGGGAGCTCTCCAGACTCATCTGTTGAGGAAACTACTGCTGCTTCATTGCAAACAAGACAGTAAGAGCTAGCAGAACCAGCTTCTACAGGCACTAAATGATGAGGTAGATATAATAGGCATCTCAGAGATTTGGTGGGAAGAGGATAATCAATGGGAAACCGTGTTAACAAGGTACAAATTGTATCGCAATGATAGAGAGGATCAAATTGGAGGGGAGATTGTGCTACATGTTAAAGAGGGAATTGAGTCAAATAAAATAAATATTCCACATGAAACAGATAGCAGCATGGAATCATTATGGATAGAAATTCCATGTGTGAAGGGAAGGAGTATTCTTGTAGGGCTGTACTACCGTCCGCCGGGACAGAACGAACAGACGGATGAAGAAATATTTACAGAGATTAGGAAAGCTGGCAAACAGTGATCATAACAAAGGAAATCTACTGTAGCTGCATTTCATGTCTGAAAGGGCGACTATAGTAAAATGAGGAAAACCATAGTACCTGAAGCTTGGAGGGTGGCCAATGTGATGCCGATTTTTTAAAAGGGTTCTGGGGTGATCCGGGAAATTATAGACCAGTGAGCCAGACATTGGTGCTGGGCAAAATAATGGAAACTATTATAAAGAATAAAATTACAGAACACGTAGACAAAAATGGTTTAATGGGACAGAGGCAGCATGGGTTCAGCCGAGGAAACTCTTGCCTCACCAATTTGCTTCATTTCTTTGAAGGTGTGAATAAACATGTGGATAAAGGTGAGCTGGTTGATGTATTGTATCTAGATTTTCAGAAAGCTTTTGATAAAGTTCCTCATGAGAGACTCCTGAGAAAATTAAAGAGTCATGGGATAGGAGGCAAGGTTCTGGAATAGATTAGGAATTGGTTATTGGACAGAAAACAGAGGGTAGGGTTAAATGGTCATTTCTCTCAATGGAGAAGGTGAACAGTGGAGTGCCGCGGGGATCTGTACTGGGACTGTTGCTATTTAACGTATTTATAAATGATATAGAAATCGGAACTGCCATGAGTGGGAAAGCGCGGGGTACAAATGTAAGGTGATTAAATTTGCAGATGGTACAAAACCATTCAAGGTTGTTAAAATATGTGCCTGTGAAATATTGCAGGAAGACCTTAGGAAATTGAAAGACTGGGCTTCCAAATGGCAGATGAAATTTAATGTGGACAAATGCAAAGTGATGCACATTGGAAAAAATAATCTGAATCATAGTTATCTGATGCTAGGGTCCACCTTGTGGGTCAGCACTCAAGAAAAAGATCTGAGTGTCATTGTAGATAATACGCTGAAATCTTTTGTTCAGTTTGCGGCGGTAGCCAAAAAAGCAAATAAGATGCTAGGAATTATTAGGAAGGGATGGTGAATAACACCGAAAATACTACAATACCTTTATATCACTCCAAGGTGCATCTGCACCTTGACTATTGCGTTCAGTTCTGGGCGCCGTATCTCAAAAAAAGATATAGTGGAATTAGAAAAGGTTCAAAGAAGAGCGACCAAAATGATAAAGAAGATGGAACTCCTCTCGTATGAGGAAAGGCTAAAGAGGTTAGGGCTCTTCAGCTTGGAAAAGAGACTAGGAGACATTAGAGGAATTTACATGGAAATACTTTTAAAACAAATAGGAGAAAATATTTTTTCACTCAATGAATAGTTAAGTTCTGGAACTCGCTGCCGGAGAATGTGGTAACAGAGATTTAAAAAAAGATTTGGATAAATTCCTGGAGAAAAATTTCATAGTCTGCTATTGAGACAGACATATAGGGGCATAATTGAACGGGGTGCCCAAGTTTTCCTGAGGATGTCCTCGCAGGATGTCCCCACAAACGGGCGGGGAAACCCATATTATTGAAACAAGATGGGCGGCCATCTTTCATTTCGATAATACGATCGGAGACGCCCAAATCTCCACATTTAGGTCGACCTTAGAGATGATTGTCCCTAGAGATGGTCATCCCCGATTTTCGGCGATAATGGAAACCGAGGACGCCCATCTCAGAAATGACCAAATCGAAGCCATTTGGTCGTGGGAGGAGCCAGCATTCATAGTGCACTGGTCCCCCTGAAATGCCAAGACACCAACCGGGCACCCTAGGAGGCACTGCAGTGGACTTCAGAAATTGCTCCCAGGTGCATAGCTCCCTTAACTTGGGTGCTGAGCACCCCAACCCCCCCCCCCCCAAAAAAAAAACCTCACTCCCCACAACTGTACACCACTACCATAGCCCTAAGGGGTGAAGGGGGGCACCTACATGTGGGTACAGTGGGTTTCTGGTGGGTTTTGAAGGGCTCACATTTACCACCACAAGTGTAACAGGTGGGGGGGGGATGGGCCTGGGTCCGCCTGCCTGAAGTGAACTGCACCCACTAAAACTGCTCCAGGGACCTGCACACTGCTGTCATGGAGCTGGGTATGACATTTGAGGCTAGCATAGAGGCTGGCAAAAAAAAAATTTAATTTTTTTTTTTAGGGTGGGAGGGGGTTGGTGACCACTGGGGGAGTAAGGAGAGGTCATCTGGTCAGTTCGGGCACCTTTTTGAGGCTTGGTCGCAAGAAAAAATGGACCAAGTAAAGTCGCCTAAGTGCTCGTCAGGGACGCCCTTCTTTTTTCCATTATTTGCCGAGGACGCCCATGTGTTAGGCACACCCCAGTCCTGTCTTCGCTACGCTGCTGACACGCCCCCATGAACTTTGGTCGTCTCCGCGACAGAAAGCAGTTGAAGGCGCCCAAAATCAGCTTTCGATTATGCCTATTTGGGCGACCCTGAGAGAAGGACGCCCATCTCCCAATTTGTGTCGGAAGATGGGCGCCCTTCTCTTTCTAAGATAAGCCTGATAGGAAGCAACTGCTTGCACTGGGATTTGTAGTATGGAGTGTTGCCACAATTTGGGTTTCTGCCAGGTTTTTGTGACCTGGCTTGGCCACTGATTGGAAAACAGGATACTGGGCTAGATGGACTATTGGTCTGACCAAGTATGGCTACTCTTATGTTCCTCCTGGCATCCCTATAGTGTCACAGTGGAAAAATGCTCCCCCCCCCCCCACCCCCCCACCAGGCCTGAACACTCTAACTGTGTCAGGTAATGGTTTCCAGACCTGGTGCAAAAGAATGTCAAAACAAGTTTATTTCATTTTTTTTTAAATTTCTGCAGGGGTGCACTGGGATGGAGGTGGGTTTGGAACCTCCACCCCCGCTGGCAGGAGCCCTGTGGGGACCTCTTCCAAAATGCTTTTCCAAGCAACAGTCCATGGGACAAGGCTCAGAGCTGTGGAGGGTTTGACTCTGGGCTCAAATGAGGTAAGACCCATGGCCTGAATCCCAGGAGCAACATTAGCTAAAGAACTAAACCAGAAGGGATGTAAGACATAGATGACATCCCGGGGAGTCAGGCCTACCAAAAGCAAATCTGTTGCATGCAGTCCAACCTGACTGCAGACTGCACCAGCCCTTATACTAGTGATGTCACTAGAAAAGTTCAGTTTATCTACTTCCATCTGCTGGTAGGGAGACAATAGACATTGGTCTGGATGAAAAGGAATATAATTTATCTGAAGATTGGATAACAAAATTTTAAATTACAGCACAAGATACTTAACCCACAGATTTCTTGAAATCTTCTATCTGCAACAGCATCATATTTCTATGTCAAATATTATCTTTCATCAAGTATCATTAGAAAAGAACTCTCACCCTTTGTTAAATATCACTTTTAAATACAAGGAGAGTATTGCAGAAGAAACATTTTCCATACCTCCAATTAATTTCCAAATAATAATTTGAAATTAAAGCTTATATTAGATATTCATTATATCCTTAATCCTTGCCCAAACCCCCATCCAAAGTTGGGAGTATTAGAATATCTGTGTGATAAAAATAGCATTTATGACCTTCCTATTGAGTGTGGAGAATTTTACCAATTCTTAGACTTGGCAAAACTGAAGTCTCTTTAATATGCATCATCATCATAATAAACTAAAATCTGTTGGGGTTGGAGGAAGTAAGACAGGATGAACTTAATAGTCCTTTCTACTGTCTGTCTAAAACAAGAGGACCACCGGGGTTGGGAGATTGCAGTACATACCACCTTTCACTTGCCTAGAAAAGGCATGGAGAGAGATGATAAGGACAAAACCAAGGGTAATGAAATAAGTACAGGTAGCAAAACTGCAAGCCATGGGGTAGCAGAATTAGTGCAAGAAAGGCACAACTTCCCAGTAAACAGTATTTATGCAGACAGGTTGGTGGAGGCTGCATACTATCCAAGATGGTCAAACTGAACTAGAAGTCTGGTTATTTAGATTGGAGCTCAGTGGTAAAGCACAGAAGCAGAGAAAAATGAAGACAGATAAAGACCATATGGCCTGACGAATGGGAAATTGACCTTTATGAGAGTTCCAAAGTCAGCAAGAGGCAAACTGGGCTTTGGGTGACCTCATACACGTGCCTTATCAATGAGAAAGGCAGAAGGAGAAAATTAAGGAGGCAGGATGTGCAAAGATTGCCCAAGGACATATACTTAAAGGTACTGTTAGAAAGATTGTGTAAATGAAATCACCAAGGCTGAAAAATGCCATCTGCTAGATGTTTTTGTGCTCAGTGCATCTATCTTTTTGGACCATTTTCAAAAAAAGTCCAAGTGAAAAATGCACAGACAAGCCAGCATTCTTAGTAGACTGGCCACACACAGACATCACAGCAGAGCACCCTAAAGGGCACTGCAAGTCCGAGGAATACACCTCACCCTTACCCCCTTATATTGTATGGGGAGCCCTCCAAAACCCAAATGTACACCACTACAATAGCTCTTATGTCTGCAGGTGTCACCTATATGTGGGTCAAATAGGTTTCTGGTGGGTTTTGGAGGGCTCACACTTTCCAACACAAGTGTATCAGTTAGAGTGGGACATGAGCCAGGGACCCCTTCTCTACAGTCCACTGCACCGACCACTAGGCTACTCCAGGGACCTGCTTGCTGCTCTAATAGAAAGAGCCATAACATCTGAAGCTGTCACAGAGGCTGGTATATACTGTTTCTTTCATATCTTTGGTGGGTGGGAGGGGGTCAGTGACCATGAGGGAGTAAAGGGGGGGGGGGGGGGGTCATGCCTTAATCTCTCCAGTGGTCATTTAGGGCACCTTTCTGTGACTTAAGTCATGACTGAAACAGTCTAGACCAAACCATCTAACTTTCCGGACGTTTTTGCTTTGTCCCATTATGGCAGAACGCCCAAATCCCGCCCCTTCTGATTTGGATGCATTGCATACAAACTGCACAGAAAACAAATCTTAAAAATGGGTTTAAAAAATAGCAATTTGGACATTTTGGCAAAAAAAAAGTCCATCAGCCACTTTTTGGATGTTTTTCTGTTTTACAAATGAGCCCCAAAGTATATAATAATGCCAGAGCATTTGGGGAAATCCTTCTGGAGTGCTCTCCTGCAGCTGTGCACATATATACTTGTAAGGTAAACTGCAGACTAACGTTGTTTTTGTTATTCAGCTGGCTAAGAACTAACCAACAAATAAAGAACTCATTTTGCTTAAGAATTGTGATCTGAACCCATTTCTTCCCCCATGTGAGGAGCTGTGATGTTTATTTTTGTTTTCTGTTTCACCACAAGTGATCTGAGCAGAGAAGGGTGGGTGCCAGGAGGTTGATTAGGGAATATCAACCTCTGAAATGATAAGAAGTAGATTAGGAAATATCAACTTCTGAGATAAGTAAGAGACCAACTGGGAATATTAGTCTCAGAAGGCTGGTCCTCTGGAATAAGGTAAAATGGGATCCCAAATGTCTAAAGGTTATGTTAAACCTTCAGACGGGGAAGTTTTGAGGGGACGATGACTCTCTTTAAAAGGTTTGGCTGAGACTTCATGCAGGATCATTGCGCGGGAAACAAACAAGTATTTGGACAAATTGCATTATTATACCAAACACAAGCTGCAGTTTCTCTTGGAAGTAGGGCCGGTCTTAGGCAGAGGCGACCAAGGCGGCCGCATAGGGCCCCGCGCGCCTCAACTCTGCCTCTCCCTCCGACCCCTGCTCACTCAGACCGCATCATCATCATGATCCCGCTCGCTCCGGACCGCATCATGATCGCTCCGCTCCCGCCACCGGCGCCTACTCCCCTGCTGAGCCCGCCGTCAGCTCCCAGCGCCTCCCAGTCCCAGAACAACAGTTTCAGCGACAGCCCGGCCTCGACAGACAGTTGCAGGCACGACGGCTCACCCCAGCTTTTCCCTTCCGCCTTCCTGCTCAATGTCCCGCCTCCTTCAGTTTTTTTTTTTTTGTTTTGTTACATTTGTACCCCGCGCTTTCCCCAGGACCAAAGTCCACCACCCTAACCACTAGGCCACTCCTCCACGATGGTGGGCGGGTCATTGAGCGGGAAGGGAAAAGGAGCTGGAGCGTGGTCGGAGGTGAGCCTACCATCGATTCGCTGGTGCCAGTGCGACTTAAAAAATAAAGAAAGTCAAGTGGAGCACCTGGAGCAAGTTTGTGCCGCTGCCAGTGCCATTCAAAGGCAAGGTATGAATGATGATAGCTTTTCTTATAAAGGAACCAAAGTGCTCTTGTTGATTTGCGAATGGAACTCAACCATTAAAGTGATGATCTGGTGGTTCATTTGTGCCGGTGAGCCATCGCTGGTGCAAGTGCTGTGTGACTTAAAATAAAGTCAAGTGGAGGAGCTGGAGCAAGTTTGTGCCCAGGGCCAGTCTTAGATGCTCCAGGCTATCATTCTTCCTAAAACCGGTCTGGTAGGGGTGTAAAACAAAGGTCTTGTCCAAGAAGTCACAAAGTTAGTAGTGAACAATTTTGGCAATGAATGGAAGGTTTGAGATGGGTCAGAAGTTTGCAGGGTCAGAGGAGTCAAGGGTGGGTTTCAAGACTAGAGCATGCTTCCAGGCACTTGGAACACTGCTGTTGGTTAAAGAGATTTGAAGGATGGGTAAAAATAAGGGGAACACATGAGGTGCTAGATGCTTGAATAAGTGAGTGTGCCAGGGATCAAGAGGAGAGTCAAAGGGGTTCATGTCCTGGAGTTTTGAGGGAGAAGAGGACGATAGCACTGAAAGAGCACCAGGAAGACTGAAGTTGGGCAGCGCTCTCTGGAGGGGGAGAGAGGGGGATGAATGAAGGAGTTGAGTGGGGGGATGAGAAAGGGGAGAAGAGCTAATTAAGGAGGACTGAAGTGTATTCACCTTGTTCTGCTAAAAAGTGGCAAGAGTACCAACAGGTAGCATAGAGGGGTCAAAAGTAGGGGGCTCTGAGGTCAGGGGGGCTAGGGACCTAATGATATTAATATACAGTTATATAGCCCGCTGCTTTCAGTTTAATAATCCAAAATATGGGCAAACCAACTTGGAAGTGAGAGAAAAAGTGCATAAAAGAGGTTTGTGGACTATTGCAACCTGCTGTTCACAGCTCTCCTACTGAACCATCTCTCTCTACTTTCATCTATTCAAAATTCAGTTGTGCAACTCATCTTCCACTAGTCTCTCTATATTAACATAATTCTCCTTCTCAAGTCACTTCAGTGGCTTGTTCACATTTCTGGATACACTTCAAACTTTTCTTATTCACCTACAACATCTTTAAGTCTGTGACTCATTACCTCTCCTCTCTCCCTATATCCCTCTTTGGGACAGGGCTGGTGTTAGACATTCTGGGACCCAGGGCACCTACCTTGCTAATTCAGGCAAATTTGGGGTTCCCTGTGGCATGAGGAGTTCATCAGTTTTTTTGTACAAGTTTAGCTTCATTTGTCTTTATTTGAAGTTTCATAAATAAAAAAAATTTCTAAAAATGGAATAATCTTTTCAATGGGGTGGAGCTAGAGTGGGGGGAAGCTAGGGTGGGTGGGGCTAGAGCGGGGCTAGGATGGGGCCCCACCAAATTGGTCTGCATAGGGCCCCGCACTTGTTAAGACCGGCCCTGCTTGGAAGGATCCTTTAATATTAATATAACTGTGTATCGGTGTGCTCAAAACACTCTGCAGACATTTGTGCCATCTGTGAGTTTGTTGTATGTTGCATGTAATTTGTTATTCGTTAGACTGTGTTTGTATAGTCTTTTGTTACACTATTGGGCTCATTTTCGAAAGAGAAGGACGCCCATCTTTCGACATAAATCGGAAGGACGTCCTTCTCCCAGGGTCGTCCAAATCGGTATAATCGAAAGCCGATTTTGGACATCCCCAACTGCACTCCGTCGCAGGGACGGCCAAAGTTCAAGGGGGCATATCAGAGGCGTAGTGAAGGCGGGACTTGGGCGTGCCTAACACTTGGACATCCTTGACCCATAATCGAAAAAAACAAGGACGTCCCTGACGAACACTTGGATGTTTTCACCCGGACCTGTTTTTCTTACGACTAAGGCAGAAAAAGGTGCCTGAAATGACCAGATGACCACCGGAGAGAATCGGGGATCACCTCACGTTAGTCCCCCAGTGGTCACTAACCCCTCCTCCCACCCTCAAAAAACATGTTTCAAAATATTTCGTGCCAGCCTCAGATGTCATACTCAGGTCCATGACAGCAGTATGCAGGTCCCTGGAGCAGTTTTAGTGGGTAAGTGCACTTCAGACAGGCGGACCCAGGCCCATACCCCCCTACCTGTTATGTTTGTGGAGGAAACAGCAAGCCCTCCAAAACCCACCACAAACCCACTGTACCCACATCTAGGTACCCCCCTTCGCCCATAAGGGCTATGGTAGTGGTGTACAGTTGTGGGTAGTGGGTTATGGGGGGCTCAGCACACAAGGTAAGGGAGCTATGTAACTGGGAGCAATTTATGAAGTCCACTGCAATGCCCCCTAGGGTGCCCGGTTGGTGTCCTGGCATGTCAGGGGAAACAGTGCACTACAAATGCTGGCTCCTCCCATGACCAAATGGCTTGCATTTGGTCGTCCTTGGTTTCAAAAATCGCTGAAAATCAGAAACAACCATGTCTAGGGGCGTCTGTCTTTAAGGACGACCAAATTTAAGGATTTGGACATCCGTGATGGTATTTTCAAAACGAAAGATGGACATCCATCTTGTTTCGATAATACTGGTTTCCCCGCCCCTGGATTGGGACGTTTTGCAAGGACGTCCAAATCGAAACGTGGACGTCCCTTTTGAAAATGCCCCTCCACATGTCTCTGTGAGTTGGTGCATCTAAGGAAAAAAAAGAAGGGCAGAGTTGTAAGAGAAATGAGGCATGTGTAACATGTTTATTGTCCTCTAATTCTTTCTAGTCCAAATTTGCAGGCTGAGCTGGGAGGATATTCACTAATGCTTAGCTCTACTGGGTTGGGCTGCTGATTTAAAAAAAATACATGCAGCTTTATTCACTTTTCAAGCTGTATTTCTGTCGATCTGAAGAGAAAAGTTAGAGGCAGGTCACATTTTGAGTTTTAAAGTCCGTCCTGAGTTTACACTGACAGAAGAACTGGAATGAAGCTGTTTGTTTTAACAATTAGTAACTTACAGAGCAGTAATCAATCTGGTTTCATGATACTCTGGCATGCCTGACAATTGAAATTGTTGGTTTTAATGAGCTGCTCAAAATCAATAACATTTTAATATTGTTTTGCTCCTAAAAGATTAAAAAGGAAATGCCTTTAATAGATTTAAAGGGAATTGTTAAGAGAAAAAACAGACCAAACCAAGGAGGTTTGTCTGATAGGAGACTGCGTCACGTGACAAGGCTGAAGTTGTCTACACCCAAGGAGGTTTATCTGCTTCCCTACGCAGCCACCGCCATCTTGATACACTCAAAATACATTACTTTGTATGGTGGCAAGCGAATGGACCAATCACGCTCCACCATCTCCTGTCAATTAAACCTCCTTGGACCAAACTAAGTAAACTTGGCAACAGACCCTCTTAACAGCTCAATGTGAAGCAAGCAATAAAGTCTTCCTTGCCTGCCTTTACATTTAAAAGTTTGCTATTGTTTTGATAAACTCCTTTTATGTAGATACTTGTGAATTTCTTAGATTAAACTTGGGTGTACATTAATTAAAAAAAAAAAAGAATCCAGAGTCATGAAAAGAAAAAAGTAAGTTCACTCCTGAATTTCTAGCAGATTGTTGCCGGAAATGATTTTTCCTGTAAGAAAGCTGTTACGAAAAAGGATGAAGGAAACAAAGGAAGTCCCTTGATCTCTGTTTTATAATAAAGTAAATAGATTGTATCAGAATATTTTGGGTATAGGCAATTTGTAACTGTGACTGAATGTTGCAAAATCAATTTCTTCTAAGTATTGCCCTGACATTCCTTTCCCCTTGACTGTAGCAGGAGAAAGGGAAGAGAGGATTTGGAGGCAGATGCACTAAAGCTTAATGAGCCTTTAATGACCCTCCAACGAGGAAATTTTGATCCGTTGCATGCATCAAAGGGCTTTTACCGAGGAAGCTAGCAGCTAACGAAAACGGAATGGAGATGAGCAATTAGTGTAAAAACCCCATTGAAACGAGATGCACTAACCTTTTCCGATTGCCTTTACGCAGGAAAAAAGCAGGAAATCTAATAAGAGGTCTGGACCTCTCGTTAGGACAGCTCTGTGCCAGGAAAAATCGTAAAGTGAAAAAATAAACAAACTTTGAGCCAATCCCAGCGCATTAGCAGAGCTAAAAGCGCTGTGATTGGTCCAAAGGATGTAGCATTACATATGTCCAAAAGAGCTGTGTTTAAACTTAAAGAAAACGTGTCAGAAAACACATCAAATAAAAAAAAATAAAAAAAGGATCGGGAGGGGGCAAGGGCACTCATCAGGAGCGTCCTGTATGGACGGCCATGCCCCCCCCCCCCCCGCTGCTCCCCACTGTCCACCACTCCCCCCCCACGTGAAAGCGAAATTCTAGCAGCCCCGGTCCCCCTCCCTTCCTGTTCTTCTGCTTTGCAAAAGCTAACTCCGCCTCCCGTCATTCTTCCGCCCCGTGCCCCGCCCCCGCTGCCCCCCCTGAGGTCGACTACGCCACTCCCCCCCCTCCATCGAGACCCTCCTCCCTATTACCGACCCGAGCAGCGCCTCTCACCTCTTTCTGAAGCGCTGCACGGGCAGGAAGATCTGTTGTGTTGGTCCAGAGTCTCCATGACGTCTCTTCTTCCCTGGCCTAGGCCCGCCTCCTTCTGACGTAGGTTACTTATGTCAGAAGGAGGCGGGGCCTAGGCCAGGGAAGAAGAGACGTCATGGAGACTCTGAACCAACACAACAGAACTTCCTGCCCGTGCAGCGCTTCAGAAAGAGGTGAGAGGCGCTGCTCGGGTCGGTAATAGGGAGGGGGGTCTCGGTGGAGGGGGGAGCGGCGTAGTCGACCTCAGAAGGGGCAGCGGGGGCGCAGCACGGGGCGGAAGAATGATGGGAGGCGGACTTAGCTTTTGCAAAACAGAAGAACAGGAAGGGAGGGGGACCGGAGCTGCTAGAATTTTGCTTTTTCGGGGGAGGGGGGGGAAGCGGCGGAAAGTGGGGAGCAGCGGGGGGGGGGGGGGGAGGGGCAAGGCCGTCCATACAGGACGCTCTGGACGAGCGCCCTTGCCCCCTCCTGATCCTTTGTTTTTGTATTTTGCTGACCGGGTAGCCACGTGTATGTGTTGTGGCTTTTTTTTTGTTTGTTTGTTTTGACGTTTGCAGCATGCGCAGAGCAGCCAGCAAAACGCTTTGCTGCTCTGCGTATGATTTAGGGGCCGATTACCGATGTGTATTGTGATTCTTTAATACATTGTACGTTTCAATACCGATCTGAGCATGTGTGACTTTTTTTTTTGGTGCATTCTTCGTTTTTTATATTTCAACAGTTTTTATTAATGGTTCAGCATGTTAAACATGAATGTACATTTCGATGTACAATTGTGTAAATAATATAACATACTTATATGGAACAATCATTGGTTTCTGTTATCTAGGTTTTTTCCTCCCCCCCCCCCTCCCTCCCTCCCACATTTCTCCCCCCCCAAACCTTTGTGCTTATAAACAGAATATTTATCTCTTTGTTTGTACATAAACATCCAAATAAAATATTAAATTCAACTAATAACTCTTGTTGTATGTTGCTGATTGGTTGCCTATCTTGATCCACCGAAATCGCAGATCACATACCTGGCCGTTTAATATTGCGGCAGTATCCTCTTGTAGACCAAGGTTAAAGATAATACAAAACAACCATCTATTTTGTGTTTTAGAAGCTTTTCTCCCCCCTATGCCCCCCATCCCTTCCCCCTCCTTCTCAGGTTGGTATACTTTATTAACTTTATTAACTTCAAAATGACCTGAGCCTCAGTCATCTAAAACCTTCCCTGAACTGGGAAATAACCGTAATATATATTGACCTCGTTAAACAAATGTCAGGTATGGTCTTGAGATCAGGGCCTCATCCATCCTTTAACCTACCTAGCCAAGACTCTTTCCTTATTCCCCCAAAATCCCCCCCCCCCCCCTCCTCCCTTCCCCTCCCTGCGCATTGCTTATAGTCCAATTCCCTTCACTGGTCCCAGGGAAGTCTATTCAAGATCTGACTTCTCGCCTTAGGTGATATGGTGTTTATATATGCCCCCCAGATTGCTAGAAACCTCCGCTGCCTTCCCGGCGACAGTCCCGCTCCTCTAGACTCCCATGTCAATAGTTCCTGGAGTCTATTCCTCCAGTGCCAAAAGGAGGGTGGGCAATCCTCAGTCCAGTGGAGTAAGATGCATTTTTTCCCCAATATGCAGGCCTTGCTGAGAAACAATTTCTCTCCCCTCGTGGTTCCCATCCAGAGTCTGGGCATACTGAATATAGCTCTTTCAAATGTTATGCTGATTGTGCGCCCCAACACCCTTGTCAGGTATCTACCAATTGCCGCCCAGAATGATGATATTGACCTACATTGCCAAATCCCATGAAATAGCATTCTTCGTTTTTTAAAAATCGTTAGGGGCTTTAACGATTTAGATTTTTTTACGTTTGGTTGCTGCATCTGCCTCTTAGTCCTTTGTCTGAAACATGTAATGGCATAGTATTGGAACTCAATCTTTAAGTTTGCTCTGATAACCGGTGTCAATTGTTTCAAGTAACAGTTAAATTAAAGAAGAAGTGATGAACAATGCAGTGGCACCAACAAAGTTACTTGGATTTCTAATTACTTGTTTTAGTGTAAGGGGGAAAAATATATAGTCATCATGTTACTTTTATTTTTGACCCTAGGCACAAAGCCTGTAAATTTATCACCACCTCCCAGCTTTCTTCTAGCCTCTAGAACCCTGTCATTGGCCTGCATTGAATGAGAACCCCACATCTAGCAAGTGAAGCAGAGCTGTGAAAAAAAAAAAAGGAGATACTCTGCATACTGAGATACCTCAGCCTATTGAGATAAAAGAAAAAAAAAAAACTTCAGTGTGAATGCTTTACTTTATGTTGCTGCTTCAATGTGCAGATTGTACATCTGTAGCTTTCTTATTTCTTTGAAAATGAGCCCCTATGTAACTTTGAAAATATGCCTCATTGTTTACTATTGTAAACTGCTTTAAAACCTGGCTGTATTAAGTGGAATATCAAACTAATCAATCAAATCAAATATGAGAAGGGGCCATAGCTAATGCAACAGATGTTACCTCATGAGAAAAGCTCAACCACTTTCCTCACCTAGATGCAGATGTTTCTGAACTTAAAGCATGACAGATTCTAGCATGGCAAACCAGACTCAAACACCTCTACCTGTGGTTGTCTGGAGACCAAAGCCTGCACTGGTCAAATTTTGTTTTAGGAGGACATGAGAGAAGAGCTTTGACAAGTAAAGGGTTATTTACTTATCCTAAGAACGTAAGAACAGCCATTCTGAGTCAGACCAATGGTCTATCTAGCCCGGTACCCTATTTCCAGCAGGGGCCAATTCAGGTCTCAAGTACCTGGTAGAATCCTAAATAGTAGCAAGATTCATGCTACTGATCCCAGGGACAAGCAATGGCTTTCTCCATGTCTATCTCAATAGCAGCCTATGGTCTTTTCCTCTAGGAACTTGTCCAAACCTTTTTTAAACCTAGATACTCTGACCACAGATACCATATCCTCTGGCAACAAGTTCCAGAGCTTAACTATTCGTTGAGTGAAAAAATATTTCCTCCTGTTTATTTTAAAAGGAGTACTATGTACTGTATATAAATATTAAGGACTTGTTGGCCCATACCACATAGTGCTTAGGTCACCAGTCAGCTCTACCTGTTTCTCTCCATGGCCATATACATCCATTTAGTATGGATATTCCATAAATGGTATTCCATAAATGGCTCTATGCCTTTCAATTTTTGCCTATGTGTCTTTTGATCAAAAAAAAGATATTCTTTCCTTAAATAAGTTGTTGTCCAGATTTTGTTGGAACGGTAAGAAGCCAAAATGTCAGTTCTGCATTTTACATGGTTCCTCGAAAAGAGGGGAGTTGGGACTTCCAGATCTTTGGACATATATTGCCTGTTTGGATTGTCATCCCAGAGAGTGGTTTCTGGACTGTCAGACACTTCCCTGACAGCTTATGAAAGAGAGTATTACAAACCTTGGCATATTTATTCATTGTTGCTTGCTCCTTTAAGGTCTCTTTCCAGACATTTTTGTACTAGCCTTTGAGGGATGCCTAGAAAAGCTAGTGAGTTTATTGGGTGGGGATCCAGCAACATCTGGCTAGCTCCCAATTAGAAGTAACATCCAATTCTCCCCAGGGATAGAGAACCCTAGTTTTAATCTTTGGCAGCAGAAGGGTTTTGTGCTTTTAGAGCACATCTTAGATGCTAATGGAAATTTACATGTGGGAATATTTTCAGTCACAACATCTGTATGATATTGGAGACCTTTTTGATTATAAACAATTACAACATTACTGGAAGTCTCTGAATATCAAGAGCTTACGTTTTAATTTGAGTGACTATTTGCACCAATTTATTTTAACAATTTCTGGATAATGGGCTTTTTGTGTCTGCACCCCACTAAGAACTATGTAAAATGAATGTGGCTAATGATTATATTACGCGGCAGGTACACTGGTGTGCTGATCTAGGTATGCCAGTAGAAGCTTTAGATCTGCATTGTTTGCTTAAGAGAATTCCAACAATTTCAGTTAGCGCAGAACTTCGAGAATGTCAATATCGGGTGATACATCAAGCCTATTTTCCCCAAGATCAGGCTTATAAATCAGGAAGGACCAATACACCAATATGTCTTAAATGTTTTCAAGGAACAAATAATTTTTTTCATGCCTTTTTGGCTCTGCCCCACAGTGAAACCTTTTTGGCACACCCTGGCATTTTGTTATTTGGAGGGTTTGTTGGCCTCCCCCGTTGTTTTTTTGCCAGTGGGGTTTCTTTTGGACAAATATGAAGTGTTCAGGTTACCCTATCGGGGACATCGTATGTTGATGAGTAATGCTGGCATGTTGAGGAAGAAGGTTATACTTGGTGTTTGGATTTTCTCAGAAGCACTTTCCTTTTAGGCCTGGAATAATCGCTTCCATGTGATGATGATGTTGGAATAAGGGTACGCTAGATTTCATGTGTGGCGTAAAAAAATATATGTGTGTCTATTTGGGGGGTATACATCCAATCACTGCCACATAGAGCACATAGCCTCATTTTGAATTCTTTTTTCATAATTCTGGTTGGGGGGGGGGGGGTGCCTGGCCATTAAACTCAATATTTTTATTTTTCCACTGATTTTGATCTTAGGTGTGTTCAGTGAAGATACCAAGTTCCACTGGGATAACACAGGGTGGGTGGGTATGGGATGAGAGTGTTTCTCTATACTTCCAGGTTCACATGGAGAGGCATTTTTGATATGACATCTAAGTTGGACTTTGGGCACTTTGCACTAAACGTCCCAAATCTGAATTCGAAATTTGGCCATTTTCAAAAAAGAATAATGTTTTTTGTTAAATACCATTTGTAACAAGGTTTTCAGGCCATTTTTTAAAAAGAAAAAAAACAAAAACCTGTACAAGTGCAAAATGTAGAAAATCAAGCCATTCGGATGTAAGAAGAGCCAGCATTTTTAGCAAACTAGTCCCCCAGATAACCCAGGAGAGTAATGGGGCACCCTAGGGGGACTTCACATAATGCTCCCAGGTACACATCTTACCGTTGCTCCCTTATGTTGTCTGCTGAGCCCTAAAAAAAACCCACTCAAAACCCATTACCCCCAACTGGGGATAGTGCTGGGCAGATTTAAACGGTCTGTGCCCTGAAAAGGACAGGTACAAATCAAGGTAAGGTATACACAAAAAGTAGCACATGTGAGTTTATCTTGTTGGGCAGACTGGATGGACCATGCAGGTCTTTTTCTGCCATCATCTACTATGTTACTATGTTATGTATTGTGAAAAAGAGCAGTCAGTTGAACTACGCAGTAAATAATAAAGAACAGAACGGCAGGGCAGTGTCCGGCTCTGTATGAACACCACTACAATAGTCCTTATGGGTGAAGGGGACACCTATATGTGACTACAGTGGGTTTCTGGTGAGTTTTGGAGGGCTCACAGTTTTCACAAGTGTGACAGGTAGGAGAGAGATATAGACCTGGCCCACCTGTCTACAGTGCACTGCACCCACCATTGCACTACTCTGGGGACCTGCATGCTGCTCTAATGGACCTGACTATAACATCTGAGGCTGTCATAGAGGCTTGGTGAGTACTATTTTTATTCACATTTTTGGGGGGTGGGAGGGGGTCAGTGACCACTAGGGAATTAAGGGGGAGATCAACCCTGAATCTCTCCAATGGTCATTTAGGTTATTTTTGTGCCTTATTCATTATAAAAACAGGTCTACACCAAAATGAAGTTTGACAGATGCTTTTGTTTTGTTCCATTATGGCTGAAAAACATCCAAGTGTTAGGCATGCCCTAACAGCACCTTAATTCCGCCTCCGCAACACCCCCGACACGGCCCCTTGAGATTTGAACACACTACAGATGAAATGCATAAACAAACATCTGCAACATAGGTTTCAAAAATACCAATTTGGATGTTTTGAGAAGAAATCCATCCAAATGGTGCTTTATGACATTTTTTGGATGTTTTTCTCTTTCGAAAATGAGCCTCTTGATGTGTTGTGTTTAACTTTTAGACTTGTTCTTACAGGTTTCTCAGTTCTCTCTTTTGATTTGTTTTATATAACAAAGGGATGTGCTGGTGGGCAGGTTGACAGGGGAGTATATATATCCTATATTTGTGATCAATGTTTATATTTTTGGATAATTTTCTACTTATGTACATGATGCACTATTATGACTATCAGTTCATGACCCTAATCCTGGAGGGTTCAGATAACTTTTCAGTTTTAGGTTTGAAGATGATGATTTTGGTTCTTTGAAAAAAGCTTGGAATGTTGTTCTGTATTATAGTCGTATACTTTGTTTATTGTGTATTTTCAAATCCTGACTTCAAAGTTAATAAACAGATTTAAATATAAAAGTAGTACCATATAACTTCCTTGAGTGTCCCCTAGTCTTTGTACTTTTTGAAAGAGTTAAAAAAAAATTTTTGATTTACGTTTACTACTACGTATTTCGTAGACCTTTATAATATCCCCCCTCAGCCGTTTCTTTTCCAAGCTGAAAAATCCTAACCTCTTAAGCCTTTCCACATATCAGAGGAGTTCCATCCCCTTAATCATTTTGGTCGCTCTTCTTTGAACCTTTTCTAATTCTGCTATATCTTTTTAAAGATACGGCGGCCATTTCCAATCCTGTCAAGAGCTGTACGCTCTGAACAGGATGGGAAATGTATCTGAATGTTCACTTAAAGAACAGTAATATGTGTACAAGGTCAAAATGTTGAATAAGAATAACTTTTCTATCCAAAAATCTATGACCTTAGACTGCCTGTTAGAAGCTCAAAAGTGGGAGGGGGAGTGAGGGGTCTGAGGTGCTGAATGTTTATTGATGACAATACTAAAGAAGTATTAGATTCTGCCAAGAGTCTAAAGCATTTAGCCCACATCCCCAGGGAAGAGGCTGATCACTTTGACACTCTGTCCTCCTGGTTTTGATCATTAGGTAAATGGGGTAAGGACATATTGCTGTTCTTTGTAACATTCCCTCATTTTTCCTCTTTATTGGATATCCTCTACGATGTTGTATGACTGGCATCAGTACACTTAAGCCCAAACCAGCAGTATCTTTAAACTTTGCTAAAGAAGTGCCCCCTCCGTATCCCTGGGACTTGGAGGAGGAATACTTGAGACTTGCTAAAATTGATGTCTGGGCCTGAGTGCACCTGGCCACCATAGCGGACAAAGGTGGGGAACTGATGAATGGGAAACTGACCTTTATGAAAATTCCAGGAACAGTAGGAGGGAAACTGGACTTTGAGTGACTTTATATATGTGCCTTATCAGTGAGAAAGGCAGGAAGAAAAAATTAAGAAGGCATGATGTGCAGAGCTTTCCCAAGGACACATACTTAATTAAGAAAGGTACTGTTAGCAAGATTGTGCAAACTAAATCATTGAGGCTGAAAGAAACCAAACTGTTGCTTCTAACTTCAAAGAGTGAGAAAGGCAGGAGGAAAAAATTAAGAAGGCATGATGTGCAGAGCTTTCCCAAGGACATATACTTAATTAAGAAAGGTACTGTTAGCAAGATTGTGCAAATTAAATCATTGAGGCTGAAAGAAACCAAACTGTTGCTTCTAACTTCAAAGAGATAAAGTGTATAAAAATGCTAGTTTTGCCTTGCCTTGCCTAGCAGAGCATTTGGGGAAATCCTCCTAGCGTGCTCTCCCACGGCTGTGCATACTTGTACTTATAAGGTAAACTGCAGACTGACATTTCTGTTTTTGTTATTTAGCTAGCCTAGGACTAACCAATAAATAAAGTACTCATTTTGTTTAAGAACTGTGATTTGAATCCATGTTTCTTCAGGCCTATCCAGTCTGATTGGGAATAGGGGTTTGGATTGGATTGAAGATTGGAACCGGTGTAGTTAGCTAGTCAGGACAGTGGAGAGCTTATGAGAAAACAAAAAAAAGGTGACTGACAAGGAAGTGATGTCCTGTAAGGCAGTGCTTCTCAACCCAATCCCTGGGGCACACCCAGCCAGTCTGGCTGTCAGAATAGCTATTTATTTATTGCATTTGTATCCCACATTTTCCCACCTTTTTGCAGGCTCAATGTGGCTTACATGAATACTTATGAAAGATTTGCAAACTAAGCGGACAGTGCATACTGATTTATCTCATGCATATTCATTATGGATATCCTGAAAACTTGACTGGCTGGGTATGCCCCAAGGACTGGGTTGCACTGCTATAGCACTGCTATAAGGAGTCGAGCTTCTACAGCTTGGATATATCCCTGCAGCAAACAATGATAACTAAGCAGATGGGATGGGTCAACTGGTCTTTTTCTGTGTTCAGCTACTATGTCTTTATCTCAGACTTATCAAAGCATACAAATACTGCATTTATTTAGCAGGAATTGTTGGATGTTTTGGACTAGAACCTAAGGAACTCTATATGCATGCTGCTGATATGAACTCTTATGAACTGGTTAGCTATTGCCACTAGTCCGATTAGTTAATAAAATATAGCAAAATCCATGAAAGTACCTAGGTCAAGATGTCTTACCTCTAGATCCGTTTCCATAAAATCAAAAACCAGGCTAATATTAGATCTGTGTCCAAAAGCATCAAGAAGCTACAAAACAAAAATATTTAAAATGTGATATATGCAAAATCCCAAGTGAAAATCCAATGAAAGACTCCAGAAGAACGGCCTAATACCATAAGATGTTTTTCTCCTGGTGCCACACTATTTGCATAATAGACAAACAATTGCAATGGCATTTTACATGCAAAAAAAGTTATTGACATCACTAGCTTTTTCAAAAACAAACTTACTAAGACCTCCTGACATTTTTACACACATTTATCTAGGAACAGGCTGAGCAAGAATTTCTGAATTTCTACGAAGCTTAACTTTTTAGCAGTTAAACAATTTACAAAGTTCTACATTCAATATATATGTTTTCAAGAAGTAAAAATTTTAGTTCAGACTTACACCAATAATGTTTGGATGGCTAAGTTCTTGCAATAATTTTATTTCCCTTAGTGCAGTTCTGTTTATACCTGAAATAAAAACAATGTCACAGAGATCATTTCCAGTAATTTTAGAGAAGCCACATCCCTCAGCTTTTTGAATTTGTGCTTGTGTTGCTTATTTATAAAATAATTTAAACATGAAATTTTAAATTGCTGAAAGGCAATGAACGCATCAATTGCAAAACACCCTAACAGCTGGAGATATTGGAACAGATTAATAGCCTTTTTCTGGAATGCTCTACTCTCTCTATATCCTTCAGAACTGGATAAGGTACTCCAGGACAGGTGTCACTAACAACCTACATAAAGGCACTATCACCCCTTTTATTCCTATTGGTTATGCATCTATCTACCCTAGCATTCCTCTGGCTCTGGTTATCATTTTGTCACACTGGTGCACTACTTTGATAACATCAGAAATGGTCACACTGAGGTCTTTTTCTACTTGGAAGACTCAGTAGCTCACTCCCATTGTATATTCTTCTTTCTGATTTCTCCATACCAAACACATAACTTTGCACTTTTTTGCACAAGTCTTGTTGCAAAATATCCAACCAATTCTCAGGCTCTCTTAAATATCTCATTTTATTCCCTCCGCAGCAACTGCTCGTTGAAGATCTTTGTTTCAACTGCAAAAGGCAGACTTAATATTTATTCTTCTGCAATGTTACTAATGAAGGTACTAATAGTACCAAACCCCGGGAAGATTCTGAAGCAAATAATCTGGTGTGAAAATTGCTTCCACAGATACAGGGAAGATACTTACCTGTAGCAGGTATTCTCCAAGGACAGCAGGCTTCTTCTTCTCAAAAGTGGGTAGACGCTGATCCGCATCGCCCAGTCGAGCATTTATGCCACAGAAAAAAACTAGAACTTTGAAGAGCGTGAACTGTACTCCACCGCGCATGTGCGAGTGCCTTCCTGCCTGCTGAATGAACACTTTCCCTCAGTTTAATACTAAAGAAAAAACCAAACAAAAATATGCAAGGAGATAACTCCAAGGGGAGGTAGGTGGGATTGTGAGAATAAGAAGTCTGCTGTCCTTGGAGAATACCTGCTACAGGCAAGTATCTTCGTTTTCTCCAAGGACAAGTAGGCTTGTTAATTCTCACAATGTGTATGATCATATCCTAGTGTGGACAATAATTCAAAAGGTAACTTGGATGGCAGACATACCTGTTATTATGGGGGGAGATTTCAATATGGTACATGAGCCAGCTTTAGACACATCCTGGGGTTCTTTGCAGGATAGTTTAGATCTTTTGGATGTTTGGAGGACTTTACACCCCCTGGAGCGGGATTATACACATTTGTCTAGAGCTCATGGGTCATAATCTTCTCTTCTGTGTTGGATGCGGGGATAGAACCATATGGTGTGTCTGACCATGCTTCCGTGTGGTGTTCTCTGGATGTTGGAGTATCAGGAGCTAAAACTTATCAGTGGTGATTTCTACCACATCTTTACTGGGACCCCAAATTTCAAGAATACATATCCCACAAGTGGGCAGATTATCAGCTCAATAATGCTGGCCATGCACATCAATCAGCACTTTTTTGGGAGGCTGCTAAAGCAGTGCTCAGAGGGGAGATTCTGGCCCATACTGCCTTTAAGCGGAGGACAAGAGACCAAGAAATTCTGAGGTCAGAGAAACAACTGGTCAAAATTCGTATTCGGTATGGCGAGCATCCTGCCCCACAACTACAAAGCTCCCTATTAGAGCTTCAGACCTCTCTTAATGAACTCCTTCATGAGATAGCGGTGAAATCTCTGCAATTTTACAGGTATCAATTGCATCTTCATGGTAATAAATCCTGGATACGTTTGGCTAAGTTGGTTAAACAGTCGGGCGAGCCTCAAACTATTTCTCAGGTACACAGGAGAGATGGAAGCATTGGTCAGAAAAGATCAGGAAATAGCAGCTGTTTTCCAGCAATATTATCAACAACTTTATGACCATCCCCCTGAGATGAATGTGGAGGGAGAAGTGTATTTAGATAGTTTGGAACTACCTTGCCTTTCTGAGAGCTCTAAAAACAAACTCAATGCCCCTATAATTGAAGAGTGAGTAGCTTTGGCCATTCAGCAAAGTACCCTATATAAGATGCCAGGACCAGACGGATTCCGAGTGGAATTTTACAAACTCCTCTGTCCTTCGGTCATTCCTACACTACAATCCTTTTTCACACAGATGGGAACCTACTGCATTCACTTCAATTAGAACAGATTATCTTGCTTTTGAAGTCAGGTAAAGATCCAGTTTCAACCTTTTTCTTATAGACCTAAATCTCTTCTAAATGTGGAGACTAAATTATAAGATTCTGATCAATCGGTTGGCCCAAGTAATTCCTTCTCTGATAGCTGAGCCTCAGGTGGGGGTTTGTTCGCGGTCATAATTCTTATCTCATTGGAACAGGTAGAAAGAATGCATATGCCTTCTCTGTTAGTCAGTTTTGATGCAGAGAAGGCTTTTGATCATGTAGTCTGGGGTTTTTTTTGACACTTGCATTGGCATAGTATTGCAAGTTCTTTTCTGGATGCCATTCATGTGCTCTATAAATCCCCTTGGGCACTGATTCGAGTAAATGATGTCTCATCATCATTTGAGATCTATAAAGGAACCTATCAGGGCTGTTCTTTGTCTCCCTTGCTGTTTGTTTTACCTTTAGATCCTCTGATTAGGGAAATAACAAGTCAACAGGACATTAAGAGAGTCCGAATAGGCCCACATGAATTCAAACCTTTTTTTTTGGGGGGGGGGGGGGGGGGGGGCGGGGTTGCAAGGTTCTTGAAGCCTGGATTGGCCGCTGTCGGAGACAGGATGCTGGGCTTGATGGACCATTGGTCTTTTCCCAGTATGGTGGTGCTTATGTTCTAGTGGGATGTACCAAAGCATTCCATAAGTAGGGTGGGAAGCCGACGCTCCCCGCACCAACACTCCCGCCCCAAAACTGGCATCCTCCCAAGCAGACACGTCTAGCCTGTAATACTTCGCAAAAATATGACGGGACGCCCAAGTAGCCGCCTGACAAATCTCTTCCAGAGATAAGGCCGATGCCTCCACCCAAGAAGCCGCCTGTGCCCGAGTAGAATGAGCCTTCAGGGCCACAAAAGACACCTGCCCTTGTAGCAGATACGCTGCTGCAATGACTTCCTTAGAAGCCGCCTCACCTCTTTTCGATCCCGACAAGAGCACAAAGAGATGATCCGAGCATCAAAACTCGTTTGAGATCTGCAAGTACCGAAACAAGGCTCTCCGCACGTCCAGGAAACGTAGTGAGGCAAACTCCCCTGGATAATCCTCTCTTCGAAAAGATGGAAGATAAACCACCTGATTGACATGGAAAGCCAAAACCACTTTAGGTAGAAACAACGGCATCACTCGGATCGACACCCCTGCTTCAGAAAACTGCAAAAAAAGGATCTCTGGAAGACAAAGCCTGAATTTCAGAAATCCTCCTAGCCGAAGCAATGGCCACCAAAAACACTGAAGTGTTAGATCCTTCTCAGAAACCTTATTCAATGGCTCAAATGGTGGGGCCTGGAGGGCTCGCAGTACCACATTCAAATGCCACACCGGGCACGGCTTCCGCAGAGGAGGCCAAAGAGCCCCACGTAGGAAACGGACCACATCAGAGTGAGCTGCTAAAGAGGAACTGTCATGTTTGTCCCTAAAACAAGCTAGCGTGGCCACCTGCACTTGAAGGGAATTATATGCCAATCCCTTTTGAAGACCATCCAGAAGGAACTCCAGAATAACTGGAATGTCCACCCGAAAAGGTGATTCAGCACGCAAAGCACAACATGCCGAGAAAGCTTTCCACACTCGCGCGTACGCTGCTGAAGTAGACTGCTTCCGTGCCCCCAAAAGAGTGGCAATGACTGGTCCTGAAAATCCCTTCTTCCTCAGCTGCTGCCTCTCAATAGCCAGGCCCGTAAGACCAAAGCGGGAGGGATTTTCCATCTGAACTGGCCCTTGATGCAGCAGATCGGGAGTCACCGGAAGTCGCAATGGTGGCTCCGAGAGTGTTCGAACGAGATCCGCATACCACAGCTGTCGGGGCCATTCTGGGGCCACTAGAACAACAGGCCCCCGATGCCGCCCTATGCGGCAAAGAACTCTCCCTATCAGAGGCCATGGAGGAAAAACATACAGTAGCTCCAGCCATGGCTGGAGAAGAACGTCCAATCCTGCGGATCCTGGCTGCCGTTTGCGGGGAACTTTGGCATTGCAAGCCATGGCCATGAGATCCATTACTGGTCTTCCTCAACGTTGACAGATCAGCCGAAAAGCCAAGTCCGACAGCATCCAAAAGAGTCCGGCTGAGAAAATCCGCTTGAACATTGTCTTGACCCGCAATGTGCGCTGCCGACAGACTCTGAACATGCGCTTCCGCCCATACTAGAAGACGAGACGCTTCCACTGCCAAGGGAAGACTGCGAGTGTCCCCCTGCCGATTGATGTAGGCCACCGTCGTGGTGTTGTCCGAGAATACACGAACTGCCTGCTCCTGCAGAAGGTCCTGAAAACTCTGCAGCGCATTCACGACTGCTCGCAACTACAGACGATTTATCGGCCAAGTCGCTTCGAGAGGGGTCCACGATCCCTTGGCTACTCGATGAAGACAATAGGCTCCCCAGCCCGCAAGGCTGGCATCCGTCACAACTACCACCCAACTGGGAGATGCCAGAGAAACACCCTTCTGCAAATTGGCTGACCAGAGCCACCACGTGAGACTGTCCCTTGCCCGTCTCGACCAAGGAAGGCGTAGTTGATAATCCAGCGACATCTGCGACCATCTGCTCAAAAGGAAATTCTGAAGAGGCTGCATGTGAGCCCTTGCCCATGGAATGACCTCCAAGGTCGCCGTCATGGAACCGAGGAGCTAAACATAGTCACACACTTGGGGAGCGCGACGACTCAATAAGGTCCATACCTGAGAAAGCAATTTGATCCTTCGCCCCTCGGGGAGAAACATCTTCTCCCGCTTCGTATTGAATTGCACTCCAAGATACTCCAGACTGAGTAGGAACCAGATCACTCTTGTCCATATCGACCACCCAACCTAAGGATTGCAACACCTCAATCACTCGGTCGGTGACCACTCGACTCTCTTCTGCTGTCGTCGCCCGAATCAGCCAGTCGTCAATATATGGATGCACTCGAATCCCCTCCTTCTGCAGGAACGCTGCGGCCACCACCACCGTGACCTTGGAAAAAGTGCGCGGGGCAGTGGCCCTTCCGAAAGGAAGGGCCTGAAACTGGAAGTGCTGACCCAGCACCACAAATCTGAGAAATCTCTGATGGGGCTGCCAAATGGGAAGGTGAAGGTAAGCTTCCCTCAAATCGAGAGCCGTCAAAAACTCGCCTGGTTGAACAGCAGCAATAACTGCCCTTAATGTCTCCATGCGGAAGTGACGAACCCGCAAAAACTGGTTAATTTTCTGAGGTCGAGAATAGGCTGAAAAGCCCCTCCCTTCTTTGAAACCACAAAGAAAATGGAGCACCAACCTGTGTGCCTTTCGAGAGGAGGAACAGGCACGATAGCCCCTAACCTTAGCAGGTCTCGCAAACACTGCAGAACCGCTGTCCTCTTGGCACGTGATACACAGCGGGACTCCAGAAAAAAGTCTGTGATGGGACAGAATTCTAGCTTGTAACCTTCTCACACCACATCGAGGACCCACTGGTCCGAAGTAATTCTGGCCTACTCTGGAAGAAACAGAGAAAGTCGACCACCGATCTCCTCTCCTCCAGAGTGGACCTGCGCCCCATCATTGGGAGGTCCGAGGAGCCCCCTGACGAGACGGGGGTCCAGCTGGACGCTTCTCGTTGCGAAAGGAAAAACGCTGCCCAAAACGAGGACGCTGAAAGGCTGCATTGGACTGCCCTGGGCAATACAGTGGCATCTCTCTGAAACGTGACCTTGAGGCTCCCTGCCTGGAAGTAGACTTGGGTCTATCCTCCGGAAGACGCTGAGATTTGGAATCCCCCAAATCTTTAACAATCTTTTCTAGGTCTTCCCCAAAAGGCAATTTAATGAGCCGTTGCTTAGAGGCCATATCTGCGGCCCAATGATGGAACCACAGAAGACGCCGAGAGGAAACGGTCAAGGTCATGAGTTTGGTCGAAGCATGGAGCAAATCATACAAGGCATCCGCCAAGTACGCCAGCCCAATATCCATCAGCGACATCTGAGGAGTTCCCAGCATATCAGACTCCGAAATCAAATCCATGACAGAATGTAGCCAACTGAGACAAGCTCTAGCCGTATAAGAACTACAAACAGAAGCTTGAAGTGTCAAAGTGGCCACCTCAAAGGCACATTTTAAAGAGGCCTCTAGCCATCTGTCTTGCATATCCTTAAGTGCCACACCACCTTCCACTGGAAGAGTAGTCTTCTTAGTGACCGCCGTCACCAGGGCATCCACCCTAGGTAGAGCAAACTGCTCTAAACGGTCCGCTGAAACCGGATACAGCCTGGCCACAGCCCTGGCTACTTCCACCCCCCATCCGGATCCGCCACTGAGCCGAAATCAACTCTTCAATAGCTTCATGTACCGGAAAGGCCTTAGAAGGTCGTCTGGTACTAGCCATCTTGGGGTTGACCGCCTGAGAAGCCGCAACCTCAGGGTCCTCTATATTCAGGGCTTCCAGCGCCTGAGAGATAAAGGAGGACAACTCCCCCTTATGGAAAATCCTCATGGCGGAAGAGTCCTCCGGTTGGTCAGTAAGGACACCGTCCTCTACCCCCGTCTGCTCCGAGAAAGCCACCATGGAGGAAGCTGCAGGCGACCATATGCAGGACCCCTCCTCAGATCCCAAAGAAAGCCTAGGCTTTTTAAGGGAGGAGAAATCCTCTGGGGAAAAACCCAAAATCTCTTGGTTACCCCCAGACACCCTGAAAGAATCAAAGGCCGAAGCTGTCGCAACCGCGTGAGGGGAGGGGCAAGGAACTTTTCAACAAAAACGCCTGATGGAGTAGCAAAATAAACTCTGGCGAAAACCCCTCCCCCGCAAAGGAGGAGGTCGCAGCCATAGCACCTGCACCACCGCCCACAGTGCCTGACAGCCCCCCCCCCCCCGACTCCCCTACCAGCGGAGAAGAAGCTTTGCCCAAAACCGCTACAGGAGCCGGCTCCGCAACCGATCGCAAAATGGCGCGAGAATCGCCAGGCTCTGGGCGGGAAAGCATGTTTTTTTGGGGGGGGGGGCCACTGTTCCACCGAGTCCCGCCAAATCAACGCACCCCGTGCTGCAAAGGCCCGCTGCCGAACGCCGTTTCCCGCATCAGGGACAGCGTTTTACCGCCTCTGCTGCCATCGCCCGTCCCCGAACAGGAACCCAGCAGGACTTACCCCGGACCGGGAATGAGCGGGAACTGACAGCTGAGCTGAAGGAAAAAAAAACTGTCCGACTCCACTTCGAGGCAGGCTCAGACAAGCAGGCAACAGAAAACAGGACTTGGACAGCAGTAACATAAACTTGTTCTTAGCAAAAACACACTTCACTGTGCTTCTGTGTTTCTCTTTTAAATAAATTCTATGGTTCTCTTTTTTTTTTTTTTTTAAGTGAGGAGGCAGAAACAAACAGGGAAGGAAAGGAACAGCAAAAGCCTGTTCAAAGGGAATTTGAGGTGCAGCAAGGACCCAGTAACTGCGTATGCTGCCAAAGGGGACACCAGCAGTCCACTTCCCCCAGCTCAAACTGGCCACCGGCCCAGGAGCACCATCAAAGGCCTTGGGCCCAGGAGCTGGACAGAAAGCCGTCCACCACCTGCTGCGATAGAGACATACTAATTGAGGAAGGCTAGCTGTCTGGCATTACTGCCTTTAGTTTATCTCTACCTGTTGGCAGGCGGGCTTAACCCATTAGTTCCTGGATTCATCTGCTGCAAGTGACAAGGAAACTGCATTCAGTTCTGGTTGCCGTATCTCAAAAAAGATACAGTGGAACTAGAAAAGGTTCAAAGAAGAGCGACCAAAATGATAAAGGGGATCAAACTCCTCTCTTATGAGGCAAAGGCTAAAGAGGTTAGGGCTCTTCAGTTTGGAAAAGAGACTGATGAGGGGAGATATGATTGAGGTCTGCAAAATCGTGAGTGATGTAGAACGAGTAGAAGTAAAACTCGTTCCAAAAGTACAAAGACTAGGGGGTACTTAAGCTCTGGAACTCTTTGCCGAAGGATGTGGTAACAGCGGTTAGTGTATCTAAGTTTTAAAAAGGTTTGGACAAATTTCTGGAAGAAAACTCCATAGTCTGCTATTAAGAGAGACATGGGAAGCATGTTGGTACTTGTGACCTGGCTTGGCCACTGTTTGGAAAACAGGATACTGGGCTAGATGGACCATTGGTCTGACCCAGGATGGCTGCTCGTGTTATTATGTAATCCATCCCACACAGAGCTTGGAGTTTAATTTTAAATACATTTTAGGGGGAGGAGAGTGGGAGGGGGAAGCTTCCCTCATTCCCCATTTTTTTGTCTTTTCTCTCCCTTTACCTCTATTCCTCTTTCTTGCATTGAGGGAAGTTACCATGCCATACACACCTCAGATCTGTCTACTGGAAGGGATAAGAGTACACCCTTCTGCCTGGTGCCATGACAGTTTGTAATTATTAAGGATAGTACAGCTGTCCTGGATTTTATTGATATTACAGGTCTACATATTTACATATTAATATTGTTTATTTTGGGTGGGGTTTATTTTTGTTTCTGGGGGGTTTTAGTTGGGGGAAGGGGTTAGGTAAGGGGTCAGGTGACAGGACTTTCATACAAAATGCTAGCCGACATTGTATTTCCTTTTTTTACTACATATTTACCTTTGATTGGCTATTGTATGTCTTGCAAATTCAGGATGTATCTGTGCTATGCTGTCATCAATAAAATTGAAACCACACAAAATCTCCCAAAAACATTCTTTGGTAGGAACACACTCCTCAAATACAAAACCAAAGACCATAAACTGAATGCCTGCAAATAGCAGTACCTTTTACTTTCTTTTATTCATTTATTCTTTGTGTCTATACCAATTTTCTATATATATATATACTCTTAAAGAGAACCCTCAGGAGACACCACTAATAAAGGCAATATCATTGATTATTTTGCCGTATTCAGCGTTGGGTGTCTCAGCTTACAGGTCTTTGTGGATTTTGTGAGGGCAATTAACCCGAGTCCCTGAGGAAAGCATTGAAACCCGCCGTGTCGGGCGCAATCAGGGGAAGCCTATGTGGACTGTAAACTTCAGAGACATGGACTAAAGATAAGTTTCGTTCATTATTTATTAAGCACATTGATTTTGAGCACTCATGTGTGTTTGCAATAGCACCTTAAATTCACAATTAAGAGATAGCCCTATGAAGAGATGCTATGCCACTAGGCAAAATAATCAATGATATTGCCTTTATTAGTGGTGTCTCCTGAGGGTTCTCTTTAACAGTATATATATAGAAAATTGGTATAGACACAAAGAATAAATGAATAAAAGAAAGTAAAAGGTACTGCTATTTGCAGGCATTCAGTTTATGGTCTTTGGTCATCAATAAAATTGACACACTAAATATAGAGGGTGGGGGGGATTATGAGCAGGGGTTTGGGTTTAACACTGTAAATGTTTGATGGCAGACCTAATTACACTGTTTTCCTTTTCATTATGTATGTTTTGATATTCGACATTCTGTATACCCACATTGATAGAGGTGTTTTATTTGCTATGTCATCAATAAAACTGCTGAAACTTAAAATCAACGATATCCTTTCAAGGGTGGTGTGGTAATTTGACTTGTGGCTGACTGCAGGACCACACAGACACAGGCAAAGGGCAGTATAAAGTCAAAGGAAAGCTTTATTGGTGAACACATAATCAAAGCAAAACGGTCTGTTCCTGTTACAGACTCACTTCCACCACGGGCAACAACCACAGTAACATTTACTTCCTTTTCTCTTAACAGTTCCATACATAAATCCAGGCCTGCTAGGCAGTGGCGTAGCCAGACAGCCAATTTTGGGTGGGCCAGAGCCCTAAGTGGGTGAGCACAAAATTTTCTCTGCCCCGCCCCCTTCCTCCCCCTATTCTCCACCTCTCCCCCAGCACCTCCCAACTCAAAATAGAAACAGAAACACTTTAGCTCATGAGGAAAGTGACATCCACTATGCACATTTCTCAAGCTATCATATTTCATTTAAGATTCAAAATAAAATGCCTTTTCTACCTTTGTTGTCTGGTCATTTTCTTTTCCATCATGTTGATCCAGTTTCTCTTTTGAACTTTCCAATCTTTCTGCTATTTCTCCTTCAAGCAGCTGCTGTCCATTTGTCTTTTTCTCCTCTCTTGTTCCATTCCCTCACTTCACTTGCCTCTGACATATTGACCTTTCCATTTTAGCTCTTTCCTCTCTTTTTTTTTTCTTTTCTGCTCTGTCCACCCAAATTTTATCCTGTCTAACCCCTTTTCCTTTGTTTTACTTTTCAGTTACCTCTCAGATTCCTTTTCACCCACTAGTTCTCCTATTCCCCATCTCTCTACTTCCCCAGCCATCCATTCCCTTCCATCTTCAAACTATTCCCCCTTACCATATTTCTTTCCCCTGTAATCACCATCCTCCACGCGTTCATTTCCTTGCCACCCCCTTGGCCTCTCCCACATGGTTCCACATTTCCCAATGTCTCTCTCCCTCCACCCACCCTTCTAGCCCAGCATCTGCTCCCTCTCTTCTCCCCACCCTTCACCCTCTTCCAACATCTTCCTGTCACTTCTCTCTTTTGTCTTGCCCCCCTCTCCTGTGGCCAGAATTTCCCCCATCCATCCTGTTTCTTTCCACCCCCCTCTCTCCCACTTCGCAGCATCTCTCATCTCTTGGCAAAGAACAACAATGTGGATGCAGCAGCTCACAGGTTTGCTTGCTGTGTTTTGAATGAACGGCGACGCGACGGCTACGCGGGGGAGTGGAAACAGAAATTTACTAAATGGCTTCCGTGGGCCGGCTCACTTGCACTCCACTCCTGAGGTTGCAGCGGTGAACTGGCGGGCAGGCGCTATGCTCAAGTAGTAAAAGCAGCAAGCCAGCAGGTTTGAGTCCGTCCTTCGCTTCCCTGCCTTCTCTGCGTCCCGCCCGCCTGAAAGGAAATGACATCACAGGAAGGCGGGATGCAGAGAAGGCAGGGAAGCGAAGGACGAACTCAAACCTGCAGGCTTGCTGCTTTTACTACTTGAGCATAGCGCCTGCCCGCCAGTTCACTGCTGCGGGCGAGGATTCGAAGATACGGACGGACGGGAATGGACTCGGACTCTGACTCTGGGTGGGTGGGTGGGCGGGGGGGCCTGAGGCTGAATTGGGTGGGCCTGGGCCCATCCAGGCCCACCCGTAGCTACGCCCCTGCTGCTAGGACATTCAGGACCTGGGTCTTCACAGAAGAATAAAGACACTCCTTTACCTCTACAGTCTTCTGTTCCTTCTCATGCAATCCCTGAGCATCTACAAGGTGCAAACCTCTGACCTAGGTCCACTCCTTGCTTCCTTGAAACTCCCCCACAGGTACTGCATATATGATATAATATGATCAGTTTTGACATCAATCTTGAAGTAACTATATACAAGAAGTCAAATACGTTAGCGTTTAACTTTAAAAAAGGAGACTATGATAAAATGAGGAGAACGGTGAAAAAATAAACTTATGGGGGCAACTGAGAGGGTAAAAACTGTACAACAGGCATGGACGCTGTTCAAAAATACCATCCTGGAGGCCCAGGCCAAACATATTCAACGAATTAGAAAAGAAAGACGGAAGTCCAAAAGACAGCCGGCGTGGTTGAAAAGTGAGGTGAAGGAAGCTATTAGGGCTAAAAGAAACACCTTCAGAAAATGGAAGAAGGAACCGTCTGAAAATAACAAGAAGAAGCATAAGGAGTGTCAAAGCAAATGCAAGGCGCAGATAAAGAAGGCCAAGAGGGATTACGAAAAAAAGATAGCATTAGAGGCAAAAAAAAACATAGTAACAATTTTTTTTGGTATATTAAAAGCAGGAAGCCGGCAAAAGAATCGGTTGGGCCGCTGGATGACCCAGAGGTAAAAGGGGCAATCAAGGAAGACAAAGACGTAGCGGAGAGATTGAATGAATTCTTTGCTTTGGTCTTCACTGAGGAAAATTTGGGTGGGATACCGGTGTCAGAAATGGTATTTCAAGCGGACGAGTCGGAGAAACTTACTGACTTCACGGTAAACCTGGAGGACGTAATGGGGCAGTTCAGCAAACTGAAGAGTAGCAAATCTCCTGGACCGGATGGTATTCATCCTAGAGTACTGATAGAACTGAAAAATGAGCTTGCGGAGCTACTGTTAGTGATATGCAATTTTTTTTTTCTGTTACATTTGTACCCTGCGCTTTCCCACTCATGGCAGGCTCAATGCGGCTTACATATTGTATACAGGTACTTATTTGTACCTGGGGCAATAGAGGGTTAAGTGACTTGCCCAGAGTCACAAGGAGCTGCCTGTGCCTGAAGTGGGAATCGAACTCAGTTCCTCAGTTCCCCAGGACCAAAGTCCACCACCCTAACCACCAGGCCACTATCCTTAAAATCGAGCGTGGGACTGGAAGATTGGAGGGTGGCCAATGTAACGCCAATTTTCAAAAAATGTTCCAGGGGAGATCCGGGAAATTATAGACCGGTGAGTCTGACGTCGGTGCCAGGGAAAATGGTAGAGGCTATTATTAAAAACAAAATTACAGAGCACATCCAAGGACACAGATTACTGAGACCAAGCCAGCACGGCTTTTGTGTGGGGAAATCTTGCCTGACCAATTTACTTCAATTCTTTGAAGGAGTAAACAAACATGTGGACAAAGGGGATATTGTGTATCTGGATTTTCAAAAGGCGTTTGACAACGTACCTCATGAAAGGCTACAGAGGAAATTGGAGGGTCATGGGATAGGAGGAAATGTCCTATTGTGGATTAAAAACTGGTTGAAGGATAGGAAACAGAGAGTGGGGTTAAATGGGCAGTATTCACAATGGAGAAGGGTAGTTAGTGGGGTTCCTCAGGGGTCTGTGCTAGGACTGCTGCTTTTTAATATATTTATAAATGATTTAGAGATGGGAGTAACTAGCAAGGTAATTAAATTTGCTGAAGACACAAAGTTATTCAAAGTCGTTAACTCGCGACAGGATTGTGAAAAATTACAAGAGGACCTTACGAGACTGGGAGACTGGGCGGCTAAATGGCAGATGACGTTTAATGTGAGCAAGTGCAAATGATGCATGTGGGAAAAAAGAACCCGAATTATAGCTACGTCATGCAAGCTTCCACTTTAGGAGTTACGGACCAAGAAAGGTATCTGGGTGTTGTCGTCGATAATACACGGAAACCTTCTGCTCAGTGTGCTGCTGCAGCTAGGAAAGCGAATAGAATGTTGGGTATTATTAGGAAAGGTATGGAAAACAGGTGTGAAGATGTTATAATGCCGTTGTATCGCTCCATGGTGCGACCGCACCTTGAGTATTGTGTTCAGTTCTGGTCGCCGCATCTCAAGAAAGATATAGTAGAATTGGAAAAGGTGCAGCGAAGGGCGACTAAAATGATAGCGGGGATGGGACGACTTCCCTATGAAGAAAGACTAAGGAGGCTAGGGCTTTTCAGCTTGAAGAAGAGACGGCTGAGGGGAGTGGAACAGGTGGATGTGAAGTGTCTGTTCACGCTTTCCAAAAATACTAGGGGGCATGCGATGAAACTACAGGGTAGTAAATTTAAAACAAATCAGAGAAAATATTTCTTCACCCAATGCATAATTAAACTCTGGAATTCGTTGCCGAAGAACATGGTGAAGGCGGTTAGCTTAGCAGAGTTTAAAAAGGGTTAGATGGTTTCCAAAAGGACAAGTCCATAAACCACTACTAAATGGACTTGGGAAAAATCCACAATTCCAGGAATAACATATATAGAATGTTTGTATGTTTGGGAAGCTTGCCAGGTGCCCTTGGCCTGGATTGTCCGCTGTCGTGGACAGGTTTCTGGGCTCGATGGACCCTTGGTCTTTTTCCAGTGTGGCATTACTTATGTACTTATGCAGCCCAGCCAACACTTTAAGGAGGATTTCTTCACTTGACGCCTTCCTCCAGATCTCTGCACTTAGGATATCTCTCCTAGAGACCCCTTTCCTTGGGGTCTCTCTGATCTACTCTGCTCCAGGGCATTTAACCGCTTTCCAGCCTGAGCCCAACCCTTCTAACAGTCTCTGACATGACGTTAGCGCTACCTGCCGTAAGGTGGCTAAACAGCAACCTCAGTGAGGGAGTGTTCTTAGGGACACCTGCCGCTATACTACTCGATCCCTCACAGGTGAAGGTGGTATAGAAAATACTACAAAAATTATTTTATATATATATATATAAATCACACACATACATACATGTTAGTATTTGGTATACCACCTGTGAGGGAGTGAGCAGAATAGTGGCAGGTGTCATGATTAGATTGTAAGCTCTATCGAGCAGGGACTTTCTCTTCATGTTCAAGTGTACAGTGCTGCGTACGTCTAGTTGCGCTATAAATATGATTACTTAGTAGTAGTAATAGCTCCTTGCATGCCATGGTAGAAAAAGGGATGGGGAGAAATTTTGCAATCCCTTATGAGCCTCCACAAAAGCACTGGAACCACCGGGATATGAGGACCCCCCGCCTCACCCCAAGACTCAACTGTAAGAGTCCCTTCCTAAATTACAATACAGCCCAGTGGTTCTCCCTTGAAAACTCTTTGGGGTTTATTGGATGCCAGGACTGAGGCAGCGTTGTCCTGCAATCTCTGGATGGAGGGCACTCAGGGCGCTCTCAGATTTGGTGGCACAGATGCTTCCTGAAAAACGCCCTATACAGGATTCCACAACTCAGCACGACCCCAACATTGGAGCATACAATATAGGTAGTACTGTGCTGCTGGAAGTGGGCTATTCCTTCACTTAGCCCTCATGGCTTATGTGCCACTAGAAAAATGCTCTCTTGAGGGACAGAAGCTGAAACCCCTCAGTGGCCTAGTGGTTAGGGTGGTGGACTTTGGTCCTGGGGAACTGAGGAACTGAGTTCAATTCCCACTGCAGGCACAGGCAGCTCCTTGTGACTCTGGGCAAGTCACTTAACCCTCCATTGCCCCAGGTACAAATAAGTACCTGTATACAACATGTAAGCCGCATTGAGCCTGCCATGAGTGGGAAAGTGCGGGGTACAAATGTAACAAAAATAAAAATAAAAAATAAGTATAGCCTAGTGCTTTTTTTTTTTTTTTTAAGATGAAGATCTACAATGGAGGAGGGTTGGAGGGTATCTTCAATCAACATCCCATCTGCCAGCAGACCCTGGTCCACCTATCAATAGGCACCTCAGACCCCAGGTATAGCACTGCATCACTGCAACACTTATCGAGGTACAGCTGCCATTTAATGGCTGCCAGTCCCATGTGCAGGCACTTCTCTCTGGCATACAACAGCCCAACAGATTCTGTTTACAGCAGGCTCCCCTTAGCAATGCTGCACACAGGAGCACAAGTGATCTCATGCTCATCACTTTTGAGCCTCTGCTGCCAGCCGAAAGAGTGACCCCAGTGGCTGAAGTCACATGAACAAGGAGCCGCTGACATAAGAAGCCCACCCCCTAGGCTGGCCAGACCTCAATTGCTGCTCATGTGGTGACACTAATGAACAATAAAAGATGCTGCTAGCTCTCGGGGTAGCCTGAAAAGCTGCAGAGAGAGTGTGTGTGTGGTTGGGGTGGGGGTGGGGGGGAAATAGTGGTGGAAAGACCAGAAAGATAAAATGGGGAAAAGGAAGCTAGCTTGAGGTTCTATACTCACCACCCCTGCCCCTGCTTAGGTAAAATGGGGAAAACGAAGTTAGCTTGAGTTTCTATACTCACCACCCCTGCCCATAGCTCTGCTTCAGAAAACAGTCTCTCTCCCTACAGACTGGAATCCTAGAAGCAGGTCCAAAGAAGAAGGTAGAACTCTAATTCCCTCACCCCAGCCAGTTGTCCCATGGAACTCCTGGCAGTCCAGTTGCACTGAGTCAAGACCTAAAAGTCGAGACTCAGGGTTGACAACAAAAACCTCTCCAAGCTCAATCAGGGTAAAGTTCCGTGGACCAATCCCTATAAAGCGAATGCTACATACCTGTAGAAGGTATTCTCCGAGGACAGCAGGCTGATTGTTCTCACTGATGGGTTGACGTCCTCGGCAGCCCCCTCCATCGGAAAGTTTACTAGCAAAGGCCTTTGCTAGTCCTCGCGCGCCCATGCGCACCGCGCATGCGCGGCCGTCTTCCCGCCCGAAACCGGCTAGAGCCGGCCAGTCCAGTATGTAGCAAGACAATACACTTCAAGGGAAGACTCAACTCCAAAGGGGAGGCGGGCGGGTTTGTGAGAACAATCAGCCTGCTGTCCTCGGAGAATACCTTCTACAGGTATGTAGCATTCGCTTTCCTCCGAGGACAAGCAGGCTGCTTGTTCTCACTGATGGGGTATCCCTAGCCCCAGGCTCACTCAAAACAACAACCATGGTCAATTGGGCCTCGCAACGGCAGAGGACATTAATGAGATTGACCTAAAAAATTTACCAACTAACTGAGAGTGCAGCCTGGAACAGAACAAACAGGGCCCTCGGGGGGTGGAGTTGGATCCTAAAGCCCAAACAGGTTCTGAAGAACTGACTGCCCGAACCGACTGTCGCGTCGGGTGTCCTGCTGCAGGCAGTAATGAGATGTGAATGTGTGGACAGATGACCACGTCGCAGCTTTGCAAATTTCTTCAATGGAGGCTGACTTCAAGTGGGCTACCGACGCAGCCATGGCTCTAACATTATGAGCCGTGACATGACCCTCAAGAGCCAGCCCCGCCTGGGCGTAAGTGAAGGAAATGCAATCTGCTAGCCAATTGGATATGGTGCGTTTCCCTACAGCCACTCCCCTCCTATTGGGGTCAAAAGAAACAAACAATTGGGCGGACTGTCTGGTGGGCTGTGTCCGCTCCAGGTAGAAGGCCAATGCTCTCTTGCAGTCCAATGTGTGCAGCTGACGTTCAGCAGGGCAGGAATGAGGACGGGGAAAAAATGTTGGCAAGACAATTGACTGGTTCAGATGGAACTCCGACACAACCTTTGGCAGGAACTTAGGGTGAGTGCGGAGGACTACTCTGTTATGATGAAATTTGGTGTACGGGGCCTGGGCTACCAGGGCCTGAAGCTCACTGACTCTACGAGCTGAAGTAACTGCCACCAAGAAAATGACCTTCCAGGTCAAGTACTTCAGATGGCAGGAATTCAGTGGCTCAAAAGGAGGTTTCATCAGCTGGGTGAGAACGACATTGAGATCCCATGACACTGTAGGAGGCTTGACAGGGGGCTTTGACAAAAGCAAACCTCTCATGAAGCGAACAACTAAAGGCTGTCCTGAGATCGGCTTACCTTCCACACGGTAATGGTATGCACTGATTGCACTAAGATGAACCCTTACAGAGTTGGTCTTGAGACCAGACTCAGACAAGTGCAGAAGGTATTCAAGCAGGGTCTGTGTAGGACAAGAGCGAGGATCTAGGGCCTTGCTGTCACACCAGACGGCAAACCTCCTCCAATGGAAGAAGTAACTTCTCTTAGTGGAGTCTTTCCTGGAAGCAAGCAAGATGCGGGAGACACCCTCTGACAGACCCAAAGAGGCAAAGTCTACGCCCTCAACATCCAGGCCGTGAGAGCCAGAGACTGGAGGTTGGGATGCAGAAGCGCCCCCTCGTCCTGTGTGATGAGGGTCGGAAAACACTCAATCTCCACGGTTCTTCGGAGGATAACTCCAGAAGAAGGGGGAACCAGATCTGACGCGGCCAAAAAGGAGCAATCAGAATCATGGTGCCTCGGTCTTGCTTGAGTTTCAACAAAGTCTTCCCCACCAGAGGAATGGGAGGATAAGCATACAGCAGGCCCTCCCCCAATCCAGGAGGAAGGCATCCGATGCTAGTCTGCCGGAGGCCTGAAGCCTGGAACAGAACTGAGGGACTTTGTGGTTCGCTCGAGATGCGAAGAGATCCACCAAGGGGGTGCCCCACGCTTGGAAGATGTGGCGCACCACTCGGGAGTTGAGCGACCACTCGTGAGGTTGCATAATCCTGCTCAGTCTGTCGGCCAGACTGTTGTTTACGCCAGCCAGATATGTGGCTTGGAGCACCATGCCTTGACGGCGAGCCCAGAGCCACATGCTGACGGCTTCCTGACACAGGGGGCGAGATCCGGTGCCCCCTGCTGTTGACATAGTACATGGCAACCTGGTTGTCTGTCTGAATTTGGATAATTTGGTGGGACAGCCGAGCTCTGAAAGCCTTCAGAGCGTTCCAGATCGCTCGCAACTCCAGAAGATTGATCTGTAGATCGCGTTCTTGGAGGGACCAACTTCCTTGGGTGTGAAGCCCATCGACATGAGCTCCCCATCCCAGGAGAGACGCATCTGTGGTCAGCACTTTTTGTGGCTGAGGAATTTGGAAGGGACGTCCCAGAGTCAAATTGGAGCAAATCGTCCACCAATACAGGGATTTGAGAAAACTCGTGGACAGGTGGATCACGTCCTCTAGAGCCCCAGCGGCCTGATACCACTGGGAGGCTAGGGTCCATTGAGCAGATCTCATGTGAAGGCGGGCCATGGGAGTCACATGAACTGTGGAGGCCATGTGGCCCAGCAATCTCAACATCTGCCGAGCTGTGATCTGCTGGGACGCACGCACCCGCGAGACGAGGGACAACAAGTTGTTGGCTCTCGCCTCTGGGAGATAGGCGCGAGCCGTCCGAGAATCCAGCAGGGCTCCTATGAATTCGAGTTTCTGCACTTGGAGAAGATGGGACTTTGGGTAATTTATCACAAACCCCAGTAGCTCCAGGAGGCGAATAGTCATCTGCATGGACTGCAGGGCTCCTGCCTCGGATGTGTTCTTCACCAGCCAATCGTCGAGATATGGGAACACGTGCACCCCCAGCCTGCGAAGTGCCGCTGCTACCACAGCTAGGCACTTTGTGAACACCCTGGGCGCAGAGGCGAGCCCAAAGGGTAGCACACAGTACTGGAAGTGGCGTGTGCCCAACTGAAATCGCAGATACTGTCTGTGAGCTGGCAGTATCGGGATGTGTGTGTAGGCATCCTTCAAGTCCAGAGAGCATAGCCAATCGTTTTGCTGAATCATGGGGAGAAGGGTGCCCAGGGAAAGCATCCTGAACTTTTCTTTTACGAGATATTTGTTCAGGGCCCTTAGGTCTAGGATGGGACGCATCCCCCCTGTTTTCTTTTCCACAAGGAAGTACCTGGAATAGAATCCCAGCCCTTCTTGCCCGGATGGCACGGGCTCGACCGCATTGGCGCTGAGAAGGGCGGAGAGTTCCTCTACAAGTACCTGCTTGTGTTGGAAGCTGTAAGACTGAGCCCCCGGTGGACAATTTGGAGGTTTTGATGCCAAATTGAGGGTGTATCCTTGCCGGACTATTTGGAGAACCCACTGATCGGAGGTTATGAGAGGCCACCTTTGGTGAAAAGCTTTCAACCTCCCCCCGACCGGCAGGTCGCCCGGCACTGACACTTGGATGTCGGCTATGCTCTGCTGGAGCCAGTCAAAAGCTCGCCCCTTGCTTTTGCTGGGGAGCCGCGGGGCCTTGCTGAGGCGCACGCTGATGACGAGAGCGAGCGCGCTGGGGCTTAGCCTGGGCCGCAGGCTGTCGGGAAGGAGGATTGTACCTACGCTTACCAGAAGCATAGGGACCAGTCTTCCTTCCCCCGAAAAATCTTCTACCTGTAGAGGTAGAGGCTGAAGGCTGCCGGCGGGAGAACTTGTCGAATGCGGTGTCCCGCTGGTGGAGAGACTCTACCACCTGCTCGACTTTTTCTCCAAAAATGTTGTCCGCACGGCAAGGCGAGTCCGCAATCCGCTGCTGGAGTCTATTCTCCAGGTCGGCGGCACGCAGCCATGAGAGCCTGCGCATCACCACACCTTGAGCAGCGGCCCTGGACGCAACATCAAAAGTGTCATAAACTCCTCTGGCCAGGAATTTTCTGCACGCCTTCAGCTGCCTGACCACCTCCTGAAAAGGCTTGGCTTGCTCAGGGGGAAGAGCATCAACCAAGCCCGCCAACTGCCGCACATTGTTCCGCATGTGTATGCTCGTGTAGAGCTGGTAAGACTGGATCTTGGCCACGAGCATAGAAGAATGGTAGGCCTTCCTCCCAAAGGAGTCTAAGGTTCTAGGGTCTTTGCCCGGGGGCGCCGAAGCATGCTCCCTAGAACTCTTAGCCTTCTTTAGGGCCAGATCCACAACTCCAGAGTCATGAGGCAACTGAGTGCGCATCAGCTCTGGGTCCCCATGGATCCGGTACTGGGGACTCAATCTTCTTGGGAATGTGGGGATTACTTAGTGGCTTGGTCCAGTTCGCAAGCAATGTCTTTTTCAGGACATGGTGCAAGGGAACAGTGGACGCTTCCTTAGGTGGAGAAGGATAGTCCAGGAGCTCAAACATTTCAGCCCTGGGCTCGTCCTCCACAACCACCGGGAAGGGGATGGCCGTAGACATCTCCCGGACAAAGGAAGCAAAAGACAGACTCTCGGGAGGAGAAAGCTGTCTCTCAGGAGAGGGAGTGGGATCAGAAGGAAGACCCTCAGACTCCTCGTCAGAGAAATATCTGGGGTCCTCCTCTTCCTCCCACGAGGCCTCACCCTCGGTGTCAGACACAAGTTCACGAACCTGTGCCTGCAACCTCGCCCTGCTCGACTCGGTGGAACCCCGTCCACGGTGGGGGCGTCGAGAGGTAGACTCCCTCGCCCGCATCGGCGAAGCTCCCTCCGCCGACGTAGTCGGGGAGCCTTCCTGGGAGGTGGCCGCGGTCGGCACCGCACGCGGTACCGACGTCGGGGACCTCACCCTGGGCGATGGGCCAGCCGGTGCCACGCTCGACGGTACCGGAGGCGCAAGCACCGCCGGTACCGGAGGGGTAGGGCGCAACAGCTCTCCCAGAATCTCTGGGAGAACGGCCCGGAGGCTCTCGTTTAGAGCGGCTGCAGAGAAAGGCTGAGAGGCCGATGCAGGCGTCGACGCCAGAACCTGTTCCGGGCGAGGAGGCTGTTCCGGGCTGTCCAGAGTGGAGCACATCGACACCTCCTGAACAGAGGGTGAGCGGTCCTCTCGGTGCCGATGCCTGCTGGGTGCCGAATCCCTCGGCGACCCAGAGCTCTCGGTGCCGACATGGGGAGGAGACCGGTGTCGATGCTTCCTCGACTTCTTCCGAAGCATGTCACCGGAGCTCCCCGGCACCGACGAGGAGGACGTAGAATCCATCCGTCGCTTCCTCGGGGCCGAGACCGAAGAGGGTCGATCCCGGGGGGGCTGTACCGCAGGAGCCCTCAGGGTAGGAGGAGACCCACCCGAAGGCTCACCGCCACCAGCAGGGGAATGGACAGCTCTCACCTGCACTCCTGACGATGCACCTCCGTCCGACGACATCAGCAGACGAAGTCTCGGTACCACCGACGTCGATACAGTCGCCCGATGCCTCGGCGCCGATGCAGAGGTCCGATGCCTCGATGCAGTCGATGGAGCAGCAGCCAAGGAAGATGGTCCGGACGCTGACGACGTCGATGCACTCGATGCCTCCGGTGCCGATGCAGACGAAGAGCCCGAGAACAAAACGTTCCACTGGGCTAATCTCGCTACCTGAGTCCGCCTTTGTAACAGGGAACACAGACTGCAGTTCTGAGGGCGGTGCTGGGCCCCTAGACACTGAAGACACGCAGAGTGCCTATCAGTGAGCGAGATTACCCGGGCGCACTGGGTGCACTTCTTGAAGCCGCTGGAAGGCTTCGATGTCATGGGCGGAAAAATCACGCCGGCGAAATCAAAAGCCGAAATGGCGAAAATTGAAGCACCAAAATTTAGAGGGAGAGAAATCTCGACCGAGGCCAAAAGAGGCCTACCCCGACAACGAAAGAAAACTTACGGGGCAAAAACTGAGAAATACGGGAAGGGCAGAAAACCCGAAAGGGTCTTCCGGAACACTACCGGAGCGCTTCCCGAACTTTTTCAAGGAAAAAAGGACAAAAACACGTCGAAAAGGACGCGCGAGGTCGACTCTCTGGGGCACGAACGGCGTAACACGACCGTACCGAGTGCGGACGAAAGAAGACTGGCCGGCTCTAGCCGGTTTCGGGCGGGAAGACGGCCGCGCATGCACGGTGCGCATGGGCGCGCGAGGACTAGCAAAGGCCTTTGCTAGTAAACTTTCAGATGGAGGGGGCTGCCGAGGACGTCAACCCATCAGTGAGAACAAGCAGCCTGCTTGTCCTCGGAGAACAAGGAATCTTCCAGACATATTCCTGTCTTCTCTAGAAGTAAATATATTTGTGTTTGAAAGCCTTTAGAGGTGAATAAACTTATTGCGTGTGTAAATCTTTTCGCGAGTTTGACAAAGTGGGGTATCTATGCAGGCTCCTCCTGCTGCATGTCCTGCATTTCTTTGTTTAGAACATACCAAATATTTTCTGGCCACTGTATACTACCAAAATAACCTTTTTATGACAAGTGCTGTACGCAATAGCCTGCATCCCAAGGAGTCGGGCATACTTTGAAACACCCTGCTGAAACCACCATGTGCCAGAGCCAGAGAAATACTGCCAAGTTCAAGGGCTGCACCACATCTAGTGAAGGCATCACTAAATTTTCAGTGTTCTCTTCCTCTGCTAGTAGAGGGACATAAGCCACTCATCTGGACTGATCTAGCAGGATAAGTAAACTAAGATAAGGGTGTTAGTTAATATTCATTAAATACTTACCATCCTTAGCTTCTGATCTGTGGCCAAGTTTAATCTACAAAGAAATATAATATTACATAAGATAACAGTGCAACCATGTAATAAATTCAATCAGGTGAAAAATATGAACAAAAATTTTGGGGTGTTTGCTTTAGAAGAGCAACAAATCATTACGAATTATCAACTGATAATCAGAGAAAAGGAAGTATGCATTAGATTTGAAATCTACCACAATTCGCCTGCTTTCTCATTTTTAGGTAAATGTCTTGAGCAGAGAACCCCTATAAAGATTCTGGTTACTGTCTTTGCATGACAATTTAATATGTTTTGCCAAGGTAACACAGAGGCTCTTTTACTAAAGGGCATTAGAATCTGAGCTTAGCACATCTTAACATGGGACAGGACTAACCTGCACACTAAGCTAAGAGTCAATGCAGTGCTTTAAACAGCATCATCCATGTTTTCCTTGAAAGGCTATGCACTAGTGTTGTCATTTGCATGCAGTACTTGCAAAAAGTTAACATAGGAGCACTTACCACCTTCTATATAGATGTAATGCTCCCACTATGTCCTCCAGGATACAAAATCACCCACTGGACCAGAAAAGAAAAAAAGAGGAGGGGGCATAGCACTCATATACCAATCTCACCTCACAATTGAAACCACTGCGGAATCTATAACAACCCAACTCGAAATAGCCTCAATTAGAATCCACCATAAAACCCTGCTCGACCACCTAAATTGCATCCTATTCTACAGACCACCATGTAACTGGAACGAAAGCCAGGCGGACTTCATGGACTTCGTTTCAAATACATGTGTATCCAACTCCAATACACTAGTATTAGGAGACATTAACCTACTGTTAGAAATATGCAATCTGTCCCTAAAATCGAGTGTAGTACCGGAAGACTGGAGGGTAGCCAATGTTACTCCGATTTTTAAGAAGGGTTCCAGAGGAGATCCGGGAAATTATAGACCGGTGAGACTGACGTCGGTGCCGGGCAAGATGGTGGAGGCTATTATTAAGAATAAAATTGCAGAGCATATACAAAAACATGGACTGATGAGACAAAGTCAGCACGGATTTAGTGAAGGGAAGTCTTGCCTCACCAATCTAATGCATTTTTTTGAGGGGGTAAGCAAACATGTGGACAATGGGGAGCCGGTTGATATTGTATATCTGGATTTTCAGAAGGCGTTTGACAAAGTGCCGCACGAAAGACTCCTGAAGAAATTGCAGAGCCATGGAATCGGAGGTAGGGTATTATTATGGATTAAGAACTGGTTGAAAGATAGGAAGCAGAGAGTAGGATTGCGTGGCCAGTATTCTCAGTGGAGGAGGGTAGTTAGTGGGGTCCCGCAGGGGTCTGTGCTGGGTCCGTTGCTTTTTAATGTATTTATAAATGACCTAGAGATGGGAATAACTAGTGAGGTAATTAAATTCGCCGATGACACAAAATTATTCAGGGTCGTCAAGTCGCAGGAGGAATGTGAACGATTACAGGAGGACCTTGCGAGACTGTGAGAATGGGCGTGCAAGTGGCAGATGAAGTTCAATGTTGACAAGTGCAAAGTGATGCATGTGGGTAAGAGGAACCCGAATTATAGCTACGTCTTGCAAGGTTCCGCGTTAGGAGTTACGGATCAAGAAAGGGATCTGGGTGTCGTCGTCGATGATACGCTGAAACCTTCTGCTCAGTGTGCTGCTGCGGCTAGGAAAGCGAATAGAATGTTGGGTGTTATTAGGAAGGGTATGGAGTCCAGGTGTGCGGATGTTATAATGCCGTTGTATCGCTCCATGGTGCGACCGCACCTGGAGTATTGTGTTCAGTACTGGTCTCCGTATCTCAAAAAAGATATAGTAGAATTGGAAAAGGTACAGCGAAGGGCGACGAAAATGATAGTGGGGATGGGACGACTTTCCTACGAAGAGAGGCTGAGAAGGCTAGGGCTTTTCAGCTTGGAGAAGAGACGGCTGAGGGGAGATATGATAGAAGTGTATAAAATAATGAGTGGAATGGATCGGGTGGATGTGAAGCGACTGTTCACGCTATCCAAAAATACTAGGACTAGAGGGCATGAGTTGAAGCTACAGTGTGGTAAATTTAAAACGAATAGGAGAAAATTTTTCTTCACCCAACGTGTAATTAGACTCTGGAATTCGTTGCCGGAGAACGTGGTACAGGCGGTTAGCTTGACGGAGTTTAAAAAGGGGTTAGATAGATTCCTAAAGGACAAGTCCATAGACCGCTATTAAATGGACTTGGAAAAATTCCGCATTTTTAGGTATAGCTTGTCTGGAATGTTTTTACGTTTGGGGAGCGTGCCAGGTGCCCTTGACCTGGATTGGCCACTGTCGGTGACAGGATGCTGGGCTAGATGGACCTTTGGTCTTTCCCAGTATGGCACTACTTATGTACTTATGTACTTCACCTTGAAGACCCAAACTCTACCAACGCACGAGATTGCAAGGACTTCCTTCATCTATGCGACCTTATACATGGCCAAACATGCAAACAACCCACGTGAAGGGTCACACCTCATCTCATACAAATTGTCCAATGACCAGAACCTAACCATAACACAAACTAGGACAGAAACACAATGGACTGACCATTACAAACTAAACCTAGCCCTAAAATGGCGAAAAAGGGGCTCTCCCCACACACGAGAACACATAACCTACACCACGAGAGGACAAATAGACCCGGTTACGTTCTGGCAACAAATATACAACAACGATTGGACAGCACAAACGGAATCCATATATTATCTCTCAGAATGGGACAAAAGATGCAGACACATACTAGACGAAATAGCACCCTTACAAATAAGAACCTCACATAGACACAACTCGATACCGTGGTTCAATGAAGAACTGAAAAAACTTTAAAAAAAACTAGGAAACTGGAACACGCATGGAAAAAAATAAAAGATGAACAAACACTCAATGCATGGAAACAACTACAAAGGAAATATAAATACGCAATAAAACAGACCAAAAGGTCATACTACAAAACTAAAATTGGGCCGGACTACAAAAATACGAAGAAACTATACCATCTCGTGAACAAACTACTAGACACAACACCGGTTACCACAACCAATACTGACATCCCATGAGCAGGCAGCCTTGCTAACCTATGCAAAACCCTTCCTCAAAACAACATGGACATAGAAAACTTCATCAATGGTCTAGACCCAACCCCTGGTGAATACCCTGCTGACCGAATATGGTCCAATTTCGCTCTACTCACCGCCGACACAGTTACCCAGGCAATTAAACAATACTCAAACAGCCACTGTCAACTGGATACCTGTCCCAGCTACCTAATACAATATACCCCCCAACGCTTCATAATAGATCTCACATCCCACTTAAACTTCATTCTACAACAGGGTATATACCCTCAAGAAAAAGGCAACATCCTGCTCACCCCAATACCAAAAGACACTAAAAAAAAGCAAATGATATTACCAACTACCGCCCAGTAGCTTCTATCCCATTAGTAGTCAAACTCATGGAAGGACTGGTGACCAAACAACTCAATGACTACATAAACAAATTCACTATACTACATGAGTCACAATCAGGATTTCGACCCCTACACAGCACCAAAACAGTACTACTCACTCTCCTAACCAAATTCAAGAAGGAAATAGCAATAGGCAAGAGCATCCTCCTCCTCCAATTTGACATGTCAAGTGTATTCGACATGGTTAACCATACCATACTACTAAGAATCCTAGAATACTTCAGAATCAGTGGTGGCACTCTGAATTGGATTAAGAGCTTTCTAACCACAAGAACATATCAAGTGAAATCAAAAATAAACATATCGTCAGCATGGAAACCAGGCTGCGGAGTACTGCAAGGATCAGTACTATCACCGATCCTCTTCAACCTCATGATGACCCCACTAGCCAAGACCCTATCCACCCAAGGCCTCCACCCATTTATCTACGCTGATGACGTTACATTATACATCCCATACAAACATGATCTGGCGGAAATCACCAACAAAATCAAACTAAGCTTGGACATCATGAACTCATAGGCAAATGCATTCCAACTAAAACTCAATACAGAAAAAACACACTGTCTCATCATCTCATCCCAATACAATACATACAAACCCACAAACATTAACACCCCAGGATACACCCTCCCTGTCTCAGACAGCCTGAAAATTTTCAGAGTAACAACTGACCGTAACCTATCACTAGAGACCCAAGTGAAATCCACCATAAAGAAAATGTTTTTCTCAACGTGGAAACTCAAACGCGTAAAACCATTCTTCCCGAGGGAAATATTTCGTAACCTGGTACAGTCCATGGTATTAAGCCACGCAGATTACTGTAATGAAATCTATGCGGGTTGCAAGGATCAAATCATAAAGAAACTTCAGACCGCCCAAAATACAGCAGCCAGGCTTATATTTGGAAAAACACATTTTGATAGCGCCAAACCACTCAGAGAAAAACTGCACTGGCTACCAATCAAAGAAAGCACCACTTTCAAAATCTGCACGACTGTTCACAAAATTAGTTACAGCGAGGCACCGGGATATATGACAGACCTCATCGACCTGCCAACTAGAAACTCTACAAAATCTGCACGATCATTTCTAAACCTCCACTACCCAAGCAGCAAAGGACTCAAATACAAATCCACCTATGCAACCAGCTTTTCCTACCTAAGTGCACAACTATGGAATACATTACCAAAAGCAGTAAAAACTACGCTCGACCACCTAAATTTTCAGTAAGCACTAAAGACAGACCTGTTCAGAAGAGCATACCCCACTGACCCAACATAAAAATACCGGTCACTTGCAACACAACATAACCAAAGACTGCAATGGACATTACCTGACTCTTCTTCCCCCTTTCCCTCTCTAAGTTCCCCCCAACTGTTTCCTACCATACATATACCTCATTATACCACAATATCAGTCTGTACTCATTCATACTATGTATTTGTTCAAACTGTAATCGGCTAACACCGTTAACGGTTATATGTAAGCCACATTGAGCCTGCAAAAGGTGGGAAAATGTGGGATACAAATGTAACAAATAATAATAATAACAACATTAAATCTGTGTTATTCAGTTAGTGTATATGTGACAAAACAGTGGGTTTTAAGTCTGTAAAACTGTATTATTTATTGAAATGTATTTCTTTAGTTTGGCCAGCAGGTTGTACAAGTTTATGCTTAAAGCTGTTAACAGAGAAATGACTGTTCCTTCTTTAGTTAACACAGATAAGAGGTAACCTGCAGTGATGTGGCCAGCTACTTTTAAAATTTGTTGTTCTGGGCTCTGATTGGCCCAGGAGCTCAAAATTCAGCTTTTTCTCCAGCCTTAGCCAGGGACAAAAGAGAGAAGCATCTCTTTGCTGAGGCCCTGTGAACAGTTATATTTGATAACTTGTGAGCTGCTATATGTGCTTATCGCCCTAGGTATTATTAAGATACTAGTAAAAATGGCCCGTTTCTGGCGCCGATGAAACGGGCGCTAGCGGGCACGGGACTCCCTTCCCCTCCCCTTACGGTACCTGTTCGGTCGGGGCAGGAAAGAAAGAGCCCCTTCTTTCCTGCCCGTAGCGGTGGTGGTAGCTTGCATCGTGTGGGAGTCCGGCTCTCGGCGTTTCAAAATGGCCGCCGAGAGTTGAAGTCTCGCGAGGCAGCTTGAAGTCTCGGAGGCCATTTTCAAACGCCGAGAGCCGGACTCCCACACGATGCAGCAAGGAAGCCACCGCTACGGGAGGAAAGAGGGGGCTCTTTCTTTCCTGGCCCGACCGAACAGGTACCTCTAGACCACCAGGGAGACACGCGTAAGGGGAGGGGAGGTGACAGGGGGGGAGGGAGGTTGGTGAGGTTAAGTGTGTGCTACTGTGGGCGGGGCGGTAAGTTGTAAGGGGCGGGGCTATGTGGCGAAAGGGGCCGGGTTCATCTGCACGTCGGCGGCGGCTGGGATTTGTTGGAAGGGGAGGAGTAGGGAAACGCTACTTCTCCCCATGCGTTAATTTGTTTTGGTGTTCCGCCCTCGACGTCATCACGTGTGACGCGAGGGCGGGGCATGAAGATGTTGTGTGGCTTCACCACCATGAAACCACGAACCGGTGTGAGTGACTTCAGTGACATCAGTGTCCTCAGAACGTTGAGGCTGCGTTTTATTATAGTAGAATATACATATGTTTAGACAGTTTTATAATTGATCCATATTTCAGCTACTTGTTAATGTTTGACGATTGCACCTTTTCTGTTCATTGTTTTTTTTTTTTGTATGATAATAAACATTTTTAGTTTACTGCCTCTGCTTGTCTGGACTAAGAATCCTGGTGGTTTGTGTGTTGGGTCTGTGGGTGCTTTCTAGCAACTGTGGGACCACTGGGAATGTGGCCCCAGTAACCTAGGAATCACTGGGGATAATCTGAGAGTGGGAGACTTGCCCAGAAGCGGTTGGGACCCAGTCGGTGGGAGAAGGATGCTAGTGTACAGCATAAGCAACAGGTGCAGGCAGACCTGAGCTGTGCTGGGGATAGTGGCCATGGGGTAGCCCCAGGCTGGTGGTCAGGCATTTTGTAATAGACCTGTCTTCTTTAACACTTACATACCCATTCCCCGCCTATGACTGCCCCCTCCAAAAACTATTTTTTTTTAAATGTGTGGTTAGCATGTGGAAGAGGGGAAATTACCACAAAATGCTTTTAACACATTTTGCAATAAGCAGTTTCTCATGTGTTAGGGCTTAATGCCCTTTAGTAAAAGGGCCCCATAGAAAAGGTATTTTTGATGCCAGTTCTGCAGGTAAAACGGTGCTTTACCTACAGAAATGGACTTTTAGAAAATTGTCTCCCCCTCCCCCAATATGTTGGCAAAAAGTATGTGTGAAACGTGTGTCATTTTATGCATACTTTTATCCACTGTAAAAGGAGGTGTTCTTGGGAACTGTGTTTGGAACTATGTGCATACTTCTGAATTTTCAAATGTGTAGACATTTACTCTGTGGAAGTGTCTACATAAACCTGGGATTTCAACCAGTCATAAGAACATAAGTGTTCCACAGTGGGACAAACCGAAGAAGGTCCATCAAGCCCAGTCTCCTGTTTCTAACAGGGGCCAATCCAAGTCACAAGTACCTGGCAAGATCTCAGAACAGTAAAACAGATTTTATGCTGCTTATCCTAGGAATAATACACAACTAACTAGAGGTAGAACGTATGGTACTTTGTGCTTCTATTTACTAATTTGTGATGGGGAAGTCTCATATGGTTACTTAGGCAACTTTTTTTATCACCAAAGATGAGCCTATATTTCGTGACTAAGTATAATCATCGACTGCCCCCAGTCTTCCCCAGTGCAATTTCAACGTACAAAAGTGTCCCATGCTCTACATTTAATTCTTATTTTCCTTTTATCTCGCGAGTTTTTTTCACTTTCCTTTTTTCTTTTTTTTTATTTATTTTTGCATGCACTAGAGGCTCAATTGTTTGCCATAACTCCAGCACCAATACTTTACTTTCTCTTGAATGCAGGAAGCACTTCAATGTCTTCCACCTATAAGTAGCCACAGTCTTCACAGTGTCAGGTGTACCTCAAGCAGGGAAACTGGTTCTACCGCCCCCATGTCCAACAGACTGCAATGTGCCATCTATCGCTGCCTGCTTGGAAGCCATGGTGCACCAAGTTTCCAAAAAGGATTCTTTGACAGGAGAGTAGAATTCTAGTCTGCAGCTATCTTTGATAAGATCTAAAACTCACTAGTCTGAAGTGATCTTGGTCCACTGTTTGTAGAAGAGAGTCAGCCGACTTCCTGAGACACCGAAGAGTGGACCGGTGCCCATCATTGTATGGAGTACCCTGGAGCCCCCTGCCTGGCAGCTGCTCCCAAGGACCTTTTCTCACTTCAAAAAAGTTAGAGTAATTCTGGAATCTGGGACGCTAAAAAGCTGCCAACACTCAACCCAGATGGTACTGCCAAGCCTCCCGAAGCCGAGGCCTTGACGTGCCGGCCCTAGGAGCGGATTTGGGGCTGTTCTCTGGAAGCCACTGGGATTTGGAAGTCTCCCAAATCCTTCACAATATTCCTCAAGATCCTCATCGAACAGCAGCTTACCCCCAAAATGGCAGCTTAGTAAGACGCTGCTTAGACAACATTTCTGCCACACAATGGCAAAGGCAACAGCAAACCGCTGGGAAGGAACCACCAAAGCCATCTGTTTTGCCAACGCAAGCACCAAATCATAAAGAGTGTCAGTTAAATAAGCAAGACCCCGACTCCATGTGAGGCACCGCAGCCGCCAACAAGGAGGACGAATCCTGGTCCTAGCACCAGCTGAAGCCAGCTAAGGCACGCTCTGGCCACGTAAGAGCTACAAATAGAGACCTGCAGAGCAAGAGCAGACACCTCAAATGAATGCTTCAAAGAAGTCTCTAGACGCTGGTCTTGCATGTCCTTCAACATCACCCCTCCCCTCCACAGGGAGAGTGTTCTTTTTGGTTACCCCCATCACTAGGGCATCCACCTTAGGGAGAGAAAACCTGTCAGCATGATCAGCACCCACTGGATAGAGACGAGCCATCGCCACCTGAGACCTCCATCAGGGTCAGACGCTGAGCTGAAATAAGCTCAGGAACACCTTATGGTTTCCCTCGTGCTCACCATCTTCAGATTTACCGTAGAGGTTGCTTTGTGCCTCAGGATCTGAAATATTCAACGCCTCCAAGGCACCAGAAATGAGGGCCAACAGCTTGTCCCAATGAAAATGCGGGACAGCCATTGAGTCATTCGGTTCCTCCTGGAGGGCTCACCCTCATCCACCTCCTCTAGACTAGAAGGCCATAAGGCCTCTCCAGAACACCCGCAGCGAGCAAAGGGGTGGGAGGATATGGGCCCAACGACCCCACCTCAGACATGGAGGCCTTCTGCTGCTGCTTCTGCATGGAGTCCTCCACAGAAGCCTGTGCAAGCTGACCAAAATCCCGAAAGGAAGCTCCCTGGGTCTCCATCACCTGAGCTGGCTGCAACTGCGGAAAGGCCCGCTTCAATAAATATGCCTGATGCAACAGCAGGACAAAACCTGGGGAGAAAAACCCCAGCAAACTCTGCCTCATGACCACACTTGGAGTGCCCCCCTGAGGCCGCCAAGGCCTCATCAGAGACCATATAGGAAGTGCCAGCAGCGAGTGCTCCAGATGCCTCAGCTGAAGAGAAGCCGGGACTGCATCAGCAGGAAACTGACTAAATGGCACTCAAGCCATGAGCCTCCACGTGGAAAACCACCACGTCTGAAAAGACCAAAGCGCCATCTCCAACCAAGCCCTCCGTGAATTCTGCACTATAGAGACCCGCTGCAGAACATCTCTTCCTGCAGCAGGAACAGCGTTTCACTGTCTCCACTGCCATATGTCCGCCCTGCTAAGCCCCGACTGAGCAGACAGTAGGAAAAAAAAAAAAAAGAACCACTCACCACAGGAATCAAGCGGAATCTCCGACAGCAGCAGAGTCTTCTAGGAGGAGCCCGCCGCCCAACCGGCACCCCAGCCTCATCAGAGGAAAAAATGTCTCAGGCACAGATTTCCACAAGACAGACTCTGTACTCTTTTTCTTTTTGAAGATTGAGAACCGGCTGAAACGCTGTCTTGTGTGTTTTGTTTTGGGTTTTTTTTTGTGAGGAAGGCTAATGCAGCACAGCCAGGAAACCCAAGGCAGAAAACACTGGGAGAAGGGGAACTGCTGGGTAAGGCAAGGACCTGGACACAAGTATGCCCTCAAAGCTGGCTCCTTTGGCTGCATATCCCCTGGCTCAACTGGCTAGGCCTAGCCCAGGAGGCACCCTAAACTTCAAAATCCAGGAGCTCTATCTCCAGTAGGTGGTGAACGGATTCTCTCCAGCTCCTGGATTCTGGAGAAAAATTTGTCCACCACCTGCTGGAGATAGTGATATACTGATGGCGGAGGGGCTGGCCATCCTGTATCACTGCCTTCACTTCAATGCTCTCTATCTCCACCTGCTGATAGACAGATACAACCCACCTGTTTCTGGATTCATCTGCTCAAGATGCTAAGGAATGGTCCTTTATCTACCATCATTTACTGTATTAATTGGATTTGAGAACAACTGGTGCTTTATACTTGCAGTACTACTGAATGTCCATGTTCCACTCATGTATATAGAAAAAAAACCAAGATGATGTTTTGTACAAGTATGATCAAACAAGAAGCCAGCTTCTGAAGAAATATTTGGAAGCTCCAGCTGTATCACATTGTATTGTATTAGAACATGATTTCATCTAATTGCAAGTTATTATATATTAATTGAATGTTGTGTTTTTTTGTGGAGGTAATTGGGATAAAAATTTTTATATCAAGAAAACAATGATCTTCCAGTTACATATACAGACTGAATTCTGTATATGGCACCAAAAAATTGGCACCGATAAAATTAACAGAGCTGGGAGCCGAAATAGTGTTTGGCAGTTTGGGCATGAAGATTCACACTAAATCCTGGTGTAAATTCTTGTGCCTAAATTAGGCATGGATCTCCCTTATTCTATAACACTGCACGCAAATTCCAGAAACGCTCTTAATCCGCCCATGCCCCTTCCATGGCCACACCCCTTTTTCAGATTCACACGCACAATTTACATGCAGATTCCAGCACCTAAAGGTGCATGTGCAAATTTAAACTAATGCCAATTAGCACTGATAACTGATTAGCACCCAATTATCAGCGCCAATTGGCTCATTTATCAATTAAATTGAATGAACCCACATTTGTGTATGCAATTTTGAGCGCCATATATAGAATTAGGATGAGTATGTTTCCACTTGTTTTAAATGTGGACATTGAGTAGTCTTGCTTTACTGAGAAAACTGAGTCATTCAGTGAAACAACCACTGAATGAAGGGGATGTTTTAAGTGTCAAATGGGGATTGGCTGTTCCTGAGATGTGTATATGTAAGTGGTGATTTGCCATATTTTGAAACATGACAACAAAGAATAAGGTTGAAAGTAATTCAAACAATGTAGTACCTAGTTTGCTGTGACAGATCCTGAAACATACAAATGCCAAAACATCAACTAGCAATTTCTGAGCACTGAGAATCAGATACAGATTTATGAATGGTGCTTTTTAATGCATTTTTGGCAAGGCCAAGAATATATATTTGTTACCACAAACCAAGAATCTAAACTTTTTATAAAAGTAATTGATATTTTCAACTAGACTGAACACACAAAAATATATTTATGTACACTTCGCATCTAAATGGGATTGGTAAATAAAGAATGACAAACAGTGGCATAATCAACCACTGTTAATGCCATTCCTTTCACAATTTATAAAGTGAAAAATTGGTCTGAAGTCCTGATGGGTGCAATTTTGTAAAGGTCTAGACATTATTATTAGTTATATAGATATGGGAATCCATTGCATGAGGCTGGGGGTAAAGAGCAAGGAATTGATTGCCCTCTCTGAGATCCTTGACCTCAACTAGCCACTGCAGGAGACCTTTGTTTTTATTATGGCACACTTTATAAATATAAAAAGTTCCTCAGCCACTGAAGTGAATTGTTGAGTGAAAAACATTTTCTCTGATTGTTTTAAACATGTTACCTACTAGTTTCTTTGAGAGTCTCTTTGTCTTAGTGTAGTTTGAAGGTTAACAATCATTCTCTATTTACCTGTTGTAATTCCAACTCATGATTTTATAGACCTCTATCATATCTCCTCTCAGTCACCTGTTTCTCCTACCTGAGAAGGCCCTACATCTATTTAGCCTTTCCTCATACGGGAGTGTTCCACCTTCTATCACTGTCACAATTCTCTGCATACCTTTTCTAGTTCCACTATATCTTTTTAGAGACTGGGAAACCAGAACCACAGATACTTAATTTGTGATTGCATCATGGATTGATAGAGCTATAGAAATGATAAGTAGTAGTATATTCTCCACTTTATTCCTTCATTGCTTTCCAAATAATTTTCTCACTTTATATTTAATTTTTGCCCTATTTTAATGATAGGTATTAAGAAGTTATTTCAATACAAAGATTTAAGCAGCATTGTGGTAACAGTATCCAGCAGGCAAAGAAAAAAAAAAAAGCTCACCTTCTTTATAGCAACGATTCTACCAGTGGTCTTGTCTTTTGCCTTATATACTGTGGCAAACTAGAAATGCAGAACATCCAAGAAAGATCAAGAACAGTTAGCACAATTATCAGACATTTTGGGCTATAAATACTACAGGCTTGTTAAAGGTTTCAGCAATTGTTCTGAAATGCCATATTATTTCATAGATACACAACTGGGAAAATCCCTTCAGCATATCTAGTTTGAAATGTCTTTTAATGCTAACATATGCTTTGTGTTAGTGCACTTTGTGTTTTACTTGGTCCAGCATTATGTCCTATTTAAGTAACATTACCTTTCTTTTATTTACTAAATGTGATATACAGTATTTACACATTAAGGGCCAGATTCAGTAAATGGTACCAAAGTTAGGCACCATTAAGATCTACGCTAAGTGGTCAATTCTATAAAATTGCTTAGCATTAAGCAACCTTTATAGATAAAGCTTAGCATGGATTCCCCCGCACCCATCACCTGCAGAATTTCAACCTTGTGTAAATGCTCTCGTCCAACTGGTGGCAGTTGGACATGGAAATCCAAATATTCTATCACATCAGGCCAAATTTCTGGGAACGTCCCTGACCCGTCCATGGTCATGTCCTCTCCATGGCAATTGTCCCCTTTGAGTCTGGTTGTATGAAATTTAGGTGTGCATGTTATACAACAGAGCAAAGGGCAGATATGTGCAAAACTCCTAATTGCTACCAATTAAGTGCCAATCAACTCCAATAACTGTTAGCACCTAATTAACTAATTATTTTACATGCACAGCTGGCATCCCACACCCAAATTGGGCAACCTATACAGAATCTATAGAATCCAGGGGTAAACCTCCAACTGATATTTATTTATTAGCCTTTATTAACTGCCTCTATGAAGAGAATTACCCAAAAGTGGTGTACAACAGGTAATGCTTCATATAAACAACTTATTTTGTGAGCAGTAAAATGACCAAATGTCAGCTGAAACACAGTTTAAACAATGTAAAACTTGGAGATAGGCAAATTAAATCATAGTAATACCAATAATATGATACATTGTCAGAAATATGCATTAAGAACAGCACAAAAGAAAGTTGTATAACAATATAACATATGTCTGCGGGATATAAATGATACACTATAATAGGCAGCATAATAGAACTTTCATATAACAGATATGATACTCACAAAGTCAGAACAATACAATGTAACAACTTAATAGACAAGATGAGAAAGACAAAATAATCGATGGCAAATTATATGTACAGCTGACAGTGGTCTGTTACAGGAGTGCAAGGCAAGCTAGTCTAGATATGGACATAGGGCCCAAAAGCAATTCATTAAAAAAATTAGATATGTAGAAATAAGAGCTTGAAAACAAGTTGCAAATGATACCTTTTTATTGAACTAATTCAGGGATGGACAACCACGATCTTTGAATGCCACAATTCAGTCGGGTTTTCAAGATTTCTACAATGAATATGTATGAGATCTATTGACACACAATGGATGCAATGCATGCAAATCAATCTCATGCATATTCATTGTGGAAATCTTGAAAACCCGACTGGGTTATGGTCCTCGAAGGCCCATGGCTGTCCACCCCTGGACTAATTCAATAAATCAATGACTAGCTTTTGCTCCCTTCCCTTACTCTGATGATATCTCAGGGTCTGTTCCCCTCTCAAAATGGCAATATTATCTTGATTCCCATACCAAATAATACCCAAGCAAGCTTAAGTATAGACCAGTGCCCTCAATTCCTCTATTGGTTAAAGTTATAGAAGGACTTGTCATGCAACAAATAATGGAATATCTTCAACTCAATTCCATCTTGCACAGCTCACAATCTGGTTTAGACCCTCTTATAGTACTGAGACTGTTCTTACTACCCTCTTAGCCAAACTTCAGAAGAGAACCAAGTATTGGCAACAAAATATTAACACTTCAGTTTGATATGTCTAATGCCTTTGACACTGTTGACCATAATATTCTTCTAAATATCCTCAACCATTATGGAATCTGTGGGGCTGTCCTGAAATGGTTCTCTGGCTTTCTAAAGTCCAGATCATATCAAGGTCAACAAACAACAGGTACAATTTCTTCAATATGGTATCTTGATTGTGGAGTACCTCAAGGTTCTCCTCTGTCCCCCATCCTGTCAATATTATGATGATCCCCCTACGTAATCTACCAGAAATAAATGGTCTTTCGTAAATTCATTTACGTGGCTGATTTATATCCCATTCTCTAAAGCACTACCTGAAATAACTAACTCGATCAAATTAGGCATCAAATTAATGGAATCTTGGGCATCTAATTTTAAATTAAAGCTCAATACTGAAAAAACTACGTTTTAATAGTAACTAACCCTCACCAACGTATAAATCTTAAAAATTTTACATTAGAGAACATCACTTATCCCCTTGACTCATGAATGAAAATATTCGGAATCACGATTGATCAATTCCTTACCCTTGAAACTCAAGTTTCTAAGGTACTCTCAAGGTTCTTTAACTCACTTTGGAAACTAAAGAGATTAAGACCGTTTTTTTTACTAAATCAGTCTTTGTATTTTGGTTCAATTCCTAGTACTAACAAAATCAGACTACTGCAACTCCCCTATGCAAGAATAAAAGGCGGCCTTATCAAAAATTACAAACTGCTCAAATACCGCTGCATGCCTCATATGTAGATCACCTCGCTTCGCCAAAGCAACTCCTCTTCTGTATAACCTACACTGGTTACAAATAAAAGATAGAATATCTTTCAAGTTCTGTGTTTTTATTCACCAAATTCTATATGGTTCTGCTCCATCATATATGAACAATCTCATTGAATTACCCCCACGTAGCTGTATCATCATCCAGAGAATATCTCAGTCTGCATTTCCCTATTTGTAGGAATGTAATCTATAAAACAATTCACAATGTCAGTTTCTCATATCAAGGTACTAAAAGGTAAAATTATGTCTTACCTGATAATTTTCTTTCCTTTACGAAGCAGATGATCAGGAACTAGTGGGTTAAGTCCGCCTACTAGCAGTTGGAGATAGAGATAAACAAACTAAAGGCAGTGATGCCAGACGGCCAGCTCCTTCCTCTGTTAGTATGTCATTCGTAAGCATTTGCCAAGGCCAAAAATATGAAAGCAATAACAACCAGAAACCATCCTCACTATGAAAAACAGAGAACCAAATAGAACATCGAAATAACTGCAACTTGAGCCAGAAATCGGAATCCTTTCCGTGTTCCCATATCTGTCTGAACTCTGCAAGAGAGAACCCGGAAGGAAAAAATAGCCACACTGTGTGGAAAATGAAAAAAAAACGTCAGCTGAACAAGGGAGGGATCCTGGATTCATCTGCTGCGTTAAAGGAAAGAAAATGATCAGGTAAGACATAATTTTACCTTCCTTGTCACTTGCAGCAGTTGAATCCAGGAACTAGTGGGATGTACCAAGCATTCTTAAGTAGGATGGGAAGCCGATGCTCCCCGCTCCAACACTCCTGCCCCAAAACTCACATCCTCCCAAAGAGACATGTCTAGCCTGTAATGCTTCGCAAAAGTATGACGGGACGCTGTCCTCTTGGCCCGTGATACACAGCGGGACTCCAGAAAAAAGTCTGTGATGGGACAGAAGAATTCTAGCTTGTAACCTTCTCGCACCACATTGAGGACCCACTGGTCCGAAGTAATTCTGGCCCACTCTGGAAGAAACAGAGAAAGCCGACCACCGATCTGCTCTCCTGTGGACCTGCGCCCCATCATTCGGAGGCCCGAGAAGGACCCCCAGACGAGAGGGGGGTCCAGCCACACACTTCTCGTTGCGAAGGAAGAACGCTGCACAAAACAAGGACGCTGAAAGCTGCGTTGGACCACCCCGGGCGATACCATCGCATTTCTCTGAACGTGACCTCGAGGTTCCCTGCCTGGAAGTAGACTTGGGTCTATCCTCCGGAAGATGCTGAGATTTGGAATTCCCCAAATCTTTAACAATCTTTTCTAGGTCTTCCCCAAAAGGCAATTTCCCTCGGAAAGGCAATTTAATGAGCCGTTGCTTAGAGGCCATATCTGCGGCCCAATGACAGAGCCACAGAAGACGCTGAGAGGAAACATTCAAGGCCATGGTTTGGCCGAAGCACGGACCAAATCATACAAGGCATCCGCCAAGTACGCCAGCCCAATATCCATCAGCGACATCTGAGGAGTTCCCGGCATATCAGACTCCGAAATCGAATCCATGACAGAATGTAGCCAACTGAGACAAGCTCTAGCCATATAAGAACTACAACAGAAGATTGAAGTGTCAAAGCGGCCACCTCAAAGGCACGTTTTAAAGAGGCCTCTAGCCATCTGTCTTGCATATCCTTAAGTGCCACACCACCTTCCACTGGAAGAGTAGTCTTCTTAGTGACCGCCGTCACCAGGCATCCACCCTAGGTAGAGCAAACTGCTCTAAACAGTCCGCTGAAACCGGATACAGCCTGGCCATAGCCCTGGCTACTTTCAAGGTCCCCATCCAGATCCGCCCACTGGGCCGAAATCAATTCTTCAATAGCTTCATGTACCGAAAGGCCTTAGAAGCTTGTCTGGTACTAGCCATCTTGGGGTTGACCGCCTGAGAAGCCGCAACCTCAGGGTCCTCTATATTCAGGGCTTCTAGCGCCTGAGAGATAAAGGAGGACAACTCCCCCTTATGGAAAATCCTCACAGTGGAAGAGTCCTCCGGTTGGTCAGTGAGGACACCGTCCTCTACCCCCCCCCCCTCTGCTCCGAGAGAGCCACCACGGAGGAAGCTGCAGGCGACCGTATGCAGGACCCCTCCTCAGACCCCAAAGAAAGCCTAGGCTTTTTAAGGGAGGAGAAATCCTCTGGGGAAAAACCCCAAATCTCTTGGTTACCCCCAGACCCCCTGAGAGAATCAAGGCTGAAGCTGTCGCAAATGCGTGGGGGGGAGGCAAGGCCCTTTTCAACAAAAACGCCTGATGGAGTAGCAAAATAAACTCTGGCGAAAACCCCTCCCCTGCAACGGAGGAGGTTGCAGCCATGGCACCTGCACCACCATCCACAGTGCCTGACGGCTCCCCCGACTCCCCTACCAGCGGAGAAGAAGCTTTGCCCAAAACCGCTACCAGAGCCGGTCCGCCACCAATCGCAAAATGGCGCGAGAATCGCTAGGCTCCGGGCAGGAAAGCACGCTCTCGGGGGGCCACCGCTCCGTCAAGGCCCACCAATCAGCGCATCCTGCGCTGCAAAGGCCCACCGCCGAACGCCATTTCCCGCATCGGGAACAGCGTTTTACCGCCTCCGCTGCCATCGCCCATCCCCAAACAGGAACCCAGCAGGACTTACCCCGGACCAGGAAAGCACGGGAACTGACAGCTGAGATGAAGAAAAAACTGTCCGAGTCCACTTCGAGGCAGGCTCAGACAAGCAGGCAACCGAAAACAGGACTCAGACAGCAGTAACACAAACCTGTTCTTAGCAACAACAAACTTCGCTGTGCAGCAAGGGCCCAGTAATTGCGTACACTGCCAAAGTAGACACCACCAGTCCACCACCCCCGGCTCAAACTGGCCACCGGCCAAGGAGCACCCTCAGAGGCCTTGGGCCCAGGAGCTGGAGAAAAAGCCGTCCACCACCTGCTGAGATAGAGACATACTAACTGAGGAAGGAGCTGGCCGTCTGGCATCACTGCCTTTAGTTTGTTTATCTCTATCTCCACCTGCTGGTAGGCGGACTTAACCCACTAGTTCATGGATTCATCTGCTGCAAGTGACAAGGAATTAGGAATTCTCTACCAAAAACAATTAAACAATTAAATGCACAGAAGATTACCTGTTCTTCAGAAACCTACTGAAAACTCTTTTTTTTTTCAATTTAGCCTTTCAGAAAACAAAGAATTCTATTTGAGCATTATCCATTCATACAATTAATTTCACTTCTTCTTTCTTTCCTAATCCTATCTAGCACTAATTGTACCCATATTTATTCATCTGCACTTTTTTGTTTACAAACGTAATAATGATTTCATCTTCTTCTCTATCCATCTACCCTTAAGAACAGCTGCACCCAGGTTAATTCACCACATATGTTACATTTGTTATACAAAGCCAATGTTACAGTATCATTTATTGTACTTTTATAATCTGCTCATGTAATTTTTAATATCTATCATTCATTTAATTATTATGTAAACCACGTTGAACCTGAGTGACTCTCGGGCTAATGTTACTATTTACTACTATTATTTAGCATTTCTATAGCGCTACAAGGCGTAATGTTTGGTAAAAATGTCATAAATATAATAAGTAAGAGGGCCATTGGGATGTGGAAGCTGTATGGTATTTTCTGGTGGCTGGCAAAGATGCCCAAGCCCCGCCAGCCAAAGAGGACCACGACACCAGCACTCCTACTTATGCTCAATTCAGTCGCTGAGCTGAGCCTGCATAAGAATGCCGGCATTGGTAGCTGAAGCACACTGCTGACTTCCACACTGCTCAGGTGGGGACTTGTGCAGTGGATGTCTTCAGCTAGTGAGGCTTGGGCATCCTCACCAACCATTAAACCAGTGCTGCAATTATGGAGGGGGCTTGATCCCAAAGTGGGGGGCTCAGGCCTTTCAGGCTACCCATGGCTATGCCCCTGCCCATCTTACCTAGGTTCTGTTAACAAGTCAGTGTGAAAACAGCAGAGCTATTCTGGAGTCAAATAGAAGAGGAAGTGGACTAACGAGACAGTGACAGTAAAATATTACAGCTCAGGAGGCCCATATTTGACAGTGACTGAGAACAGCAATGCTCTTGTCTATTGACTCTTATTTCTACATATTCAAGTGGACTAATATAATAAACTAATACTGTGGACAAAACAGGTACATAAACCTAACAATAGTATTTGTGCTCTCACAGCCCTACTATATAATTAGATATACAACTCCCACTCCTAGTCCTTTATTTTTTTTTGTCCCAGCAGTTTGCTCCTGCAGAGGTACCTGCTCTGTTGTTGCAAAACATCTCCAACATCAAGCAAACACCTTCACTGAGTTCAAGCAGGGGTGATTTCTGTAGAGTTTAGCATCCACAATTGTTATGAAGACCTAGCTAATGTGGCCTCATTCTCTTTTTGGTTTCCAACTCAACTGTAACCATTTTTCATGAGCCTTTACTTGCAACTATATAGGGTTTTCTGCTATTTTATACCCCCTCCCCCCAACTCACACACACTTTGACTAGCCTTTGCACTGATAGATCCTGGCTAGAGGTCATAAACCATGGCTCTCTTCTAGAGCCTCAAAAACATTAACTCAAATTGGGCCACCAACTGTCCAGCACTGACAAATGATAGGTTATTTCTTTGAAAGTGTTTTGTGCTCAGTGAGTATATAAATAAGCAGTTTTTATTTCACTGCACACATTTGTTTCCTCAATTCTGCCCTTTTCTGTCTCATTGCCAAGCAGTGCTACCTTCCCACTCTCCTCCTAGCTTGTAATATGTGACCATGCGCATTGCAAGCATCACTCTGAAGTCAATATAATAAAGTATGAAAACAGTGCAGGTTCTGCCACACAATTTTCTGCACTACTATGGCCACCTATGCAGAAAGAAATCTAGCACAGAGACAACAATGTGGAAAGAGTCAGCTAGACATTAGCACACTGTTTACGGAAATACAAGAGAAAGGAAAGAATTAAGCTATCAAACCCAGATGCTAAGACCTGTGCAGAAGACCTGAAGGCCAAGGGAAAATTAGGTTCTTACCATGATAATTTTCTTTCCTTTAGTCATAGCAGATGAAGCCATTACGTATGGGTTGTGTCCATCAACCAGCAGGGGGAGATAGAGAGCACTCAACTTTTCACAATGCATCATGGCCAGCTAGCTCCACTGCCTCTTCAGTATTTGAAGCTTCCAAAGCAGTATGGCAAACCACAATGGGAATAACATGAACTTTCCTCACAGCGAACGATGGCCCCTTAGCAAGGGCATAAACTCAAAAAAGGAGGGAATGAACTCACAGGGAATAAACTCGTCCTCCACTTTGTATAAACGGAGGGAATACTTGCATCCTCCTGGAGGGAATAAACTCATCCTCCCAAACATGAACTGGAGGGAATGAACTCATCCTCCTATAACTGTACAAGAATCCTGAAGACTGTTTTCCGACTCCCCAAGGAAGGAATATAACTTCAGGAAACAAGAACAGCACCTGAAATCAGAATCACTGCAATACAGACAATCATACAGGGAGGGCTCGTGGCTTCATCTGCTATGACTAAAGGAAAGAAAATTATCATGGTAAGAACCTAATTTTCCCTTCCTTGTCATCAAGCAGATGAAGCCATTACGTATGGGATGTAACAAAGCAATCCCTAAATAGGGTGGGAAACAGCCACACCACGCGCTAGCACCAAACGCGCATCCCTCCTGGCAGCCACATCCAGCCTGTAATGTCGGACGAAAGAGAGCTTAGAAGCCCATGTTGCAGCACTGCAAATCTCATGAAGAGATAGTGCTCCAGTTTCCGCCCAGGAAGAGGAAATCGCTCTTGGAATGTGCCTTAAAGGCTTCAGGCGGAGCCCCGCCAGACAGCAGATATGCTGAAAAGATAGCTTCTTTGAGCCAACGGGCAATAGTGGCTTTAGACACTGAAGACCCTCTGCGAGGACCTGCAAACAGCACAAAAGATGATCAGAGGTCCTGAAAGAATTTGTAATTCGCAGATACTGCAACAGAGTCCTGCGCACATCCAAAAGGTGCAACTGCCCAAATGAATCTGGAAACTCCTCCTCAACAAAGGAGGGAAGAAAAACAGGCTGGTTTAGGTAAACGCTAAAACCACCTTAGGCATGAAGGAAGGCACGGTCCGAACCGTGACCCCTGACTCTGAGAATTGCAGAAAAGGGTCTCTACAGGACAGCGCCTGGAGCTCTGACACCCGTCTCGCCGAGGTAATGGCCACTAAAAAGACGGCCTTCAGTGTCAAATCTTTTTCTGAAGCACGCCGAAGCGGTTCAAAGGGAGCCCCCCTGAAGGGCCTTCAATACTAACCCCAGGTTCCAAGCTGGACAAGGTGCCTGCACGGGAGGACGGAGCCGAACCACCCCTCTAAGAAACCGTGCCACATCTGGATGAGCAGCTAAGGACACGCCTTCAACCTTGTCACGTAGGGAGGCCAATACTGCCACTTGCACCCGCAGGGAATTATAGGCCAAGCCTTTGTGTACACCATCCTGCAAAAAGTCCAGAATTGGCGAGACAGGAGCCCGCAACGGAGAAGAAAGCGCTCTTGAAACACACCAGACTTCAAACTGGTGCCAAATCCTGGCATAAAGCCACGGAAGTGGAGCGCTTATGGGCCTGCAGGAGAGTGGAAATTACCTTATTGATTAGCCTTTATCTCTCAGTTGCACCCTCTCAATCGCCATGCCATAAGAACAAAGCGGCAGGCGTCCTCCATGGCCACCGGACCCTGTGTCAACAGGTGCGGAACCAGAGGTAACGGAAAGGGAGCCTCCAATAGCATCTGTCGGAGGTCTGCATACCAAGGCCTCCTGGGCCAATCCGGGGCGATGAGCACCACTTCTCCTGGATGCAGCCGAATCCGCAGGAGCACTCGCCCTATCAAGGGCCATGGAGGGAAGACATACAGCAAGCCCAGGGGCCAGGGTTGAGCCAAGGCATCCAACCCGGCAGAGCGAGGATCCCTCCGTCTGCTGAAGAAGCACGGGACTTTGGCATTGGAACTGGTCGCCATAAGATCCATCACTTGCTTGCCCCATTTGGCACATATCTGCAGGAATACATCGTCTGCTAGTTCCCACTCCGCTGGATCGATCTGATGCCAGCTTAGATAGTCGGCTTGCACGTTGCTCTGACCTGCAATGTGAGCTGCTGACAGGTACTGTAGATGCAGCTCGGCCCAGTGGCAAATTTATTATGCTCTCTATCTCCCCCTGCTGGTTGATGGACACAACCCATATGTAATGGCTTCATCTGCTTGATGACAAGGAAGGACCATTGGTCTGACTCAGTATGGCTACCCTTATGTTATGTTATCTCTCTCTTCTAACACCACTACCACCACACTGAAACACACAAAATGGCATGTGGTATCACTGGCACAAAACATATCAGAAAAAAGGCCAATCATGGTCCTCTTTTGTGGTGATGTCATGCATGAGTGGGAGCAATGAGATCAGTGACGTGCTTCTACTGAGAGAAAGCTGCTCCAGGGAGGAGTTTGGGAAGGACTCCGAATTTGTGCAGGCAGGGAGGCGGTACATCAGGGACGAACAGAATGGGACAGAGGAGGCTGGAAGATCTCAACAGTAAAACGTATGCTTCCATTTTACCGTAAGAACAGGGATTTTTACTGCTCCTGTTGGGTGGTAAACCATGGGAAAATGTTGCTGTTCCCTTGGATTTCCCGTGCCTCCCCGTTCCCATGTCATTCTCCAGTTTTCTGCAATGTTATGAAATAACTGTTTGTTTTAGTGAAGAGGATACACCAATTTGAAAAACAAACAAAACAGCAGAGGGATAAGAAGCTCAGTTTTATGGAATGTATGTTTAAAGGGGAGGTGTATTGGCTGTGAAATGATGGGCAATGTACTGAACTGCAGGTTAGGGTACAATTCTATGAAGGCATTAAATGTTAGGCACCCCAAATCTAGGTGCTAAGATAGTATTTTATACCTGCAAATTTGTGCATCTAGTTCATATGGAATACTTTATTTTATTTATTTGTTACATTTGTATCCCACATTTTCCCACCTATTTGCAGGCTCAATGTGGCTTACATAGTACAGTAGAGGCAATCAAATACAGAGTGAGGTTATGATAAAGTTCATTTGTGATAGATACATTGGGGATCATAAGGGCAAAGAATTATGTTATGTCCAGTACGAGCTTTTATGTTGTTGTGTTGCAGGGTTAAGGCATTTAAGTTGGATCGTTCGGGTATGCCTTTTCAAACAGGTTAGCTTTTAGGAGCTTCCAGAAGTTTAGGTGGTCATATGTAGTCTTCATGGCGGTTGGTAATGCGTTCCATAGTTGTGTGCTTATATAGGAGAAGCTGGATGCATAGGTTGATTTGTATTTGAATCCTTTGCAGCTTGGGTGGTGGAGATTTAGGTATGTTTGTGTTGATCTTGTTGTGTTTCTGGTTGGTAGGTCTATGAGGTCTGTCATGTATCCCAGGGCATTGCCGTAGATGATTTTATGTACCAGGGTACAGACTTTGAACGCAATACGTTCTTTAATTGGGAGCCAGTGCAGTTTTTCTTGTAGAGGTTTGGCGCTTTCGAATCTTGTTTTACCGAATATGAGCCTGCCTGATGTGTTTTGAGCAGTTTGAAGTTTCTTTATGATTTGTTATTTGCATCCCGCATAGATTCCATTACAGTAATCTAGGTGGCTTAGTACCATAGATTGTACTAGACTTTGAAATATTTCCCTCAGGAAAAAAGGTTTCACGCGTTTGAGTTTCCACATTGAGTGGAACATTTTTCTTGTTGTAGTTTTCACTTGGCTTTCTAGTGTGAGATTTCGGTCAATTGTAGCTCCGAGAATTTTCAGGCTATCTGAGATAGGGAGGGTGAAATCTGGGGTGGTTATGTTGGTGGGTTTGTTTGTGTTGTATTGGGATGAGAGGATGAGACAGTGAGTTTTTTCTGTGTTGAGTTTTAGTTGAAATGCATTCGCCCATGAGTTCATGATGCTCAAGCTGAGTTTGATTTCTTTAGTGATTTCTGTTAGATCATTTTTGTAAGGGATGCATAATGTGGCGTCGTCTGCATATATGAAAGGATTAAGGCCTTGGTTCAATAAGGACTTAACTAGTGGGATCATCATTAGGTTGAAAAGGAGTGGTGATAGTGGGGATCCTTGAGGTACTCCACAGTCTGCTTTCCATGGTGATGATAACTAGTGTAGGTCAACAATCAGGCAACTAAATTTAGGCATGACCACTTATGTTGCTCTATAGCAGGTGTAAATGGGCACGCCTAAATGCAGCAGTTACGCGTCTAACAATATTCAATAAAGCACACACTTAAATAGTTAGAATGCCTCTGTGAGCGCCTCCTTTGCCATCACACGCCAGGCACCAATAGATTAGCACATAAGTGCACTTAACCACCCAAATGGGGTGAAACACTAGTTAGGTGCTTAACGTTTGGCACACTATGGTGCTCATTTTCAAAGCACATAGACTTACAAAGTTACATAACTTTGTAAGTGTATGTGCTTTGAAAACTAGCCTCTGTATAGAATTTAGAGGGTTAATGTGCAGAATAGGCATGCTCCAGATCCTAGTCCGTTCTCTGCTCAACATATTGATTCTGCTGCTAAGGCATGTCTGATACATCTATGCTTCCATGACAACTGTCTGATGCACTCGCCCATGTTTGGGCACATTTTTGCAAACACATTATTTGCAATAGGATTGCTATATAGATCTAAAGCACGGCTGGCTCAATCAGTACCAGAGTTTCAGTGTTCTGCTTTTCCTTGGGGGGGGGGGGGGGGGAGGAGGAAAGGAGGAAGAGGAGAAGCGAATGTGTTTGTAAAATTAAACCTGTGGGGCACCCCTGGAAACAACTGCTGCACACAGGCAAGGCACTGAAGTTAAAGGTTTATAACTGAGCGCTTGCCCGTCGAGTACATAGAATGGGATGGCCACGGGATTACAGAGATGTCAAGTTACCCAGTTCCAGGATGGAGATTCTGGGCCAGTCCTGGATTTCTAACCACCCCAGAGGTGCATTATGGAACTTGCAGCACTGATTTCAATGGGCTGGATCAGGCACTACAAATCCCACACTGCTTTGGAATGGAAGAACAAAACCAGGACTGGGACAAAAGCTCCTGCCTGGAACTGGTTAACTTGGCATCTCCGGGATTCTCCAAAGCGAGAAGCAATCCCAGACTGAGGCGCGTCCTTCTCTTTTCAAAACCCTTCATCCAGTCCGGGTGCTCCTCATCTGCTCCGCACACCGAGGACAAGCCACTGCCTCACCTGCCCTTCTCCCAGGAAGTCCAGCTTCTCGTAGCGTCGGGCCCGGGAGCGCACGTCCAACGCCATGACCGCCCTCGCTACCGTAGCACCGCCACCAACTGTCACTCCGAGTCCTACTGCAGCCGTGAGGAATTTCCGGCCGGGACTTTAAATCGAGCTTTCCACTTCCGGGTCAGGAGCAACTCGTTGCCCAGGGTAACAGGTTTGTGGACGAAAGCCAAGCAGTATCCAACCGCAGTAATGACAGTAGTTTCTTTAATTGAGTCGCATGGGAATTACTCAACAGACAAGTTGTAGGTGACAGTTTTTAATGGCACTACCTTAATACAGCTACCCACTTTTATCATTTATGGTCATATGCATTATGCACTGTGTTAGCTGCACAGAATTTAAAAGCTCCTTAAAGAGGATGTGCACTCATTTGAAACCATACTGAGATGTCGTTACCCAGTTCTAGTGCTAGATTTCTGGACCACCTCTTTCTGGTGCATTAGGGGAGTTGCAGCACTGATTTAAATGGGCAGGATCAGGCACTACAAATCCCACACTGCTTTGAGATGTAAGTTCAAAACTAGGGCTGCCCAAAATCTCCAGCCTGGAACTGAGTAACTTGGCATCTCTGACCACATATAAAAGGGCAGCTGACATTTCCTGTGTCATTCTTTATGGTGTTCTAAATCCATCAGTAGGGGCGCTGATAGCCAGGATGGGCCCCAGAGCAGAGAAGTACGTGGGCCCCTATAGAGATGGTCCAGAGCTGGCAGATGGTCATGGTAGCATGCAAAGGGTTACACGCCAGGCAAGAAAAACCCCTGTGAGGCTCTAGTCTCAGAACCAGCCTGCACTACAATTTTTAATATTTTAAAAAATTATAGTCAGGCATGGTGGGCCGTGAGTGCACCCGGGCCCCTGACACCTACAGGCCCCGGGGTCACAATACCTTCCTGACCCCAACCCCACCCCCGTCATCAGGCCTGCCATCCAGATCCAGTGGGTTATGTCTGCTGAACAGCAGATGGAAACAGAGAACAAAGTTTTGTGTATTCTTCATCTCTATAAAGGGCACTGTGCAGCATGTGCTCACCAGCATTCTCTGTCTCCAGCAGATGGTGACAGACATACTGTGCTGTTGACTCTGATCTGTAGGGCTGCTCCTCCTAAAAAGCAAGGGCTTTTGGCGCCTAACCACCTTCCCCATTCATGATACCTACACTGACTACTTAGTTTGTTACCTTTAGATTGTAAGCTCTCTTGAGCAGGGACTGTCCTTCCCCATGTTTAACTTGTACAGCGCTGCATAAGCCTGGCAGCGCTATAGAAATGCTAAGTAGTAGTAGTAGGGCTGCTCATCCTGGGCCCAGCTGCAGAACTGGTACCCAATTGCGCATATCAGAGCAAAAAAGCCAGGGTTCTACTACTTCTGCTCACAAGCTTGGGGGAGAGCAAACAAAGTGCAGGTCCCTCTGCCTTCATTCTCCTCCCTCTCCCCAGTATATAATAATAAGATAAGTTATGAGGAGTGACCTAGTGGTTAGGTGCAGCGGGTTGTGAACCTGGGGAACTGGGTTTGATTCCTGCTGCTGCTTAATGATTGGGGCAGTGGATTGAGATCCTGGGGAACTGGGTTTGTTTCCCACTCCAGCTCCTTGTGATCCTGAACAAGTTACTTAATCCTCTATTGCTCCTGAAGAGGAGTAGCCTAATGGTTAGTGTGGTGGGTTGAGACCCTGAGGAGCTGGGTTCAATTCCCACTGCAGCCTACATGGTAAAATGCAGTGGGTTGAGACCCTGGGGGGCTGAATTTGATTATCACCACATCTCCTTGTGACCCTGGGCAAGTCACTTAACCCTCCATTGCCCAGGTACAAATAACACTTAGAATGTGAGCCCACCTGGGACAGAAAGTACCTTTACAAACACCTGTATATAAATTGTGAAAATAAATAACATAGTAGGTAATAATACAAAGGAAATAAAAAGTAGAATTAGGGGAGGTAAGGCACTGGGGTCCAGATCTGACCAGGGCTGATTCAATGGGAAGAGGACAGTTAGAGACCCATTTGGGTTTGGGGGCAGCCAGAGTAAGCTTCAGCATGCAGCCCCTCTATAGCCTGTAGCTCTCTTACCATGCTGGGAGTGGCACTAGTATTAACCTGGGCAGGTCTCTCTTGAGGAAGTAGTGTGCAGTGAGCCACAGGAGAATGAAGGCATCCTCTGAGTGTATGAAGTGCTAATTCCATTGTGGTGGTCACAGAAAAAATGTCAAGCAGTGCTATCCATGTCCTGGGGGAGCATCACTGTGGCCTGATCAAGGCATCTCCATGGCAGAGGATATCCTACAAGTGGAATATGTCTGGCAGCAGCACAAGCAGTTGGAGAGGTGGAACTGCCCTCCAGAGGAGGGGGCCAAAAGTGAAGGCGCATGACTGGGTTGCTGTCTCAGGGGGATCCTTTTTCTCCTCAGTTTATCCTGCTCCTGCACCAACCATATTTGCTCAGGCAGTCAAAGGAGCTCCTCTAACTGAGGCTGTGTTTCCCAAGGCTAGAGGTTCAGAGGAGTCCAGGCAAGCAAAGAGAACATGATTGGAGCTTCAAGAAGGCTGGGATATGCTGTCACTACCCTCCAGTGAGGGCTCAGAACAGCTGACGAGGACTTAGATGCTGGATCTCTTCGAGGAAAAGAAACCTCTTGTCACAGAGAACAACCCTTCAGTAGTCTGGCTTGTTTGGAGAGGAGCTGTCAGTGATAATTTTGCAATCACTAAAGTGCCCAGCATCTGAGAGACTCTGCTTCCAGAGGCAAGTCCTTTCACGGGATCCCATCCTGGAGGGGTACATAAGAACATGAGTAGCCATACTGGGTCAGACAAACGGTCTATCTAGCCCAGTATCCTGTTTTCCAAACAGTGGCCAAGCCAGGTCACAAGTACCTGGCAGAAATCCAAATCGTGGCAACACTCCATGCTACCAATCCCAGGGCAAGCAGTTGCTTCCCATGTCTGTCTCAATAGCAGACTATAGACTTTTCCTCCAGGAGTTTCTCCAAACCTTTTTTAAATCCAGAAACACTAACCACTGTTACCACATCCTCTGGCAAAGAGTTCCAGAGCTTAACTATTCGTTGAGTGAAAAAATATTTTCTCCTACTTCCTCTAGTGTCCCCTAGTCTTTGTACTTTGGCAATGAATAAAAAATCAATTTACTTCTACTCTTTCTACACCGCTCAGGATTCTGTAGACCTCAATCATATCTCCCCTCATCTGTCTCTTTTCCAAGCTGAAGAGCCCCAATCTCTTTAGTTTTTCCTCATATGAGAGGAGTCCCATCCCTTTTATCATTTTAGTTGCTCTTCTTTGAACCTTTTCTAATTCTGCTATATCTTTTTTGAGATACGGCAACCAGAACTGAACGCAATACTCAAGGTGTGGATGCACCATGGAGCGATACAAAGGCATTATAGTATTTTCGGTCTTATTCGCCATTCCTTTCCTAATAATTCCTAGCATCCTGTTTGCTTTTTTGACCACCAATGCACACTGAGCAGATTTCAGCTTATTGTCTACAGTGACACCCAGACCTTTTCTTGAGCACTGACCCCCAAGGTGGACCCTAGCATCAGGTAACTGTGATTCAGATTATTCTTTCCTATGTGCAGCACCTTGCATTTGTCCACATTAAATTTCATCTGTCATTTGGACACCCAATCTTCTAATTTCCTAAGGTCTTCCTGCAATATTTCACAGGCCGCACCTGTTTTAACATATCATTTACAAATATGTTAAATAGTTCCGGTCCCAGTACGGATCCCTTCAGCACTCCACTGTTCACTCTCCTCCATCGAGAGAAATGACCATTTAACCCTACCCTCTGTTTTTTTTGGGTCCAATAACCAATTCCTAATCCACACCAGAACCTTGGCTCCTGTACCATGACTCCTTAAATTTCTCAGGAGTTTCTCATGAGGAATTTTATCAAAAGCTTTCTGAAAATCTAGATATACTACAGCAACCGGCTTACCTTTATCCACATGTTTATTCATGCCTTCAAAGAAAGGAAGCAAATTGGTGAGGCAAGACTTCCCTTGGCTGAGCCTATGTTGACTCTGGATTTAACCATGTTTGTCTACATGTTCTGAATTTTATTTACAATAGTTTGCACTATTTTGCCCGGCACCAATGTCAGGCTTACCGGATCACTCCTAGAACCCTTTTAAAAAATCAGCGTCACATTGGCCACCCTCCAATCTTCAGGTACTGTGGACGATTTTAACAACAGGTTACATATTACAAATAGCAGATCAGCAATTTCATACTTGAGTACTTTGAGTACTCGGATGTATGCCATCTGGTCCAGGGGATTTACTACTCTTTAATTTGTCACTTTGGCTCAGTACATCTTCCAGGTTCATAGTAACATAGTAAATGACAACTGATAAAGACCTGTATGATCCATCCAGTCTGCCCAACAAGATAAACTCATTTTACATGGTATGTGTTACTTTATATGTACACCCGAGTTTGATTTGTCCTCGCCTTTCTCAGGGCACAGACCGTAGAAGTCTGCCCAGTACTGTTGTTGTACTAAGTTCTGAAGCTAACGTCGAAGCCCCTTAAAATTTACACTCCAGCCCATCCCTATCTATTCAGTCACGATCAGGGCATAGACCGTAGAAGTCTGCCCAGCTCCTGTTTTGTTTCCCCAATTACCAGCGTCGCCACCCAATCGCCACTTTGATTCCATGGAACCATTCGTTCTAAACCGGATTCCTTTGTGTTTATCCCAAAGAACATCACTGTGAAGATTCAGAACTCTTGAACCAAAATCTTCTCTAATGCAAATTCAAACAAAGGGAAATAATTTACAGTTTGCCTTGTAGAACTTGTGAGTCTGCTCCAGCTCACCCTATATGCCAGGGGAGCCAGGAGTAAATGCTGTGCACACATTTAAACTGGTAAAATCGTGGTTATTTACAGTAGCTTGGAAGGGGAGTATGCAACAGGTACAGCAAAGTTAGCTTACAGTTCTTAGAAACACATGCTGCACATTCTCAACCCCAAAATGGAAAAAGGGGCAGGCTACAGCCCATATACACAGGGACAAGGGCCAGCCAATAGGAAAAGTCCCACAAGGAATACGGAACAGGGATAGGTGCTCAGGAAGAGTCTGTCACAAGAGAAGCACAATTACATCACTTTGTAGTCCTATCTTAAAGAGCACAGGACACCTATAAACACAAGCATCCTGCCTCCATGAATACGGGGGCAGAGCACACACCCAAAATTAGCCATCTGGCTATGCCATTGGCTTAGAGTAGGGGGGGCTTCATTGTCCCACTGAGTCTAGAAATCTGGTGAGCACAGGCTACACGGTGCCCTTTATAAGAAGTAGAGCTCGCAAGATGTTCTCTGTCTCTATCTGCTGCTTAGCAGACATAGCCCACATGATCTGGCCCGATATGGACTCAAGGAAAGAAAATTAGTAGGCGAGACCAGGTATCTCCTTTCATGTAAGTTTTGAAACAAACCAATAGATAAACAAAATTATTTTAAATTTTTCTGTTGTTTTGGGGTTGAGTAAGATGAAAAAAATAAATTAAAGGACATGAAACATAAAGAGGAAGAAAAATGAGTTTTGACTAAGAGCTATGCTTTGTTCCTCAGCTTGGAGTTTAGAACAATGATGTGGTACCTGCTTCAAGTGAGGCAGTACCATGCTGTGTCTAATGATTTCCTGGTTTGCAGACCATTGGGCACTGGATGGCATGCTCTGCTTAGTTTCTACTCCGATGATTCCACTGCACACTTAAATGTATAGGCTTTGCATTCTTTGGGTATTTGGCAGGCCTAACAGGTCTGTATAGGAATAGATGAATGTTCCAACTTTTCACGTCTTGAGGGTCATATCTTTGATAATTGGAAGCAAGCCCAAACCTTTCCACCCCAAGGCTGCATCTATCCCTTCCCCATCTTTCTTGCTTTCCATTTTCTTTCTTTAGTTTGGTTAGGGTTCCTACTTCCAGACATAATAATTCACTTAGACTTCAGATGAGCTAGTTTCCTTGTGATCTCCCAAATAGCTGTTTCCATAAGGCAGAGGCTATCTTGGTTATCCCTGGGTGTAAGTAGCATGGAACGTAGCTACTATTTTGAGAGTCTGCCAGGCACCTGCTCCTCTATACTTGAGTACAACTTCATCCTTATTCCCTTATTTTTATCCTTCTCTTCTGAAATGTTTTGTGGCCTTTACAGAGACCTAGCACCAGATTTTCTAAAAGGCCGGAGTCTGGCAGTCCAGATTTGGCATTATTGATATGTGTCTGCAACTATGCGCTAGGGTATGCAGTGGATTTTAATTTAGATATGGAACTGCATGTTTTGTATCTAAACTTGAATGTTGCTCTGCTTAAAACAATGGCATGAAACAGAGCACACATGTTAATTTGCCCTTTTGTCTCTTTATTCAGCTAGAGGTTGGCCACCACACCCCAAGGAGATGTATCCACGCATCTTCCACCCACACAGGAAGGGTCCCTCTCCCTGCCTCTCCTTTCCTTCACACACAAATTGCTTTTAGGATCACTTTTGCAAAACAAAAATTTTAATTTTATTGAAGTTGATCTTTTAGACTAATTATAGATTTAATTGTGCATCTTTTCCAAATCAAAGCTCAATGCAAGATACAAATTCAGGTACACAAACTATATTTCTGTCCAAGGATCTAAGCTGTAAAGTGATTGTCCAAGGTCACAAGCAACATCAGTTGTAGAAGCAGGATCTGAACATTCTGAACCTTCACTTACCTAGTTCTCAACCTGCTGCTGTTAATTGCAGGCTACTCCTTTCATCTTTTTTTTTTTTTTTTTTTTTAAACTAGGGTTAGGAGTGTGTATGAAAGATTGATGGGTAGGTGTGTGGAAGGCTGGGTGGATAGGTATGAAAGAGAATGCAAGTATTAAGTAAGAGTTATAGCATGTGAGGTGAATGCACAAGCATGTACGACTAAACTGTGTATCCCAGTCAGTGCTATGGCACTTGCAGTTGTTTCTTTAATAGTTATAATAGTTAGAACAGGCTGGGCCCAGGATTCTGGTGGCCTTGGGTAAGTTACTTATCCTCCATTCTTTGGGAGAAGGCAATGAAAACCATTCCTATACCATAATGAGAAAACCACAAAAGGGGGGAGGGGGGTGGATGTTTCCTTCATTATGTAGTTTCCAGGAGGCAGTTTGATTTGAGGGCACATCTGCATCTGTAAAAACCTACTGTTGCTTCTCATTTCTATAGCACTTCTCAATGCACACAGTGATATACACAAACATGTAAGAGACAGTCCCTGCTCAACAGAGCTTACATTCTATTCAAGAGAGACAAAAACAACACATAAGGGATTAGGGTGCGTCAGTTATTATGGGACTAATTGAAACAACATGGATACTAAAGAGGTGAATAAGAGTTAAAAGCAACCTCAAAAAGGTGGGCTTTTAGCCTAGAGTTGAATAGAGCCACAGACAGAGCAAGATGCAGCTATTCAGGAAGTCTATTCTGGGTGTATAGCAACAACATGGAAGGAACCAAGGCTGGAGCTGGCAGTGGAAGAGAAGGGTACAGATAACAGTGATATAGAGTTCCCAAGAAGGATATACGGAGAGATACTGAGGTGCTGCAGAATAAATGCACTTGTAAGTCAGTAAGGGCCCCTTTTACCAAATGGCGGTAAAAGGGGCCCTGTGGTGGTGTTGGTGCAGGATTATATACTATCATGGCTTTGGTTTTCTCAATATTTCTCAATAAATTTCAAATGTATCAGCTTCAGACATTGAAGAACAAGGCCAGTGAATGGGTAGACTTCTACAGTCTGTGTCCTGATCGTGGCTGACTAGATTTGGATGGACTGGAGTGGAGCTTCTCAGGGGCTTTGACATTAACTTCAGAAATTTTAGAACAAGGACAGGGCTAGGCAGACTTCTACAGTCTATGCCCTAAAATGGCAAGGACAAATGGAACCAGATATACATATGAAGTGTCACATATCATATGTAATGAATTTATTTTGTTGGGTAGACTGGATGGACCATACAGGTCTTTATCTGTCATCATCTACTATGTTACCAGTCAGACAGAATCACTACTACTACTAATCATTTCTATAGCGCTAGAATCAAACTTGAGGCCCTTGTTTACAAAGCCACTCTAGAAGCTGCCAGTGTGCCAATACCAACACAGCCCATTCACTCTGAATGGGCTGTGACAGCATTGCACCACGGCTTTGTAAACAGGGGGGTTGTTTTTTTGGCATTTTCAAGAATACTAGTCATCTACAACTAAAAAAAAAAGGTACAAATAAGATGTCATCTGTATACAGATTAAAGGCACTATTCATATGATGCAGCATTTTACAGAGTGGGGTTGTGAGGACTGGTGTTAGATGGGCTACTGTAGTGCGTTTCTTCTGTGCTTTGGGTTTATTTACATTTGAAAAGTAATAATGTTGTCAATATTAACATGCATTATGTATAGCTATTTGTTTTCATTATACTTGTGATATCATGTGTGTTCCTATATTATTCTGTCTTGCTATTCATGTGTATTCTTTGCTGATCATTTAATTTTGTTTACCACTGTTGTATCAAACCAAGTTTAATAAAACCAAAATTATATACTGAACAATACAGAAGACAGCCCAGAGCCCTACGAACAGCCTATGCCAAAGAGTATCAGGTAGAGATGTAATTTCCTACACATACTGGCTGCTGCTATTCGGCCCAGGAAAAAAAAGCCATAAGCTCTCCTCAAGAGCAACATTTGCATTACACATAATCTAAACATGATACCTCTTAAGAAAAACAATTAATACAATGAGGAGAGTTTTGTCAGGAAACAGATACTAAAATTTAACGTGTTTAACGGAAAAGTAGCTTGCTTTTCACTGCTGTACAGGAAACAAAGTATTATAAAACATTAATGCCACGACTGACTGTTGAAGCACCGACTCCATCATTTAGATATTTTCAATAAAATATACAAAAGCAGCTTATATCTGATATTATGGCAGATCAGCAAATTACTGGACTGCTGAAAGCAAAGTCCATTTTTAAAACTGCTGTAGATATATATAATCTCCAAAAATCAGCCTTTTTACAAATAAGCACACCTTGAAATAAAAATTAGCAAAAATATAAAACGTCCTAAATTCCAAGCTGTCGAGAAGTGTACAAGCATCTTTATTAAAGCTATTTAGCGTACAGTTATTTATAATACGCTAACAAAAGCTTGCATCACAAGCCCTGCGACTCCCCGTTGGCAGTAGGTTCATCTGTTGTCACTCTGGCCCACCTCGCTGGAAAAGAAACAGAGACAGACAGATTAAGGGAATAAAGTCAGAACCTACTGAATTCTACTACTTCTAACTGAAATACAAATTGTTAACCCTAATAAGATTCTGTTCAGGGGCTCAGGTGTTAGTTTGCAGATAAAAAAGTGGGAACCCCCTCCCCCCACAAACTGCCATCGGTATTAAAAAAGGTAATTTGATCGCTTTTCAGGATAAATTAAGTAGTTTGGCCCATCAGATTGTGGCCCTTTCCTGTAACTGATCATACCCATCATATAGGGTTTATTTATAAAGATTAGTGTGCACCAAAGCTAATGGGCTACACACAATGGCCCTAGAATGCACGTTAAACAGGCCACTCAAAGACCTCAGCATAGGATGACTGTTTTAAACAGCATAATATGCTCTCCTCCGGGTGCAGTTTAGGCCTAAATCCTAAATCTGTAGCTCAGACCAGGTGTTAACTTTTAGCATGCATGTTATTTCAGGGGCTTAAGTAATAGGAGAACCTGGCAGTTACTGATGAGGTTAATATTGTCATAGTTACAGCTGTTCATGCTGAGGCTTCGGAATGAACAGCTATCAGTATGACAATATTGAGCTAATGGCAGAAGATGCTCATAGAGGTGGGAAGAGTGTATCCTGGGGATTTTTTCATTCATGGATGGGAGGTTTCCCTTTCTGCTCTCAATGGAATGGACATGCTGAGGCATCATCTGGAGGCCAGTTGTTCCTTGGTAGACCTCTGAAGATCATACTTACAGTATGTTTCTTCCCATCAGAAGTCTTCTTTCACCTCAGCTCCCAGGGTCTTGGAATGTTCCCTGCCTTCAACACTGACAACTGACCCTATTATCTCAGGCTTACATTTATATTATACAGGTGTTCAGCAAGGTGGCTGAACACAGAGGTAAAGAGGACTACACATGTTAGCACCTACTTCCTGCTTAGTAAGCAGTCAAAGCTGCAGTGGCATACATACTAATAGCGTAAGTAGTGTAGATGCTGTTTTTTTCATGTTTGGGTTAACAATGAGTGCATCATTCAGTAGTATTTCAGCATGCACACTATATCTTTACTGATGTATTTATTAAAACCTGTTCGGCTCTATTTATTTACTACATTTGTATCCCACGTTTTTCCGCATAACAGTAGGCTCAATGTGGCTTACAGGTTCCGGAGAGGAGAGTACCAACTCCGGGAATATATACAGAGTGGAAAATAGAGTAACAGTAAGTGCAAGGAAGCTGATAAAGTTTTGCCCATAAGTGTCTCTGCAAAACAGAACTAGGGCTGGTCACCCTACTTGTGTTTTTTTTTTTTTTTTTTTGGCCTACTTGTTTAATTGTACTTAGCTTTTTTTTCTGTAAAATGTCCTTCTAAAACAAACAAACAAAAAAAATTAAGCTACAAGCCTCTAATAAACTATTTCTTTTAAAACAAACAGAATTTCCTATAAATGTGCATGAATTGTTTGATTCATGTACTAGTGTAGGATGAAGAGAGATTTCCCCAGAAAAACAACAACATTCTAGTCCCCAAACACAAGCTGGAAGAACACCAGCCCCCAAGCAGTCTATAATTGCAGAGTCTCACCTACATTGTGTCACGCACTTGGAACATCAGATGTGGAGGCAGAGGCTAGCAAACACTTCTCCCTTCAGTTCCGGTTTGGACACGCCTACACTGATGTCAGACGCCTTAACTTTAAAACTAGATGTTTCCCTCCTCTCTTTGCCTCATCTACTTCTTCCTGGTATCTGGTGCGTTCCTGTTGTGACTACTGCTTATTATTTGGTTTTGACTTTGTGCCTGGACCTGACTTCTGCTGGACTGCTGCCTGCCCTGACTCTGTGCCTGGACCAGACTCCTGCCGGACTGCTGCCTACCCTAACCCTGACCTCTCTTGTTCGCTGCTGTCGCTGTCATCCCTGAGTCCTACTCTCATCCCATCTCCAAGTCCTGCTGGCCACCTGAACCCAGGGGCTCAACTGCTGGGGAATGGTGGTCGCTGCAGGTGAAGCTTTGGGAATTCTGACTGTTGATCTTCGGATCAGCACAAGGGCTCACTCCATTTCTGAATATCGTGACACAGTGCTCGTTTAATACAGAGGAGCTCTCCTACCAAACAGCTCTGCTGCTCACAAATGCCCATCTCCAGCTATGGCTGGGAAGATGCCTCAGTTTGTGGCAACAACTGCAGAAAGGGCATGTGAAAAATATATATTTGTGAAACTTGTGCGCTCACTACTGCTGTTCCCCCCCTCCACCCCCCCCAAAAGACAAATCTGTAAAAGTGAATGGTGCAATTATCCATCCTCATGGCAAATATAAGCTCATGAAAAGTCAGAAACTGACCACATCAGTTTCCACCGTCAAGGAAGTCCTGTCGACTTTCTGCTGTGCGGAGAAATGAGCATAATTCCGTCCATGTTTAAAGATTTCATTTTACAGTACCAATTGGGAAGATGAAAAATTCTCAGAGCTGCTCTATCGTGACCTGAAACATATGCTCTCTTATGTGTAGGGAATTAAGGTTTTGCTCCCCTTCTGTGCTTAAAAGGAAAGAGATTGAAGCATCAAGTCCTGAAAGCAAGATACTGCTCACTTTCTGAAACAGCTCTCATAGGAAGCTGGTAGAGGAGAGGTGTGGCTCCTGCTAAGTGGCAGGTGAAGGAGAGCAGCTACACTAATGGATAGCAAGCAAAACAAGGTAAAATTATGTATCATACCTGATAATTTTCTTTCCATTAATCATAGCTGATCAATCCATAGACTGGTGGGTTGTGTCCATCTACCAGCAGGTGGAGATAGAGAGCAATCCTTTTGCCTCCCTATATGTGGTCATGTGCTGCCGGAAACTCCTCAGTATGTCGATATCCAAGCTCCATCCGCAGGACTCAGCACTTAGAGAATTACACCCACGAAGGGACACTCTGCCCAGCTCACCACCGCCGAAACGGGGGAGGGGAATTAACCCAGCTCATCCCCACACAAGTGGGGGAGGGGAATCCGTCCAGCTCATCCCCGCGGAGCGGGGGAGGGACACCACCCCGCCGATGCGGGGGGATCTGGCTTATCCTGCAACCGCAACCGCGGGAGGAGCTGACTGACCCTAACACCGCCGAAGCGGGAGGGGTACAAAGCTGCCCTACAGCCGCACGAAGCGGGAGGGAGCGCCGGCAGAATTTATGTCTCAATCCAGCCCCGAAAACGGAGGGGAGAGGAATGCAGCAGCTCACTGTAACACAAACTCGTCTCAACTCTTGAAGAATCCAATTGAAAAAACTTGAACACGAAGTCCTCCTGAAGGAACTGAAGACTAAACTTGAACCTAAAATTCAACCAGAATATAAACAGTACAGATATCTGGGAGGGGCTATGGATTGATCAGCTATGATTAATGGAAAGAAAATTATCAGGTATGATACATAATTTTACCTTCCATATCATCATGCTGATCAATCCATAGACTGGTGGGATGTACCGAAGCAGTACTCACCCAGGGCGGGACATTGAAATCCCTGACCTCAACACTGAAGCTCCAAACCGGGCCTCCGCCCGAGCAGCCACAGTCAAGCGGTAATGCTTGGAGAATGTATGGGCCGAAGCCCAAGTTGCCGCCTTGCATATCTCTTCCAAGGAGACGGACCCGGCCTCTGCCATCGAGGCCGCCTGAGCTCTAGTGGAGTGAGCCTTCAGCTGGATAGGCGGCACCTTCCCCGCGGCCACATAAGCCGCTGCAATGGCTTCCTTGACCCATCTTGCCACTGTAGGCTTAGCAGCCTGCAGACCCTTACGAGGACCTGCAAACAGGACAAACAGATGATCCGATTTCCGGAAATCATTGGTCACTTCCAAGTATCTGATGAAGACCCGTCTCACATCCAGATATTTGAGAGCAGAATACTCTTCTGGGTAGTCCTCCCTACGAAAGGAAGGGAGACAGAGCTGCTGACTCACATGGAAACGAGAAACAATCTTGGGTAGGAAGGAAGGCACTGTGCGAATAGTCACTCCTGCCTCAGTGAACTGCAGAAAAGGCTCTCGACATGAGAGTGCCTGGAGCTCGGAAACTCTTCTGGCTGAAGTGATAGCCACCAAAAAGACTGCTTTCAACGTCAGGTCTTTCAGAGATGCCCTCGACAAGGGTTCAAAAGGCGGCTTTTGCAAGGCTCTTAGCATCAGGTTGAGATTCCACGCAGGCACCACTGAGTGCAGAGGAGGGCGCAGGTGATTAACTCCCTTGAGGAAACGCACCACATCTGGCTGCGAAGCCAGGGAAGCACCCTTCAGGCGGCCCCTGAAGCAAGCCAGGGCCGCTACCTGGACTTTCAGGGAACTGCGCGACAGGCCTTTCTCCAGACCTTCTTGCAGGAACGCCAGCACTGAAGAAATTGGAGCAGTAAATGGAGAAAGTGAACCTGCTTCACACCACGCTGCAAAGGAACGCCAAACCCTGGCGTAAGCAGTAGAAGTAGAGCGCTACCTCGCTCTCAGCAGAGTGGCGATGACCTTGTCTGAGAAGCCCTTCTTCCTCAGACTCTGCCGCTCAATAGCCAGGCCGTAAGACCAAAGGGGGAGGAATCCTCCATCACCACGGAACCCTGATGTAACAGGCCCTGTTCCACTGGCAGTCGCAGAGGTTCGTCCACTGAGAGCCTGATCAAGTCCGCATACCAGGGACGTCTGGGCCAATCCGGACCCACCAGGATTATCCGGCCCGGATGCTTTGCCACCCGGTCTAGCACCCTGCCCAACATGGGCCAGGGCGGGAACACATAGAGAATCTCTTGTGTCGGCCACTGTTGGAGAAGAGCATCTCTCCCAGGGATCGAGGGTCCCGTCCTCTGCTGAAAAAGCGCGGCAGTTGGCAATTGGCCGATGACGCCATCAGATCTAGGCTCGGCTGGCCCCAGCGCTTCGTGATGTCCAAGAACGCCTGAGCCGATAACTGCCACTCTCCGGGATCCAAGGTATGGCGACTGAGAAAGTCCGCCTTGACATTCAAGACTCCGGCAATGTGGGCCGCTGACAGCTGTTCCAGGTTCGCTTCCGCCCACTGGCATAGATTCATGGCTTCCTTGGCTAGAGGGGCGCTCTTGGTACCTCCCTGGCGGTTGACATAGGCCACAGCCGTGGCATTGTCCGACAGGACCCGTACTGGCTTCAACGCCAGTACCGGGAGGAACTCCAAAAGCGCCAACCAAATGGCTCTGCGTTCCAGGAGGTTGATAGACCACTTTGCCTCTGCAGGAGACCAGAGCCCCTGCGCTGTCCTTCCCATGCAGTGGGCTCCCCAGCCCGTCAAAGAGGCGTCCGTCGTGACGACAATCCACTCCGGGGTCACAAGAGGCATCCCTGCAGACAACTTGTCTGTCTTCAGCCACCAGCTCAGCGCCTTGCGCACTGCTGGGTCCAAGGGAAGGCGCACAGCATAATCCTCCGACACCGGAGTCCAGCGCTGCAGCAGAGAGTGTTGTAGTGGTCTCATATGAGCCCTGGCCCAGGGCACTACTTCCATCGTGGCCGTCATAGAGCCCAACAGCTGCACATAGTCCCAAGCCCGAATAGGAGAGGCTACTAGGAACTGGTCCACCTGAGCCTGAAGTTTGACAATCCGATTGTCCGGCAGGAACACTCTGCCCACTTGGGTGTCGAATCGAACTCCCATATACTCCAGGGACTGAGTCGGGCGCAGCTGGCTTTTCTCCCAGTTGATGATCCACCCCAGGGAGCTCAAAAGAGCAATCACCCGGTCCACAGCTTTGCCGCACTCTGCATAAGAGGGGGCTCGGATCAACCAGTCGTCCAGATAAGGATGGACTTGTACTCCTTCCTTTCGCAGGAAGGCCGCGATGACCACCATTACTTTGGAGAAGGTCCGCGGAGCAGTAGCCAACCCGAATGGGAGGGCTCTGAACTGGAAGTGTTGGCCCAGGACTGCAAAACGCAGAAAGCGTTGATGAGGAGGCCAGATGGGAATATGCAAGTACGCTTCCTTGATGTCCAAGGATGCCAGGAACTCCCCTGCCTTCACTGCCGCTATAACAGAGCGGAGAGTCTCCATGCGAAAGTGCCGAACTTTCAAGGCCCGATTGACCCCTTTGAGGTCGAGGATAGGCTGTACAGAACCTCCTTTCTTTGGCACCACAAAGTAAATGGAGTAACGTCCCTTGCCAGTCTGATTTTCTGGCACCGGAACGACCGCACCCAGGCGGATCAGATTGTCCAAGGTCTGCTGCACTGCCACAGCTTTGACCGGAGACTTGCAGGGAGAGAGTACAAACCCGTCTCTTAAGGGTCGGCAGAACTCTAGCTTGTAGCCGTCTCTGATGACTTCCAGCACCCAAGCGTCTGAAGTTACCCTGGTCCACTCGCCCAGAAACGAGGACAGGCGTCCTCCAATCTGCACTGGGCCATGGACCAGGACCCCGTCATTGGGCACGAGACCCTGGGGGAGGACCGGAGGGCGCACCTCCGGGACGGCGGTCTCTGCGAAAGGAATGCTGCTTGGGGGAGAAGTTCCTCTTGAAGGAAGAGGGGGCAGAGGAGCCCGACTTGCCCGGGCGGTACCGACGGGCTTCCTGAAACCGTCCTCTGGAGATACCGGGGCGAGCACTGGCCCGAGCCCTGACCTCTGGTAACCTCTTGCCCTTAGACGTGCCGAGATCGGTCACAATTTTGTCCAGCTCGACCCCAAAGAGCAGCTTGCCTTTAAAAGGCAACTTAGCCAGGCGGGACTTAGAGGCGTGGTCCGCAGACCAATGTTTCAGCCAAAGCCACCGCCGCGCAGAGACTGTCTGAGCCATACCTTTAGCCAAGGCTCTCAAGACATCATACAGTAAGTCTGCCAAATAAGCCAAGCCCGATTCCAGGGCCGGCCAATCAGCCCTCAAGGAAGGATCCGAGGGGGAAGCCCGCTGCACAATCGTCAGGCATGCCCTGGCCACGTAGGAGCCGCAAACTGAGGCCTGCAAACTTAAGGCAGCCGCCTCAAAGGACGACCTTAAGGCCGCCTCCAATCTTCTGTCTTGGGCGTCCTTTAGGGCCGTGCCACCTTCCACCGGCAACGCCGTTTTCTTAGTCACCGCAGTGATTAAAGAATCCACGGTAGGCCAAAGAAAGGCCTCCCGTTCACTTTCAGGCAAAGGATAGAGGCGGAACATAGCCCTAGCCACTTTGAGGCTCGCTTCCGGGACATCCCATTGAGCCAAAATTAAGGTGTGCATGGCATCATGCACGTGGAAGGTTCTAGGCGGGCGCTTCGTCCCCAGCATAATGGCGGAGCCAACAGGGGCTGAGAGAGAGACGTCCTCTGGAGAGGAAATCTTCAAAATGCTCATGGCCTGCGCTAACAGGTTGGGCAAATCCTCTGAGCGAAAGATCCGCGCTGCAGAGGGGTCATCCGCTCAATCCGAGCGGGAATCCGTCTCCTCCAAGGAATCCCCAAAGGACCGTTGGGAGAACTCAGATACGCTGCCCTCATCTACATCAGAGGAAACAAAGTCCTCTAAGGCCTGGGAATCCACCCGAGGGCGTTTACTTCCGGGGGCCTCAACCCCTTTATCGGACAAGGGAGAAGGGGCAGCGTTTTGCATAAGGAAGGCCTGATGCAGCAGCAAAATAAACTCGGGGGAGAAACCCCCCAGACTGTGCACTTCAGCAGCCTGGGCCACAGCCCTAGACGCACCCTCAACCGGCGCTCGCAAGAACGGGGGAGAAACATGCTGCGCATCCAAGATGGCGTCCGGCGCGACACTCCGTGAAGGAGCCGCGCGGGAAGAACGGCGTTTAACTTTAGCCGCTTTTTTGCCGTCGCCCAAATCAAGGGCGGCCATGGCATTAACGTCTCCCAGCTCAAGGGCGGCCCAAGAAGAAGCCGTCCGAGCAGAGTGGCCGGCCAAGATGGCGGAGGCGAGCAGCGGGGGATGGGCGTTTATGGCGGGAAAAACCGCCGCACCGGAGGAAGACCCGGGACACTGACCGGCCTCCGAACTGACACCCAACAAGGGTGAATCAGACTTTAAGACCCCCGCATCCCCGCTAGAAGCGCACACGCGGTCCGGGAAGCGATTCTTCGCGCCCTCGCCCTCCGACGCCATAGGCCACGTGGAGATCGATCGGGAACCCCCTGCCCGCTATAAAAAGGTAAAAATTACCTGCTTCTCGCTCCGAGCTGTAACGACCTGGTGTCCCAGTGAGTAGCTGCAATAAACGTTTAAATAAACGTCGAAATAAACGCCCTTAAGGACGTCCCAAAATTTTTTTTTTTTTTTTTAACGGAGCCAGCGGGAGGGGGGAGAAAAGGAGGGACCTGGCGCCACCAGGTTTGCACTTGCTCAAGAAGAGCCCTCAACCCCAGGTACTCAACAAAACCTAAAGATTAGGCTTGGAGACCTAGCCAGAGCTGCTGCTGTGTGTGACCACCACCTGCTGAGATAGAGAACATACTGAGGAGTTTCCGGCAGCACATGACCACATATAGGGAGGCAAAAGGATTGCTCTCTATCTCCACCTGCTGGTAGATGGACACAACTCACCAGTCTATGGACTGATCAGCATGATGATATGGAACTGCATTTAACATTATGTTCCTTGATAAGCTCTTTACAAGTACCTCTGAAACAGTCATACTTCCTTACCAACCACTAAGCTTTACTTCTGTCAGTAAAGAACATATCTTTGAAAATACCCAAGAAATACTGGTCATCTTTTTAAGTATTAGAACCTGTTAACCAAGTAACCTATCACAGAAGAACACTGGATGAACATTTTACTCCATATTTGATTTTAATGTCTTGCACTTCCTCTGCATACAGTCAGCTGCCAGGTTTCTCATGTGAACTTGCTTCATGTAACAGCATCTTACTACCAAATGGCATTATAAACTATATATTAGGAATCAACCCTCTGTTGCTGCTTTTAAACAAACCCTTAAGACCCATCTCATCTCTCTTTTTTTTCCCTCTAACACTACTTAATTGCTAAATTGTTGTAAATGCTGCCTCTAGCTTGTGCTATGTAACCGCTGCTACTGATTTTTTACACTGCTTCTTCTTTTTATGTAAACTGCTCAGATGCCTATGTGTAGGCCTTGCAGCAGTATATCAAAAGTCCAAAATAAATAAACTAGTAAAAGTTTTAGATAAATGTTAATCTAGGACAAGTCTAGCTAGATGCTCTAGCAGCAGTGCTGTACATTGCCATGCTGAAATCTCAGTGTCTATCCTGACCTTTTCCTGCTTCTCAAGATAGCTAAGCTTGAGAAAGCTCACATTTCCTGGAAGGGATATTGATTTACAGCAGTGATTCTCAATCCAGTCTTGGGCTGGGTGTGTACAAAGCACTGAGTTGAGAACTCCTGGTCAACAGTAATACCTAAAAAAACAGAACATGGAACACCAGACCTCAACTGTACCATAGAAGAAAAGGCATGGTTGGCCAAAACAGATAAGGATGTCACTGGAGTCACACTATTGGAACCACTTTACTGATATGACCTGACACAGCTGTGTTCTGGCATGTGCCTGTGTCAGGGGTCATGCAGGGACATGCCAAAACATGGCCGTGTTGGGTCACATCAATAAACTAGTTTCAATAGTGTGCCTCCTGTGACATCCTTTGGCCGTCTCCGCCTTTTCTGCTCCTACAGTAATATCTACCAGCAAGTTCCAAATGTTGCCATACTCTATCTCCCTTGGCCCAAATTACAAAGGGGAAGTTTAGTACTACAGAAGAAATTTCCAGTTGTTGCACAAGATATAAAGAGCACCTTGTGTCCTGTTTCGGTTATTGGTGAGCCCTTAGGTTCCCTGAGGCCCCGCAAGACCTCTGAGGACAGCCGCGCACCCCGAATCTTCACCCGCGGCGACCGCCGTTCACCAAGGGTTGAGCCCCCAGCTGCAGGCGGTCAGCAGGACTGCTGGAACCGCGGGGTGACGGCCGGCCTGGCTGGTAGTCAGCAACACAGTCTCTGAAGGGCAGCTAGCAAGGACGGCTAGCACTGAAGGGGAATACAGTCGCTGAAGGTGGCTAGCGGACGGCTAGCTCGAAGCGGAACACAGTCTCTGGAGGTGGCTAGCAAGGACGGCTAGCGTGACGAGGAACACAGTCTCTAGAGGTGGCTAGCAAGGACGGCTAGCCTGAAGAGGAACACAAGCTCTTGGGGGTGGCTAGCAAGGACGGCTAGCCTGAAGAGGAACACAATCTCTTGGAGGTGGCTAGCAAGGACGGCTAGCCTGAAGAGGAACACAATCTCTTGGAGGTGGCTAGCAAGGATGGCTAGCGTGACGAGGAACACAGTCTCTAGAGGTGGCTAGCAAGGACGGCTAGCCTGAGGAGGAACACAATCTCTTGGAGGTGGCTAGCAAGGACGGCTAGCCTGAAGAGGAACACAATCCCTTGGAGGTGGCTAGCAAGGACGGCTAGCCCGAAGAGGAACACAATCCCTTGGAGGTGGCTAGCAAGGACGGCTAGCCCGAAGAGGAACACAGTCTCCGAGGGCTGCTGGCAGGGACGGCCAGCACGGCAAAGGAACACAGTCTCTGAAGGCTGCTGGCAAGGACGGCCAGCAAGTCAAAGGAACACAGTCTCTGAAGGCTGCTGGCAAGGACGGCCAGCAAGTCAAAGGAACACAGTCTCTGAAGGCTGCTGGCAAGGACGGCCAGCAAGTCAAAGGAACACAGTCTCTGAAGAATCAAGCTTCCCAGATCCATGGCGTCGGCTTCGGACAAAAGAACCGGAAGCACTGGACTCTTCCAGTCTGTCCATTTAAATTTAGCGCCAATCCGCCCCTCCCACGGAGAGAGAACCAATCCCCGAGTCCTGGCAGACAATAGGGGGCCCGATTGGCCGAACTGCCCTGCAGGCGGAGTCCCAGCGCCGGTGCTCCAATCCGGCGCGAGGGGCGGAACTTCTGCGCTGATCCGCCCCTAGCCAGGGTGATGCCGACGCCGGAGCCGCCATTTTGGCCGGCGTGCTTCCTCCTCCGAGGCCGGCGTTCGGTCCAGCGGACCGCCGGCCTCGGTTTGACCCGTGGCAGCATCGGCTGCCGCGGAGGTCCGTCTCCGCCCCCCTGGACGCTGCGCCGCCCGAGGGCCATCGCCTGCCCCAACGGGGGCACAGGTAGGAGCGGGAGACATGACACCTTGATTTCAGATCCTAACAAAGTTCCCCTAATTATAGCACAAAACAGAGTTGAAGCAATTGGTCTGGAAAAGTCAGAGGAAATTGGAAGGCCAATAAAGAACTTTAATCCATTGCTTCCCTTATCAGTTAGTTGGTTATGACAGAAAAATATTTCGAGTTCATCTTATCTGCCCATTCTTCCTGTCCACACTGATATATTGCAGCTCCCAGTCATAAATCATAACCACCTGCAGGATGTCACTCCCTTTTTCAAGACAGTTATTGTTGTCTTCTTCTATTATATGCCATCCTCCTGGGTAGCTGAACATACATCTCACATCCCTCTCTCCCAGGTCCAACCACAATGTCCCATAATAACCTGAACAGCCTAATGTGGCTGTTATCTATACATTCAACTTTCTACCTCATCAGCAAATGCACAACTAGAAGGGTTACTCCGAGTACAGTGCTCAAGTTAGAAAGCATATCTTTGCAAAGAACTGTTAGGAAGAAGCAGATGCTATATGCCATAGTATTATGCACAGAGAGTATCTATGGCATCAGAGATGTATACAAAATATATGCAGTGGCAGAAATGTGAAACCACTTACTTGAATATAGTCCATCTCCTCTGTGGACACCGCTTTCCTCCGGTATTTTTGAGGCAATGTTCTTACTAGGTCTAAAGTATCTGGCGTTTCTTGTGTTTTGCTTAAGAATGACATGTTGTGAATTCCTGGGCCTTTGGCACCTAAAGATTGTGAAGCTGTAGGGGCTAATACCATTGACTTTAATGCTTCTTCTACTGGAAAAGAAAAAAAAAAGTATAGCTTTAAACAAATGCAGTAAGTAGTTGATTAACAGTTTATATTTCTGAAGCAAAGAATATTTAATCAGGAAAAAAAAACCTATGCTCTTCAGCCCCATGTCTTAAAAGACGTAACTTTTGCTGATGATTCTTTCCCAGCAAAAACTGGTTTACAGCAAATAAATTTAAAGGCAGAGTGAATCAGAAATTGACAACTTTATCATTCATATATTTAGTTCAGTTAAGGCTAGATTTACTAAAGAACGCTACTGGGTCAGCAGGCTAATATGCATTACTTACCACACATCCCATTTTGTGCAATAGGATCCATTCACGAAAAGTATGTCAATAGGTGGTAGCACCCTTTAGTAAATCTAGCCCTCAATGTTTTGTTCCATTGTACAGTATGCTAACAATAAACATCTATGAGAAAATGATGGCACTAAGTAGGTTCCATCTGCCGTGTGTGCCATGTTCAGATATGCGATTAAAGGCATATAGAGATCAGTCAACCTGAACCATAAAAATGGAAACAAGGAGGCCACTTTATGGTCAAGAAAAAAAATATATGGAAGACTGTCAAATACCTGCAAATGTCTCCTTCCCTGTTGCAATCCACCAACTTACCATTAGGCCTAGGGCTGGTTTTTCTGTCAGGAAACTTAATTAGTGGTGAATGTGGTTTGACAACCTAAAGCAATAGAATAAACAATTTGCTTCAAATCTTTGAAGAAATCATTCACCCAAGCACCACTGGATACACAGGGCAGTGATAGCAAAAAACACAGAACTTCAGCATTCCCACGACTAACATAAAATACAGAAATCACATATTTTTGTTTAAATCAAAGATACTGTATTAGCATTTCACTATTCAAAAGTTCTAGAGCAGGTGTGCATAAGTCCTGGAGGGCTGCAAACAGGCCTGATTTCCAGGAAGTCCCTAATATGAATGTCAGAGATCTACACTCTCATACATATTCACAGGGCCAGGTTAAGACCAAATGATGCCCTAAGAACAGCCTGACAATGGTGCTCCTCGGCCCTTCCACTGCTTAACTGAAAAGATACTAAGTCTCAGTAAGTGCTGAGAGATATCATTATTGTGTGAAACAAAACATCACATATATTTATAATGATTAGAAAAACACTGAAATTCATGTGTGTGGCATATAGCAGTGAAGGTTAAGGGCATGATAGCTAAACTCTGTGGTGTACCCCATCCCTTGATGCTCTAAGCACATGCTTATTTTACTTAGGGGTCCTTTTACAAAAGTCACGGTAGGCTCTATGTGCATGCAGCGTGTGCCAAAACGAGACTATCGCTAGGTTAGCACACCCCCTTGCGGTAATTTCAGATTTGACGCGCGCCCATATCACCGGGACAAATTATTTTATTTCCTATCACGAATGGTATTTCCGGTGTTAATCTGCAGTTGGTGCGCACCAACTGGTCACCATGTGTGTAGCACATAAGCCCTTACTGCTAGTTTAATGGATAGCGTTAAGGGCTCAGGCCGTAAACAGGCGCGCGCTGGTTTCAATTTTACTGAGGGACCTTTTCCCGGCCCATTGAAAAAAAAGTCCTTTTTTCCAGACAAGGTAAAAACTGGCCCGGCAAGAACCAACAACACATGCCCACACTACCGCAGGCCACTTTTTCCCGTGGCTTAGTAAAAGGATCCCTTAATGATTAATCCAGGGCCACATATTCATTAATGATAACCTGAAAACCTAACTGTGTTTGTGGCCTCCAAGACTGAATTGTGCATCCCTGTCCTAGAGCGATTTTATTTTGAACAGGTTCCTATATATTATTCTCTTTTGAAATTTTACATTATTACACTTTCACATTAGGATAATTTTACAGTGTAATTCTGCCGCAGGTTACAAAAGAATTTCAGAGAATGTCAAATGATTGCTGTTTGTCTAAATCACTGTAAAATATACAATAAGTTGTTTTAAACATGGCCCCATTATTACTCTGGGCAGTGCCGTCCTTGGGAAGAGGGAAGTATAGGAACTTTGGGTGTTTCTACACTGCAGTGACAGCCCTGCTCTCTGAGATCTTACATCAATTCCTATTCTTCAGAAATACTAGTTGGATAACAACCCAACAACAGTGGAGATACGTGGATTGGATCAGAATATATTTGCTGTTCAGTCTCTTAGGGCAGGGCTTCCCAAACTGTGGCTTGGGACCCCAAGTGTCACAAAATACATATTTGGGGTCATGACTTGGGTGGGCTCTTCAAAGGTGCATAATGATTCTGCACTTCTGGGGGGGGGGGGGGGGGGTCACACAGTTTTATTTGGATGCTATTATGGGGGGGGGGGGGAGAGGGGTCACAGCTACAAAAAGATTGTGAAGCACTGTGTTAGGAGGAAGGGCCCACTGGAGCTGAACTATCCCAGACTCTGCATATCTGGGGCAGAAGCGACTGGGGTTTCTTCTTGCCCCCCGAGGAGGCCACTGGACCACCAGGGATTCCTAAGGTAGGACCAGGAAGGGCTTACAGGTGGTTGGGTGGGATAGGGTGGTAGCGGAGTATGAGGAGGAGGCTGCTGCTGCGGAGAGGAGTGGGGGGGGGGGGGGCAGTTTTCAGTTTCCGCTGAAACAATGACCAATTTCAGTTGTAAATTCGGTTTTGGCAGAAGATCCTGGGTTTTATACCATCAGCCTTATTTTCGAAAGTGATGGGCGCCCAGATTTCGACCCAAATCGGGAGATAGGCGCCCATCTCGCAAGGGCGCCCAAATCAGTATAATCAAAAGCCGATTTTGGCCGTCTTCAACTGCACTCCGTCGTGGGAACGAACAAAGTTGATGGGGGCATGTTGGAGGCATGGTGAAGGCGGGACTGGGGTGTGTTTATCGGCCGAGAGATGGGCGCCTTCGGCCGATAATTGAAAAAAGAAAGGTGTTTTTAGCGCGAATTTAGGTCACTTTTTTGGACCCTTTTTTTCACGAAGTCCCAAAAAAGTGCCCTAAATGACCAGATGACCACCAGAGGGAATCGGGGATGACCACCCCTGACTCCCCCAGTGGTCACTAAACCCCTCCCACCAAAAAAAAACCCAACTTTAACAACTTTGTTTTCCAGCCTGTATGCCAGCCTCACATGCCATACCCAGCAGTATGCAGGTCCCTGGAGCAGTTGTTACTGGGTGCAGTGGACTTCAGGCAGGTGGACCCAGGCCCATCCCCCCCTACCTATTACACTTGTGGTGGTAAATGGGAGCCCTCCAAACCACCCCCAAAACCCACTGTACCCACATGTAGGTGCCCCCCTTCAGCCATAAGGGCTATGGTAATGGTGTAGAGTTGTGGGCAATGGGTTTTGGGGGGGATTTGAGGGGCTAAGCACCCAAAGGAAGGGAGCTATGGACTTGGGAGGTATTTTACTTTTTTTAATTGTTAAAAGTGCCCCTTAGGGTGCCCGGTTGGTGTCCTGGCATGTGAGGGGGACCAGTGCACTACGAATCCTGGCCCCTCCCACGACCAAATGCCTTGGATTTGTTTGTTTTTGAGCTGGGCGCCTTCAGTTTCCATTATCGCTGAAAAATGAAACCGCCCAGCTCAAATCCGCACAACTCCGATGCATTTGCCGGGCACAAACCGTAGTATCGAAAAAAAAAGATGGGCGGCCATTTTTTCAAAAATACGGTCTGTCCCGCCCCTTCACGTACCTGTTCTCTGACATAGACGCCCATGGAGATGGGCGTTCGCATTCGATTATGCCCGTGTTTTCTACTATGAGGTTGTTGCAAAAACATGAAACAGTTGCAGTAGTGGCTGATAACTTAAATCATTTTAGTTGGTTTATAAGCATCAGCTGTTCACATGGCACAAACAAGTTTCAATAAATGAATGTCAAAGCACAAAACAAAGCATACTGAACTCCAGGCCACAGAAACGTATTATTTGTGGAGAATGCTGCTTTTATATTACAGATTTCTTTCACAGAGAAGTGATCCACAGCAGCCAATGTCTCGGATCCAGAGAATTATAATGGTGCGATGCATGCACCTACTGTTAATTTGGCAATGGAGCTGGACTTACCCATAAGTTGTTTACCGATGCAAAACTTAGAACCACCAGCCTCTTTGGCTGGCTTCAGAATATCCCTCCTACCCTAGCCAAGATAATGTTCAAGCGCCTTTTTGACCTAATTTACAGCTCTCTTTAATGGGTCCCTTATTTATCTGTCTATATGTTCCATCTTTGCTTACACCCTGTGCTGTCTATCAAAATGGGTATTGCGTTAGCATTATAATGTAGTATGCTATGCCATACTTTATATTGTAGTTTGAATATTTTTACTGCTGTAATTATCTATTGCTTATATACATACTAACATAGTAGATGACGGAAGAAAAAGACCTGCACTGTCCATTCAGTCTGCCCAACAAGATAAACTCATATGTGCTACTTTTTGTGTATACCTTACCTTCTACTACTACTACTATTCAGCATTTCTATAGCGCTGCAAGGCGTACGCAGCGCTGCACAAACATAGAAGAAAGACAGTCCCTGCTCAAAGAGCTTACAATCTAACAGACAAAAAAAAAATAAGCAAATCAATTAATGTGTACAGGAAGGAAGAGAGGAGGGTAGGTGGAGGCGAGTGGTTACGAGTCAAAAGCAATGTTAAATAGGTGGGCTTTCAGTCTAGATTTAAAGGTGGCCAAGGATACACCTGATTTGTATCTGCCATTTTCAGGGCACAGATCGTAGAAGTCTGCCCAGCACTAGCCCCGCCTCCCACCACTGGCTCTGCCACCCAATCTCGGCTAAGCTTCTGAGGATCTAATCCTTCTGAACTGGATTCCTTTATGTTTATCCCACGCATGGTTGAATTCCGTTACCGTTTTCATCTCCACCACTGCCTTGAGTGAATTCCTTCAAAAAGGCGGTAAATAAATCCTAATAAATAAATACCTCTTGTGTCAGCCCTGCCCCTAGATACAGTTCCAATCTAGAGCTAAAGTGACAAAATATGTGAAGATGCTCTTGATCTCAATATAAAAGAATTCCAATTTTACTAATACATTTTTAAAGGAGAAGTCCTCAAACTGGAAGAGCTGCGAAACTCTCTTGGATGTAAGGTTGATGGTTTCAGATAAAACCAAAGAAAAATAATCAATATGGTACTCCATGAGGTGGATAAAAAAGGTGAAAAGGTTAACATTCAGAAAGCACAAAAAAATCTCAAAAAGAACACATTTCATAAGAAATATTGCAGATGGGCTGTCAGAAAAGTCTTGCATTTGTGGAAAATACCAAATCTGCAACAGACACCATGGAAAGGGTGGACAAAACAAGGACAGATCTAGTGAAATGAGGAAGGGTCAAAAAATTGACAGGTAAGATTCAATGCAAAACAAAAAAAATACAGGGGCATGCATTTGGGCTGCAAAACCCAAGGGAGCAGTACAGTATAGGTGAAATAGTTTTATATAAAAAAAAAAAGTGAGATTTGGTGTATGTAATGATCCTAAAGTAGCCAAACAGATAAAATACAGTAACAGCAAAAGTCAGGAAATGCTTGGATGCATAGGAATGGCTAGCAGGAAAGAAAATGTGATAGAATTCTGGTGACCACAACTTCAAAATGATTAACTGGATGGAGCTGGTCCAGAGGACTGCTACAAATAGTCAATAGTCTTTGTCATAAAGCATGCAAGGATAGACAAATATCTAAGTATGTATACCCTGGAGGAACAGTGAGATGTGGGAGATACAATACTGATATTTTAATACTTCAAAAGGTATAAATGCATCTGAGGTGTGTTTCTTTTAGTTGAAATGAAGTTCTAAAACAAGGGATCATAGGATGAGGGTGAAAAGGGATAAACTCAAGAATAAATTTAAGGAAACATTTCTTTATTGAAGGGCTGGTGAATGCATGGAACAGCTTCCCAGTGGAAACAAGGACAATATGTGAATTCAAGAAATTATGGCACAAGCACAGAGAATCTCTTAGGGAGAGAAGGGACTGTAGAGCTGAATAGTTGTGTGGATAGGCAGATTAGAAAGGCCATATCTGCCATTATATTCCATGTTATGAATACCTGGTAAAGCTGAAACAAGTAAAAAAAAAAAATGATGGCAAAAGCACAAGTGAAAGAAAAAACTGAAATGAAAAATTATATTTGTTCAGTGATCACTGAAGACAATTCTAGAGAAAGAACAAACATCACTAACAAAGGCACACCATATACGGGAATAGAGAAGAAGCCATGCTATTCACAAAAGAGCACGCTTATGATGAATTTGCAAAACTGAAAACAGACCGCCATTGGGCCAGATAAGATACATCCAAGAATAAGAGAGCTCAGAGATACTGGTGGTTCATCTGAAGAATGTGTTTAACAGCTCTTTGGAGACAGAAAAGGCTCCACAGGATTAGAAAAGTAGCTGTGTTCCCTCTTCACAAAAGTAGTAACAGACAAAAAGTTGGAAGCTACAGGTTTGTAAGCCTTATCTCAGTGGTGGGAAATATTTTTTGGAAAAATATTTTGAGTATAATTGAAAACAGAAAAATATATAGTTAAATTCAAGTATAAAGGTAAAATTATGTATAATCATACCTGATAATTTTCTTTCCATTAATCATAGCTGATCAATCCATAGACTGGTGGGTTGTGTCCATCTACCAGCAGGTGGAGATAGAGAGCAAACTTTTGCCTCCCTATATGTGGTCATGTGCTGCCGGAAACTCCTCAGTATGTCGATATCAAAGCTCCATCCGCAGGACTCAGCACTTAGAGAATTACACCCACGAAGGGACACTCTGCCCAGCTCACCACCGCCGAAACGGGGGAGGGGAATTAACCCAGCTCATCCCCACACAAGTGGGGGAGGGGAATCCGTCCAGCTCATCCCCGCGGAGCGGGGGAGGGACACCACACCCGCCGATGCGGGGGGATCTGGCTTATCCTGCAACCGCAACCGCGGGAGGAGCTGACTGACCCTAGCACCGCCGAAGCGGGAGGGGTACAAAGCTGCCCTACAGCCGCACGAAGCGGGAGGGAGTGCCGGCAGAATTTATGTCTCAATCCAGCCCCGTAAAACGGAGGGGAGAGGAATGCAGCAGCTCACTGTAACACAAAGTCGTCTCAACTCTTGAAGAATCCAAGTGAAAGAAGAACTTGAACACGAAGTCCTCCTGAAGTAACTGAAGGCTAAACTTGAACCTAAAATTCAACCAGAATATAAACAGTACAGATATCTGGGAGGGGCTATGGATTGATCAGCTATGATTAATGGAAAGAAAATTATCAGGTATGATTATACATAATTTTACCTTCCATATCATCAAGCTGATCAATCCATAGACTGGTGGGATGTACCGAAGCAGTACTCACCCAGGGCGGGACATAGAAATCCCTGACCGCAACACTGAAGCTCCAAACCGGGCCTCCGCCCGAGCAGCCACAGTCAAGCGGTAATGCCTGGAGAAGGTATGGGCCGAAGCCCAAGTTGCCGCCTTGCAAATCTCTTCCAAGGAGACGGACCTGGCCTCTGCCATCGAGGCCGCCTGAGCTCTAGTGGAGTGAGCCTTCAGCTGGATAGGCGGCACCTTCCCCGCGGCCACATAAGCCGCTGCAATGGCTTCCTTGACCCATCTTGCCACTGTAGGCTTAGCAGCCTGCAGACCCTTACGAGGACCTGCAAACAGGACAAACAGATGATCCGATTTCCGGAAATCATTGGTCACTTCCAAGTATCTGATGATGACACGTCTCACATCCAGATATTTGAGAGCAGAGTATTCCTCTGGGTAGTCCTCCCTACGAAAGGAAGGGAGACAGAGCTGCTGATTCACATGGAAGCGAGAAACAATCTTGGGCAGGAAGGAAGGCACTGTGTGAATAGACACTCCTGCCTCAGTGAACTGCAGAAAAGGCTCTCGACATGAGAGTGCCTGGAGCTCGGAAACTCTTCTGGCTGAAGTGATAGCCACCAAAAAGACTGCTTTCAACGTCAGGTCTTTCAGAGATGCCCTCGACAAGGGTTCAAAAGGCGGCTTCTGCAATGCTCTTAGCACCAGGTTGAGATTCCACGCAGGCACCACTGAGTGCAGAGGAGGGCGCCGGTGATTAACTCCCTTGAGAAAGCGCACATCTGGCTGCGAAGCCAGGGAAACACACTTCAGGCGGCCCCTGAAACAAGCCAGAGCCGCTACCTGGACTTTAAGGGAACTGAGCGACAGGCCTTTCTCCAGACCTTCTTGCAGGAACGCCAACACTGAAGAAATTGGAGCAGTGAAGGGAGAAAGTGAGCCTGCTTCACACCACGCTGCAAAGATACGCCAAACCCTGGCGTAAGCAGTAGAAGTAGAGCGCTTCCTCGCTCTCAGCATAGTGGCGATGACCTTGTCTGAGAAGCCCTTCTTTCTCAGACGCTGCCGCTCAATAGCCAGGCCGTAAGACCAAAGGGGGAGGGATCCTCCATCACCACGGGACCCTGATGTAACAGGCCCTGCTGCACTGGCAGCCGCAGAGGATCGTCGACTGAGAGCCTGATCAAGTCCGCATACCAGGGACGTCTGGGCCAGTCCGGACCCACCAGGATTATCCGGCCCGGATGCTTTGCCACCCGGTCTAGCACCCTGCCCAACATGGGCCAGGGCGGGAACACAGAGAAGCTCTTGTGTCGGCCACTGCTGGAGAAGAGCATCTACTCCCAGGGATCGAGGGTCCCGTCCTCTGCTGAAAAAGCGCGGCACTTGGCAATTGGCCGATGACGCCATCAGATCTAGGCTCGGCTGGCCCCAGCGCTTCGTGATGTCCAAGAACGCCTGAGCAGATAGCTGCCACTCTCCGGGCTCCAAGGTATGGCAACTGAGAAAGTCCGCCTTGACATTCATGACTCCGGCAATGTGGGCCGCTGACAGCTGTTCCAGGTTCGCTTCCGCCCACTGGCATAGATTCATGGCCTCCTTGGCTAGAGGGGCGCTCTTGGTACCTCCCTGGCGGTTGACATAGGCCACAGCCGTGGCATTGTCCGACAGGACCCGTACTGGCTTCAACTCCAGTACCGGGATGAACTCCAAAAGCGCCAACCGAATGGCTCTGAGTTCCAGGAGGTTGATAGACCACTTTGCCTCTGCAGGAGACCAGAGCCCCTGCGCTGTCCTTCCCAAGCAGTGGGCTCCCCAGCCCGACAAAGAGGCGTCCGTCGTGACGACAATCCACTCCAGGGTCACCAGAGGCATTCCCGCAGACAATTTGTCTGTCTGCATCCACCAGCTCAGCGCCTTGCGCACTGCTGGGTCCAAGGGAAGGCGCACAGCATAATCCTCCGACATCGGAGTCCAGCGCTGCAGCAGAGAGTGTTGTAGTGGTCTCATATGAGCCCTGGCCCAGGGCACTACTTCCATCGTGGCCGTCATAGAGCCCAACAGCTGCACATAGTCCCAAGCCCGAATAGGAGAGGCTACTAGGAACTGGTCCACCTGAGCCTGAAGCTTGACAATCCGATTGTCTGGCAGGAACACTCTGCCCACTTGGGTGTCGAATCGAACTCCCAGATACTCCAGGGACTGAGTCGGGCGCAGCTGGCTCTTCTCCCAGTTGATGATCCACCCCAGGGAGCTCAAAAGAGCAACTACCCGGTCCACAGCTTTGCCGCACTCTGCATAAGAGGGGGCTCGGATCAACCAGTCGTCCAGATAAGGATGGACTTGTACTCCTTCCTTTCGCAGGAAGGCCGCGATGACCACCATTACTTTGGAGAAGGTCTGCAGAGCAGTAGCCAACCCGAAAGGGAGGGCTCTGAACTGGAAGTGTCGGCCCAGGACTGCAAAACGCAGAAAGCGTTGATGAGGAGGCCAGATGGGAATATGCAAGTACGCTTCCTTGATGTCCAAGGAAGCCAAGAACTCTCCTGCCTTCACTGCCGCTATAACAGAGCGGAGAGTCTCCATGCGAAAGTGCCGCACTTTCAAGGCCCAATTGACCCCTTTGAGGTCGAGGATAGGCCGGACAGAACCTCCTTTCTTTGGTACCACAAAGTAAATGGAGTAACGTCCCTTGCCAGTCTGATTTTCTGGCACCGGAACGACCGCACCCAGGCGGATCAGGTTGTCCAAGGTCTGCTGCACTGCCACAGCTTTGACCGGAGACTCGCAGGGAGAGAGTACAAACCCGTCTCTTAAGGGTCGGCAGAACTCTAACTTGTAGCCGTCTCTGATGACTTCCAGCACCCAAGCGTCTGAAGTTACTTTGGTCCACTCGCCCAGAAACGAGGACAGGCGTCCTCCAATCTGCACTGGGCCATGGACCAGGACCCCGTCATTGGGTACGAGACCCTGGAGGAGGACCGGAGGGCGTACCTCCGGGACGGCGGTCTCTGCGAAAGGAATGCTGCTTGGGGGAGAAGTTCCTTTTGAAGGAAGAGGGGGCAGAGGAGCCCGACTTGCCCGGGCGGTACCGACGGGCTTCTTGAAACCGTCCTCTGGAGATACCGGGGCGAGCACTGGCCCGAGCACTGACCTCTGGTAACCTCTTGCCCTTAGACGTGCCGAGATCGGTCACGATTTTGTCCAGCTCGATCCCAAAGAGCAGCTTGCCTTTAAAAGGCAACTTAGCCAGGCGGGACTTAGAGGCGTGGTCCGCAGACCAATGTTTCAGCCAAAGCCAGCGCCGCGCAGAGACTGTCTGAGCCATGTCTTTAGCCGAGGCTCTCAAGACATCATACAGTAAGTCTGCCAAATAAGCCAAGCCCGATTCCAGGGCCGGCCAGTCAGCCCTCAAGGAAGGATCCGAGGGGGAAGCCCGCTGCACAATCGTCAGGCACGCCCTGGCCACATAGGAGCCGCAAACTGAGGCCTGCAAACTTAAGGCAGCCGCCTCGAAGGACGACCTTAAAGCCGCTTCCAATCTTCTGTCGGGCGTCCTTTAGGGCCGTGCCACCTTCCACCGGCAACGCCGTTTTCTTAGTCACCGCAGTGATTAAAGAATCCACGGTAGGCCAAATAAAGGCCTCACGCTCACTTTCAGGCAAAGGATAGAGGCGAGACATAGCCCTAGCCACTTTGAGGCTCGCTTCCGGGACATCCCATTGAGCAGAAATTCAGCTGTGCATGGCATCATGCACGTGGAAGGTTCTAGGCGGGCGCTTCGTCCCCAGCATAATGGTGGAGCCAACAGGGGCTGAGGGAAGAGACGTCCTCCGGAGAGGAAATCTTCAAAATGCTCATGGCCTGCATTAACAGGTTGGGCAAACCCTCTGAGCGAAAGATCCGTGCTGCAGAGGGGTCATCCACTCCATCCGAGCGGGAATCCGTCTCCTCCAAGGAATCCCCAAAGGACCGTTGGGAGAACTCAGATACGCTGCCCTCATCTACATCAGAGGAAACAGCGTCCTCTAAGGCCTGGGCATCCACCCGAGGGCGTTTACTTCCAGGGGCCTCAACCCCTTTATCGGACAAGGGAGAAGGAGCAGCGGTCTGCATAAGGAAGGCCTGATGCAGCAGCAAAATAAACTCAGCAAAATAAATTCAGCAGCCTGGGCCACAGCCCTAGACGCACCCTCAACCGGCGCTCGCAAGAGCGGGGGAGAACCATGCTGCGCATCCAAGATGGCGTCCGGCGCGACACTCCGCGAAGGAGCCGCGCGGGAAGAACGGCGCTTAACTTTAGCCGCTTTTTTGCCGTCGCCCAAATCAAGGGCGGCCATGGCATGAACGTCTCCCAGCTCAAGGGCGGCCCAAGAAGAAGCCGTCCGAGCAGAGTGGCCGGCCAAGATGGCGGAGGCGAGCAGCGGGGGATGGGCGTTTATGGCGGGAAAAACCGCCGCGCCGGAGGAAGACCCGGGACACTGACCGGCCTCCAAACTGACACCCAACAAGGGCGAATCAGACTTTAAAACCCCCGCATCCCCGCTAGAAGCGCACACGCGGTACGGGAAGCGATTCTTCGCGCCCTCGCCCTCCGACGCCATAGGCCACGTGGAGATCAATCGGGGAACCCCCTGCCCGCTATAAAAAGGTAAAAATTACCTGCTTCTTGCTCCGAGCTGTAACGACCTGGTGTCCCAGTGAGTAGCTGCAATAAACGTTTAAATAAACGTCGAAATAAACGCCCTTAAGGACGTTCAAATTTTTTTTTTTTTTTTTTTTAACGGAGCCAGCGGGAGGGGGGAGAAAAGGAGGGACCTGGCGCCACCAGGTTTGCACTTGCTCAAGAAGAGCCCTCAACCCCAGGCACTCAACAAAACCTAAAAATTAGGCTTGGAGGCCTAGCCAGAGCTGCTGCTGTGTGTGACCACCACCTGCTGAGATAGAGAACATACTGAGGAGTTTCCGGCAGCACATGACCACATATAGGGAGGCAAAAGGATTGCTCTCTATCTCCACCTGCTGGTAGATGGACACAACCCTCCAGTCTATGGATTGATCAGCATGATGATATGGAAGTTCCAATTTGCATCCGGAAGGTTGTATTCAGTTTTAAGTTGAGAAAATGATTGCATGTATTATTTAGCAGTAATTGATCTATGAACCAGATGTTATGGGATTGCTAAATCGGCCAATGAATGGTTGACTTAGCAATTAATATATTTGAGTTATTCTATAAGACAGAGTTATGGAACCCATTGGCCTGCTTAAAAAAAATATTTTGTAATAATTGAAATGAAACAAGAGTAGTTTTCAAGTATTTTTAAGTGAGTAGGTGACATAAATGCTAGTTTATTCAATGGGATATTCATAGATAAAGCTGTTTCCAATTTCAACCAACTAGGTGTAGAAAATGAATGAGATGTATGAAACCATTGACTTCCTTGAATTAGAATGAATGCTGAGTAGTACTGAACAAAGTCTGGGAAGTTTACCCCTCCAAGGCATTTAACCTCTCCTCCTCCCCCATTCTCTATTTCTGTGGCTATCACACTCTCATCCTTCCTGTCTCATCAGCTCGTAACCTTGGGGTCATCTTCGACTCCTCCCTCTACTTCTCTGCACATATTCAGCAAACTGCTAAAACCTGTCGTTTTTTTCTCTATAATATCACCAAAATTCACCCTTTCCTTTCTGAGCACACTACCAGAACCCTCATCCACACTCTTATGACCTCTCGCTTAGACTATTGCAACTTGCTTCTCACAGGTCTCCCACTTAGCCATCTCTCTCCTCTTCAATCTGTTAAAAATTCTGCTGCACGACTAATATTCTGCCAGTGTCGTTATGCTCATATTAGCCCTCAAGTCACTTCACTGGCTTCCTATCCGTTACAGTTCAAACTCCTCTTATTGACTTATAAGTGCAATCACTCTGCAGCTCCTTAGTACATCTCCACTCTCATCTCTCCCTACATTCCTCCCCGGGAACTCCGTTCACTGGGTAAATCTCTCTTATCTGCACCCTTCTCCTCCGTTCACTGGGTAAATCTCTCTTATCTGCACCCTTCTCCTCCACTGCTAACTCCAGACTCCATTCCTTTTATCTTGCTGCACCATATGCCTGGAATAGACTTCCTGAGCCGGTCTGTCAAGCTCCATCTCTGGCCGTCTTCAAATCTAAGCTAAAAGCCCACCTTTTTGATGCTGCTTTTAACTCCTAACCCTTATTCACTTGTTCAGAACCCTTACTTTATCATCCTCACTTTAATATTCCCTTATCTTTTGTTTGTCCTGTTTGTCTGTCCTAATTAGATTGTAAGCTCTGTCGGGCAGGGACTGTCTCTTCATGTTCAAGTGTACAGCGCTGCGTACGTCTAGTAGCGCTATAGAAATGATAAGTAGTAGTAGTAGTAGTTAGGGAGTATTCTAGAAGCTATGCGAGGAGGTTTGTGTTACCAGAGAAAGTCTGTTAGCAGTTTATCTAATTGTTTAAAGAAAGATGGTGGAAATGAGAGCGGAAGTATACTTAAAAGAGGTAATTTACTCTTGAGAGCGAGTGTCATTTTTATTGTCTCAAGTCTACCCCACCAATTGAGGAATAAGGGAGATCAATGTGATGTAGATGTTTTTAATGATTGAAGTGGTGGGAAATTATGCTACTAAAAGAAAAGATAGTAAATTGATAATGATAGAAACTGACCTCTTCGGGGCAGGAAAGAGCCCCCTCTTTCCTGCCCGGAGCGCTGTCCTTGCCCTGCACCCTGTTGCTGTGACGGTCTCAGGATTCAAAATGGCTGCCGAGAGTTGAAGTCTCACAAGGCCGCTTTCCTGCCCTGAAGAGGTCACTAGACCACCAGGGCAGTAGACAGTAAGTAAGGGGAGGGGAGGTGACGGGGGGGGGTGGAATATGAGACAGGGGGTGGGGCGAGGGTGTGAAAGGGTCAGGGCGGGGACAAAATATGGTAACCCTACTTAAGTGTCAATTAAATCTAATCAGTGCCAATAATTGCTTGTTAAAATGCCAATTATTGGCACTAATTAGCTCATTCAATTAAATTGAGTGCATGCCCAAATTTGCAAGCATGATTTTGATGACTTTTTTAGAATTAGGGGGATGATGTCCAAATGATAAGAGGGCATAAACCCAGCATCGAGTGTTTCAACTGCAAACTTAAGTGAAATTACTGCATTTCTAGAGCTTGGAGTAATCTATATGGAGCAGCAGTTACTGGGAAGCCCTGATTGGCCACCTAGATCTTTACTATCATACTGTATGCAGTACCATACTTGGAACTGTGATATAGCATTGCACCAGAGAACATGATGCACAAGCATGGGCATGTAGTTTGGATGCTGTTATTGCTTCCACGAAGTACTAAACCAGAGGCACTATTAAAGTGCAGCTACATCCTACATTAATTCTAAAGCTGGACCAAGATCTCAGGACACTTCCTGGTAATGACACTGCAAAGCACAGGTAGAAAGATATACGCCTAAGGACCCCACACTGCTCAAAAACTTTGCTATCACAAAATATTGCAGCAACTAAGCTCATACAAGAAGCAGAATTAAGGGAGGTCAACAGCAAAGTACAAAAAAGTGAACTAACTATAAGAAATAGGCAGAACAATACGCTTCCTTATAAACAGATTCCCGATAGCAGCATCTCTGCCTATATCCCAACTCCTGTCTGGCAGCACCACCACCATTTTCAGCAGTATTCTCCTTACCTGAACGACCCTGCTGGCCGCCGCCATTTTGCTACCCATGGTGACCCCACGAAACAGTTAAACTTCCGGAGTGTCTTTAGTGGCGTGGGGATGGGCGGAGCGTCACAATATCCCCGACCTATCAGAGTCCACAAAGACAGTAACCCTCGTGACGTAACGACACAAAATAAGACGCAAGTGCGTAGCACGCGGGTGGCATGGTCATCATACGAGAGGTTAGCGCAGTGGCATTTACAAGTAGGCACAGAATTTAAAACCATGAGTTAGGAAAGTTCTGGGATTTTAATATTTGTTTGTAAAAAAATTAATTGCTGAAAACTTAGGTACCCATATTTAAATGATTGCGGGTGCAAACCACCCGTCCCTGGATACGCTGAAGGAACTCGATTGAGTCACGCATGTGAGTTCCTTTGCCAACTCACACACCTATGTACCCAGCCTCAGCTCAAGCGCTGGCTCCTTACTCCTGCAGTCTGGCATCTCTCCCTCTCCTGCACGTTTTACTATTGCTCTTGTGTACCACGATGCTAAAGACAGATTGCCTGCAGTGAGCCAACCCTCTGATGCATCTGGCCTCCCGACATAACTTTCTATTGGCAGGCAGGGCACAATGGGTCTAGAAACTCTTCCTCTCAAACCCCCTCCCCCACCCTTGCGGGTCTACCTGTTCTCCTTCTTCCCTTCCCCACGAGTGGTCTGGCAATCTTGCGCCCCCCACGGTCCTCAAAAACCAGTGAGTCACGGGCAGTGCTATAGACTCATTGCTGCTTCTGGCTGCCCTGGTTAATCTCCAAGGAGGTTTAACAAACAGGAGTAGAAGTGAGCCTATCTAGTCCATTGTAAGCAAGGAAGCCAATTTGGACAGTTTGAGTTTCCCCTTCCCAGCGCAGCCGTCATCCCAGTTTACTCAAAAGAAAGCAAGCAAACCTATGAGCTGCAGCATCCACATTGTCGTTGGTCCATCTATGACAAGTCTAAAGCTACTTCAATTGACTAGGCAGTACCTTAAAAGGTGGAGGACATAAGTTTTTTTTTTTTTTTTAACTTATTGGACAGCTTCCCATATGTAGATATAAATATCATGAAATAACCATTGAATAGCACTGAAACAGCTTTAAAATTATTACAGCAGGTAGAAACAGAAATTTTAAACTCTGTATTTTGTGCTCATTTTTCTACACTAAAAACTAAATACACTTTTTACAATACAAATGGCCAAATTTCAGTGAGGATATCCTGCTTCCTGATGGGTTCATCTTAAATGTTGTAATATGCAGTGGGGGTGCCAGGGGAGCAGCCGCGTCCCCAAACAGAGTTCTGCTAGCTCTGGCGCCTATTTTTTTTTTCTCAATGTGTTGCATTGAAAATGTTCGCCAGCGCCGGTGGAAGTCCGCTCTAGCACCACTCTCGCTCCCCCTGCGCAGTCAACCTGGCTCCGCTTCTGGTAATATGCCTTGGGAAGCATGGTGTTATAAAGATGATGGAATATATTGAAATTAAATGGAAGTTGAATTAAACTCTCCTTTCATTAGGGCACATGTAATCACATCTTCATTTGTTTTGTAGAACTTTACCTTTTAGATACACAAATGGATTATTCTGTTGTTTGAGCATGTTTCAAGGACAAGTGGTTTATAAGTCAAAATAATAAAAATATTTTCTGTCAAACAGATCTCTCATTTGTGGAAAAATAACTAAATGGGCTATAAGCACCTAGTGCAGCCCATTGCTTTTCTTATATTTTGTTCTTATGATGGCTCATACTGTGCCAAAACTGGAAATACAGTGAGACAGAATTCAGTAACATCCAAAACTTATTTTTTTATGTTTTAATCATCTTTATTAAACGCAAAACATGTTGGTTGATAAGCTTCATACAGAACAAAAAAACAGTAAACCATCCAACATGGCACAATAAAATGAAGATAAATACCTGTAGCAGGTATTCTCCGAGGACAGCAGGCTGATTGTTCTCACTGATGGGCGACGTCCACTGCAGCCCCGAGAGCGGAATCTTCTTAGCAACAAAAGTTTGCTAGGGCCTTCGATCGCATGTGGGCGCCCGCACCGCACATGCACGGCCATCAGCTTCCTGCCCGTCACGCGAGAGCCCCATCAGTTTGATAACAAAGCAAAGAAGGAAAGACAACTCCAAAGGAGAGGCAGGAAGGTATGTGAGAACAATCAGCCTGCTGTCCTCAGAGAATACCTGCTACAGGTATGTATCTTCATTTTCTCCGAGGACAAGCAGGCTGCATGTTCTCACTGATGGGGTATCCCTAGCCCCCAGGCTCACTCAAAACAACAAAGAGGTCAACTGGGCCTCACAACAGCGAGGGCATAACAAGGATTGACCTACGAAGAAAACATCTAACAAAGTGCAGCCTGGAACAGAACAAAAATGGGCCTAGGGGGGTGGAGTTGGATTCTAAACCCCGAAGATTCTGCAGCACAGACTGCCCAAACCGACTGTCACGTCGGGTATCCTGTTGAAGGCAGTAGTGAGATGTGAATGTGTGGACTGAAGACCACGTCACAGCCTTGCAAATCTCTTCTATAGTGGCTGACTACAAGTGGGCCACTGACGCTGTCATGGCTCAAACACTATGAGTCATGACATGATCCTCAAGAGTCAGCCCAGCCTGGGCGTAAGTGAAGGAAATGCAATCTGCTAACCAATTTGAAATGGTGCGTTTCCTGACAGCAACTCCCCTTCTGTTGGGGTCGAAAGAAACAATTGGGCGGACTGTCTGAAGGGGCTTGTCCGCTCCACATAGAAGGTCAATGCTCTCTTGCAGTCCAATGTATGCAACTGACGTTCAGCAGGGCAGGTATGAGGACGGGGAAAAAATGTTGGCAAGACAATTGACTGGTTCAGATGGAACTCTGACACCATTTTTGGCAAGAACTTATGGTGAGTGTGGAGCACTACTCTGTTATGATGAAATTTAGTATACGAGCTGAAGTAACAGCCACCAAGAAAATGACCTTCCAAGTCAAATACTTCAGATGGCAGGAATTCAGTGGCTCAAAAGGAGGCTTCATCAGCTGGGTGAGAACGATGTTGAGATCCCATGACACTGGCGGAGGTCTGACAGGGGGCTTTGACAAAAGCAAACCTCTCATGAAGCAAACAACTAAAGGCTGTCCAGAGATAGGCTTACCGTCTACACGTTGATGGTAAGCACTAATTGCACTAAGGTGAACCCTTACGGAGTTGGTCTTTAGACCAGACTCTGACAAGTATAGAAGGTATTCAAGCAGGGTCTGTGTAGGACAAGAGCGAGGATCTAGGGCCTTGCTGTCACACCAGATGGCAAACCTCCTCCATTTGAAAGAATAACTCCTCTTAGTGGAATCTTTCCTGGAAGCAAGCAAAACTCGGGAGACACCCTCAGAAATACCCAAGGAGGTGAACTCTATGCCCTCAACATCCAGGCCATGAGAGCCAAGGACTGAAGGTTGGGATGCAGAAGCGCCCCCTCGTTCTGAGTAATGAGGGTTGGAAAACACTCCAATCTCCACGGTTCTTCGGAGGACAACTCCAGAAGAAGAGGGAACCAGATCTGACGTGGCCAGAAAGGAGCTAGCAGAATCATGGTTCCGCAGTCTTGCTCGAGTTTCAGCAAAGTCTTCCCCACCAGAATATGTCTCTGTTGACAACGCCGTCATCCTCCCCGTCTCTTCAGCCCGCAATCTCGGAGTCATTTTCGACTCCTCCCTCTCCTTCTCTGCCCATATCCAGCAGACAGCTAAGACCTGTCGCTTCTTCCTCTATAATATTAGCAAAATTCGCCCATTCCTCTCTGAACTGACCACCCGAACCCTCGTCCACTCGCTCGTTACCTCTCGTCTTGACTATTGCAACCTTCTCCTCGCTGGCCTCCCGCTTAGCCACCTATCCCCCCTTCAATCTGTCCAAAATTCCGCCGCACATCTTATCTACCGCGTGAACCGATACTCTCATATCACCCCTCTCCTCAAGTCGCTTCACTGGCTCCTGATCCGCTACCGTATACAGTTCAAGCTTCTCCTATTGACCTTCAAGTGCACTCAATCTGCAGCCCCCCATTACCTCTCTACCCTCCTCTCCCCGTATGTTCCCACCCATAACCTCCGCTCTCAGGACAAATCACTCCTATCTGTACCCTTCTCCACCACTGCTAACTCCAGACTCCGCCCCTTCTGCCTCACATCACCTTATGCCTGGAACAGACTTCCTGAGCCCATACGCCATGCGCCCCTCCCTGCCCATTTTCAAGTCCTTACTCAAAGCCCATCTCTTCTCCCTTGCTTTTGGCGCCTAACCACCTTCCCCATTCATGATACCTACACTGACTACATAGTTTGCTACCTTTAGATTGTAAGCTCTCTTGAGCAGGGACTGTCCTTCCCCATGTTTAAAACTTGTACAGCGCTGCGTAACCTTGGCAGCGCTATAGAAATGCTTAGTAGTAGTAGTAGATATGCATAGAGGAGGCCTCTCCCCCCAATGAAGGAGAAAAGCATCCGACGCTAGCCTGCCGTGGGCCTGAAGTCTGGAACAGAACTGAGGGACCTTGTGATTGGTCTGAGTGGCAAAAAGATCCACCGAGGGGGTGCCCCATGCTCGGAAGATCTTGCATACTACGCCTGAGTTGAGCAACCACTCGTGAGGTTGCATTATCCTGCTCAACCTGTCGGCCAGACTGTTGTTTACGCCTGCCAGATATGTGGCTTGGAGAAGCATACCGTAAGCACGAGCCCGTAGCCACATCTGGACGGCTTCCTGACACAGGGGGCGAGATCCGGTGCCCCCCTGCTTGTTGACGGAATACATGGCAACCTGATTGTCTGTCTGAATTTGAATAATTTGATTGGACAGCCGATCTCTGAAAGCCTTTAGAGTGTTCCAGATAGCTCGCAACTCCAGGAGAGTGATCTGAAGACCTGATTCCTGGAGAGACCAAGCTCCTTCAGTATGAAGCCCGTCTACATGGGCTCCCCACCCCAGGACAGATGCATCCGTGGTCAGCACATTTTGCAGCTGAGGAATTTGGAAGGGATGTCCCAAAGTCAAATTGGATCGAATTGCTCACCATTGAAGGGAATTGCGAAATTCGGTGGGTAGCTGGATTGCATCCTCTAAATCCCGTCGCCTGAAACCACTGGGAAGCTAGGGTCGATTGAGCTGATTGCATATGAAGACGGGCCATGGGAATCACATGGACTGTGGAGGCCATATGGCCCAGAAGTCTCAACATCCAGAGCTGGTGGTGGGAGGCGGGGCTGGTGGTTGGGAGACAGGGATAGTGCTGGGCAGGCTTATACGGTCTGTGCCCTGAAGAGGACAGGTATAAATCAAAGTAAAGTAGAGTATACACAAAAAGTAGCACATAGGAGTTTATTTTGTTAGGCAGACTGGAAAACTCTTTTTATTGGAAAAAACTAAAAACAAATAACATACAAATCAAAAACAAGCCCCTAGCTATACACGGTCCTCCTATCTATGTACACCCCCTCCCCCTCCTCAATAGTACAGTGGAAACTGTTTATTAGAAAGACCAAAGAAAAAAACCGGACATGCAAATCAAACCCCAGGCTCCTAGCTAGACATGGTCTGCCTATCTATGTACACCCCCTCCTCAATAATACAATGGATCAACCCCCCCCCCCCCGACCCCCCACAACCCCTTCAGACAACTGGCACACAATCCCCTGTGAAGCATGTCCCCTCATGGCGGCTTAAGCCTCACGTGTCTCCACCACCTCGAAGCCACCCCCACCCCTTTTTCCACCCTTTCCCACTTCGCCGCTTCCTGCACCGCCCTTACCACATCCCAGCTGACTACCTCCGCCGGCCGGACCTCCTGGTACAGGGACACCCTGCAGCGCGCCATCCAGAGGCAGTACCGCAATATCACCGAAATCAGAAAGCGTGTTACCGGATCCCCGCGTCCCTCTCCACCCTCTGGGCCATACACCCAGTCCGCATAGCTGTAGTTGCGGAAACTGGGATCTGCAGCAACGAGGAAACCCGGTCAGAGACCTGGACTGTAAATGGGCACCTCACCAGGAAATGCTCCATCGTCTCTTCAGTTCCAGCACATTCCTCCCGTGGGCACCCTCTATCCCGCACATTGCGATATTTCAAATTTCCTCGGACGTACAGTCTACCGTGAAAGGACAGCCACGCCAGGTCTTTATACTTCACCGGGATGCGGTTCGAAGCAATCAACCGTAACCCCTGCTGCATCCGTGGGGCCGGCGCGTCCCTCAGCGCCAGAGGAGCTGAGAACACCTGCGCCCGTACTCTGTCCATCCAGACCCCCCGTTGTCCTGCCTTCACCTCCCCCACCGTCAGCCCCCACACCCTCACCAATTTCACTAGGGTCTTGCAATAACTCACCCCCCCCGGAGCCCCCCTTCGCAGTGCCACTACCCTCCCCCCCTCCCGCCATAGGTCCCAATATCTCGGCCACCACTGCAGGACACTCCTAGCCCACCCCGGTGGCTCCCGCCCTACCGCCCTCCCCAGATTGAACTGCAGGAACAAAGCGCTGAAAAACAGGACTGGGTTTATCATGCCCACCCCCCCCTCCCTCCTAGACAGATAGGTAACATTCCGTTTTACCGGATTCGTCCTGTTGCCCCAGAGCAGCCGGAAGAACACCCCATACAAGGCCGCGTACCGGCTCTCCGGCAGCAGGCAGATGTAACTGACGAACAGAAACAAAGGAACTAAGTGTGCCTTGATGAGCTGTACCCGCTCCCCCATGGTCATTTTCCACCCCTTCCATCTATCCACCCTCCCCTTCACTTCTTGGAGACACCTATCCCAGTTGTAGAGCCTATAATCCCCCTTCTCGAAGTATATTCCCAAGACCCGTATACGTTCCACAGCTGTAGGAAACCTACCTCCCAACTCAAATTGCAGCCCCTGATCCCCAACCCACAGGCTATTGGACTTTTGAAAATTGACCTGCGACGCTGTTGCCTGCGAGTATTCCTGGATCAGGTTCTGCAATCTACCTCCCTCCCTCTGGTCCGCTACCCACACTGTAACGTCATCTGCATACGCCACGACCCTTAACTGGTTATTGTCCCCCACCTCCACCCCTTCCAGCCCCTCCGCCCCCCCCTTCTCCAGCCGTCTTATAAAAGGGTCGATGGCGTATGCATACAACAGCGGGCTGAGTGGGCACCCCTGTCGGACCCCTGCCCCTACCTCAAACCCCTGCCCTCTCCACCCGTTAACCAGGGGAAAACACCCCGCATGCCGATAGAGTAGCTGTAATTGCTCTATCCAACCCTTCGGAAACCCATAGCGCTCCAGAATGCTCCATAGGACACCCCACTGCACTCTATCAAACGCTTTTTCCTGGTCGAGTGTTACCAACAGCCTACCATGCCCTCCCACTCTACTGCGTTCTACCCCCTCCCGCACCCACGCTGCAGCTTCCAAGACCCCTCTCCCTTTAACCCCACATGCTTGCGAGGCTGCTAGCAAATCCCCAGACACCTGCCTCATTCTCTGGAATAGCATTCGCGCGAAGATTTTTCGATCCGTATTAAGCAGTGCTATAGGCCGCCAGTTGGCCAGCATCGCCGGGTCCTTCCCCTTACTTAGTAGGATAAGAGCCGCCTCTGTCAAGGAACTAGGCAAGGAACCCTCCAACTGGGCTGCCCCCCATACCCTCACCAGGATCGGCACCAGCTGCTCCTTAAAGGCCTGGTAGAACTCAGTTGTTAGCCCATCCGGCCCCGGCGAGGTCTTCCTGTGGAGCGCCCCGATGGCTTCCTCCACCTCCTGTTCTGTCCACGGGTTCAAGAGGGCCTGAAGCTGGGGTCCCCCGTGACCTATCCCCGGGGTTCCTTCCACATAACACTCCATCTGCTCCATATCAATCTGCTGGGCTGAAAGGAACGCCGCAAAGTGGTCCCTCACTGCCCCCAGAATCCCCTCCATGGTGTCCTGCAGGACCCCCTGTGCATCCCGCACCCCCTCCATCACCCTGCGCGCCCTCCGCTCCCGGCAGCATGCGAAGGGGTCCGGGCTACACATTTTCCCGAAGTCCCGCTCATACACCAAGGAGGTGTAGCGGTTGTACTGTACCTGCTCCAGGAGTGCTTGGAGATCATGTATTTCTTCCTCCCTCCCCCCTTGTGAAATCAATGTGTCCCTCTTTTTCTTTATTGCCATGCCCAACTTTGTCCTTTCCCTCCCCTCCCTTCTCGCCTGTCTGAGAAAGAATCCCCGCGTTCGTCTTTTCACTGTATCCCACCACTCCCCCAATGACTGAAATGCCCCCTGCACTGACACCTGATCTTCCAAAAACCGGCGGTACTCCTCCCGCACCTGCTCGCTACCTAACCACTTTAAATTTAGTCACCATAACCCCCTCCCTGGCCTCTGCGCTGCCGCCCCCCCCACCTGAAGGAGGACCATGTGGTGGTCTGAAAAGTCCACGTCCACGGTTCGTGGACCCCCCAGACAAACCCCCTTCTTTACCAGGAATCTATCGATTCTACTTTTACACTGCCCTCGAAAGAACGTGAACCCCTCCTGTTCCTCACAGAAGGCCACATGCGCGTCTACCAGCTCCGCCTCCCGCATGATCCCTGCCAGCCTCACCCCATCATAGCCCACCTGTACCGATCGTCCCCCACTATCCTTTTTCCGCAATATGGTGTTAAAATCTCCCCCCCAGACTACTTGGCGCGAAGTGTATAGGTAGGGCTTGATCTTCCCAAAGAGGAGCACCCTTTCCTTCTTGCTTTGGGGCCCGTACACATTCACCACCCTCAGTGCTCTATCCTCCCAAATCGCATCCACAACAAGACATCTCCCCACCCCCAGCTCCACCACTCGCTGAATATTCACCCGGTGGGACTTAAATAAGATCCCCACCCCACCATACCTCTCCCCCGCCAACCCCCACACCGAGGGACCCCACTTCCAGGCCCGCCTTGCCCGCCTGATCACCTCAATGGACCGCAGCCGAGTCTCCTGGAGCAGGAAGCAATCTGCTTGGACCCTCGCGAACCAGTCATACGCTAAACACTGCTTCTTTGGAGAGGCGATGCTGGCCACATTCAGCGTGGCAAATGTCAACACTAAGCCTGCCATCCTCATTGCGAGTCACGGGTCTGCTCACTCCCAACTTCTTTCCTTATCTCCTGGGATACCCCCTTCTTACCCTGAAGCAGGTCCTCTGCTATGCGGTCTACATCATCCCCTGCCAGATCCCCCTCCCCCCCCTGCAGCCGTCCTGTCTGCACCTTACCCCCCCCTCCCCCTTTCTTCCTTCCTTTCTTCTTTGCTCTATCCGGACCCACCCCCTGATCCCTCCCTCTCCCCTCTTCACCCCCGCCCCCTACCTCCTCCTCCGAGTCCTCCACCTCCCCCAAGTCCTCCAAGTCCTCCAGATCCTCCTCTAGCTCCACTCTGTCCCCCCAAGCCTGCACTTGGGCCTTCACCACCTGCCCGGCCCCCTCAGCTTTCCTCTTACTCCCCTTTCCCCTCCCTCCCTTCCTTCCCTCTTCCTCCTCCCTCACCCCTCCCCCTCCCCCCAGAGCCTTCCCGCCCTTCTTCCTACCACCAGTACCCTCCTCCAGTGCTTCCTCATATTTCCGTTTGCCCTCTCCAATCCCCCCTGCCCCCCCCCTCTTCCTCCATTAACTCCACCTCTTCTCCTTTCCCCTGTTCTTCCTCCTCCCTCCCAACCTCCCTATCCTCCTCCTCCTCCTCCAACACCTGAAATCTGTTCCCCCCCCTCTTCCCCTGCAGCGACCCCTCCCTGCCCACCCCTACTTTCCCCCCCCTCCGAAACTTCCCTTTCCTCTGTGGCACTTGTACCCACTCCCCTCTCCCCCCTGCTCCACTCCTGACCCAGCCCCCTGCCGCCCCCCCTCCTGCATCCCCTCCTTCTCCTCCCCTTGCCCCTCCCTGCCTATCACCCCCTGCCCTATCCCCTCCTCCATTACCCCCCCTCCCCGTCCCTTCCCCCACATATCCCACTCGTTATGGGCCGCCCTAGGGCAGTTCCGATATGCATGGCCTAACCCGCCGCAGAGGTTGCACCTGATCGCGGTGCAGTCCTCTGTGGCATGCTGATCCCCGCATCTTCCACACTTTACCACTGGGCATGACATGCTGAAGTGCCTAAACGAACCACATCTGAAGCACTGCCGCGGCTGCCCCTTGTAAAAGCACAGTATCCTGTCACGACCGATAAAGGCAGCCGAAGGAATGTGCTGGACCACATGGCTCTCCTGTCTCAATTTGACCAGGGCTCCCCAACCTCCTGCCCAAACCCTGCTTGGATCCGGTAACTTTGTAAGTGGGGATCTCAGCTCCGCGTACCTCTGTAGCCAGTAGGCTAAATCTGCCCCAGAGATAGACTCATTTCTCACGAGCAGGGTGATCTGCACCAGGTCCGGCTTGCTGACTGGAATGGCCCTGAGGTCCCGCCACTCCCCCTTTCCCCTCACCCCCTCGTACCTTTCCCAGAATATTTCCATCCCCCTCTGGGTCATGAAGCTCAAGTCATATTCTGGGATGTTGATGGGGTGTATACACGCGTAAAAGTCCTCGGGTATAAACCCCATCCCCATCACCAGCCTCAAGACCCGATCCCTGGAGGGCATTGCCCCCTCCCCTATCCATTTGAGCTGTACCACATTTCGCCGCTTAGGCAGCTGTCCACCCCCTGTCCCCGCTCCCCCCCAACCCCTCCCTGGGCCCTCAAAACCACCCGATCTCCCCCCCTCCCTCCTTCCCCCTCCCTGGACTACTGCCGCAAAGGACTTGGACCCCAGCCCCCACCGCCCCCCCTCCACACTTGTTCCAGCCCTTCCCTCTGCCTCCCCCCCCTTCTGTCCCTCTGCCCCTCCCCTCATCCCTCTCCCTTCCTCAATATCCACCGCCCCCTCCCCCTCCCGTTGTCCCCCGTCCCCTTCCCTCTCAGACAAACATCCAGCAACGTCCATAGTCAGTTCTGCGGCTTGGGCTGCCTCCAACTGATTGTCCTGCCCATCTCCACTTCCTGGAACATCCCTGCTCGTCCCTGCCACTGCAGGCTCCAGCCTCTGGGCTAATCGCCTCCTCTCCTCTGTCTCCTGGCGATACTCTGGCACCTGCCCAGTCAGGTCTGCAGCTGGCGATACCAGACTCCCTGCTCGCTCTGCCCCCGAACTCCCTCCAACCTCCGGCACCAGGGGCGAAGCCTCCGGAACTCCGCCGCTCCCCTTGGCTCCTCGCTCCCAGCCGTCCTGCTGGCAGGTCTGCTCCACCACCTGCTGCACATCTGTTAGACTTGCCATGTCCACTTCTGTAGTCAACGAAAGTCTCTCAACAATCGGGTTACTTCCCCCTTGCTTCTGGTGCAGTCCCTCCTGCGTTCTCCCAATGGCTGGCGCTTCCCGGGGGCATGGCTTGTCTGTTCCTGATTCCGCCACAGGCTGGCTGTTAGCACCCCCCGATTTCACCTCTTGTAATGGACAGCTGGTCAAATGAGCTCCCAGCTGCTGCCCGCTCCTATTCCTCTCTCTCCGACCCCTCTCCTGTAAACCGCCAGCTACTCCATGCTCAGGGAAGACCTCCCCTGCTCCCGGACTTCGTGGGCGGGGCTTCTCCAGATGCCATGCTGCTTCGGTTTCCACTTCAGTCATTGCAGACCCAGCCAAAAATACCGGAGTCTGCCTCTGCTGACCCTTTTCCAACAGGGCCTCCTTCACGGCAACTGTCTCTGCTGTTTGCACAACTGCAGGTAAGCCCTCTGAGACTTCGACCACCACCTCTGTAGAAAACAGGCTGCTACCTGCGTCTCCCTCTGCTGCCTCCATTATCTGGAGTTTTGAAAAGTTACTGAGTTCTGTCCTCCCCTCCACAGGTAGGATCTCTACTCCAGCCCCCACCTCAGAGCCATGTCCTGCCGCTGCCTCCTTATCCTCTGGCTGCTGGGTAAGTGCTCTAGACTGTGTTGCCAACTGTCTCATGTATTTTAAAGTGGGGTCACCTCTGAACCCAGACAACTCTTTTGAGTCTAATGCTGCTGAAGACACTGAAGCTTGCTGCAACTGTAGTGTTCCTGAACCCCCAGACTGTGGTATTGAAGCCATCCTTTCTCGGTTAACATAGAGCTCCCTCAAAGGATTCACAGAGCCCTTTTTTAAACAGTTCAACAAGTGTTCTTTTTTCCCCAACAACTTTGATATCCGGGCTTCCTCTTTAACATACATTTGTCTGTGCTCCGCTGGGGCAAATTTACACATAGTTCTTGCCATTTTCAGACGTTTTCCTAGCTCCACTACTTCTTTTTCCACCAGCTTAATTCGTCTTACAATATTTACCACACTACTTGCTGGATCATCAGGGTCATAGCTCACTTCAAGGAACTCCTCATCTGACGATCCACTCTCCTCACTCTCACTCTCAGCTGCCTCCAGCAAAGGCTTCTGGCAAACTTCCATCGCCTCTTCCTTCTCCCTTCCTTGGAAGCGCCCTTCTGGGGCCTGTACTATCTTCCTCCCCCCTCCACTGTCTTCTCGCTTACCTTCCGCAAGCTGGGCCATGGAGGGGGAAATGCTCTGGTGGCCTCCACTGGGCTGCTTCTCCCTTCGGTCCACTGGACTCCTTTCCCTTCTCCCGGTAGTCAAACCAGGGAGAGAGCCACTCCTTTCGGCCTTCTGGTCCCGGGCCCCAGGAGGCCCCATAGCCTGGGACTTTCCTGAGGCCTTCTCCCCAGGGACCCTCCTCATCTTTGGGGAGGGAGCTAGGTCTCACTCCCTTTCCACTGGAAGTCAGCAGAGCTCTCTAAAACACCTCCTTCCTCCTCAGCAGACTGGATGGACCGTGCAGGTCTTTTTCTGCCGTCATATACTATGTATATTACTATCTGCTGAGCTGTGATCTGCTGAGACGCTCTGGCCAAGGAAACAAGAGACAGAAGGTTGTCCGCTGTCACCTCTAGAAGATAGGCATGAGCCGTCTGCGAATCCAGCAGAGCTCCTATGAATTCTAGTTTCTGAACTGGAAGAAGATGGGACTTTGGGTAATTTATGACAAACCCCAGTAGCTCCAGGAGTTGAATAGTCATCTGCATGGACTGTAGAGCTCCTGCCTCTGAAGTGTTCTTCACCAGCCAATCGTCGAGATAAGGGAACACAAGCACTCCCAGTCTGTGTAGCGACACTGCAACTACCGCCAGACATCTGGTAAACACCCTGGGCGCAGACGCGAGCCCAAAGGGCAGCACACAATACTGAAAATGCTGTGTTCCCAGACGGAATCAAAGATACTGCCTGTGAGCTGGTAGTATCGGGACATGGGTATAAGCATCCTTTAAATCCAGAGAGCATAGTCAGTCGTTTTTCTGAATCATGGGAAGAAGGGTGCCTAGGGAAAACATCCTGAACTTTTCTCAGACCAGGTATTTGTTCAGGGCCCTTAGGTCTAGGATGGGACGCATCCCCCCTGTTTCGCACAAGGAAGTACCTGAAATAGAATCCCAGCCCTTCTTGCCTTGGTGGAACGGGCTCGGCTGCACTGGCGCTGAGAAGGGCGGAGAGTTCCTCTGCAAGTACCTGCCTGTGCTGGAAGCTGAAGGACTGAGCTCCCGGTGGGCAATTTGGAGGTATAGAGAGCAAATTTAGGGAGTATCCTAACCGGACTATTTGCAGAACCCACCGATCGGAGGTTATCAGAGGCCATCTTTGGTGAAAAAATTTTAACCTCCCTCCGACCGGCAGATCATCCGGCACGGACACTTTTACAGCGGCTATGCTCAGTTGGAGCCAGTCAAAAGCCCATCCCTTGCTATTGCTGGGCAGCTGTGGGGGCCTGTCTAGGTGCACGCTGTTGACGAGAACGAGCATGCTGAGGTTGAGCCTGATAAGCCTGGAAAGGTGGATTGTTCCTACACTTATTGTAAGCATAGGGAGCATTCCGCCTTCCCCGGAAAAAATGTCTACCTGATGAGGTGGGAGAGATTGTCCATAGCGGTTTCCCGCTGGTTGAGCTATTCAACCACTTGCTCGACTTTCTCACCAAAAATATTATCCCCCTGGCAAGGGACATCCGCTAGCCGCTGCTGGACTCTATTGTCCAGGTCAGAGGCACGTAGCCATGAGAGTCTGCGCATCACTATACCTTGTGCAGCGGCTCTGGATGCAACATCAAAAGAGTCGTAAGCACCCCTGTATAGGAATTTACAACACGCCTTCAGCTGCCTGACCACCTCCTGAAAAGGCCTGGCGTGCTCCGGAGGGAGCTTATCCATCAAGTCCGCCAGCTGCTTGACATTGTTCCGCATGTGGATGCTCATGTAGAGCTGGTATGACTGAATCCTGGACACGAGCATGGAGGACTGATAGGCCTTCCTCCCAAAAGAGTCCAGAGTTCTAGATTCCCGCCCCAGGGGCACCGAGGCAAAATCTCTAGAACTTTTGGCTCTCTTGAGAGCAGAATCCACAGCCATAGAGCGTGAGGTAACTGCGACTTCATCAACTCAGACTCCCCATGGATTCGATACTGGGACTCAGCTTTTTTGGGGATGGTGGGATTAGATAATGGTTTTGTCCAGTTCTTTAGCAATGTCTGCTTAAGGACATTATGCAGAGGTACAGTGGACGACTCCTTAGGTGGTGAAGGATAGTCAAGGACCTCGAACATCTCGGCCCTGGGCTTATCCTCAAATACCACCGGGAAGGGAATAGCCACAGACATTTCCCGCACAAAGGAGGAGAAAGAAAGACTCTCCGGGGGAGAAAGCTTCCTTTCAGGTGAAGGAGTGGGATCAGAAGGAAGACCACAAGACTCCTCAGAAGAGAAATATCTTGGATCCTCCTCTTCTCCCCACGAGGCATCCTCCTCGGTGTCGAACAAGAGTTCACGAACTACAGTCCGAAACCAGGCCCATCTCAACTCCTAGGAACCATGTCCTCTATGACAACGTCGAGAAGTTGACTTCCATGCCGGCGGCGATGAAGCTCCCTCCAGCGATGTCAACGGGGAGTCGACCTGGGTGGCAGCCGAGGCCGCAAGCAGCTTCGGCATCGGTGACCGCACCACAGGCACAGAGCTCACTGCCGCTTCCATCAATGGTACCGAAGGCGCAAGCACCCCCCGGTACTGGAACTGACTGGTGCAGCAGCCCCTCCAGGAGACCTGGAAGAATGGGTCTGAGGCGCTCGTCAAGAGTGTCTGCCGGGAAAGGCTGTGGGGCCGGTGCAGGAGCCGGAGGCAGAACCTGTGCAGAGGAAGGAGGCGGTACCGGACTGTCCGAAGACCGGCGCACTGACACCTCTTGGATGGAGGGTGTGCGCACCTCCCGGCATCGACACTTCTCGGGTGCCAAGTCCCTCGACGCCCCGGAGCTCCCGGTACCGTGTGTAGAAGGAGATCGATGCCGATGCATCTTAGCCTTTGCTTGATGTACGGCATCTGTACTCCTTGGTACCGACGAGGAGGACGTGGAATCCACACGCCTCCTCGGGGTCGGGTCCGAAAGTGGTCGGTCCCGATGGGCCTTTGCAGCAGGAGCCTTCGAGACAGGTGAAGACCCACTTGACGGCTCGCTGCTCCCAGCATGCAGTTGTCTCCGGACAGGTATTACCTGCTCTCCCAATGTCGATGCCATCTCCGGTACCGATGCTGACACCGCCAACCTCGGTACCGCTGTCGACGTCGAAGTGCCAGGCAAGGCTCCAAACAGATGTTCCCGCTGATCCTGTCTAAACGCCTTTGTCCGCTTTTTAAGGCTAAGACATAACTTACACGCGTCTGGGCGATGGTCGGGCCCAAGGCAGTGGATACACCACAAATGGGGATCGGTACCTGAGTTTGCCCGGCTGCACCGACTGCACTTCTTGAAGCCACTAGGAATCCTCTATGTCATGGATGGAAAAATAGCGGCGGCGAAGTCAAAATTCGCGATGGTGCCAAGAAAAAAGGCACTAAAAAGGAGAAACAAAGAAAAATCCTGAAAACTCGCGGCTAAATGAAGGCTCTTTCTCAGGGGCACACAGAGAGAGACAGCCAAAACAACTGCTCCCTGACGCGGAAAGAAAAAAAAAACTGATGGGGTGCCCGCGTGCGATCGAAGAGGATGATTCCAGTCTCGGGGCTGCCGCAGATGTCACCCATCAGTGAGAACAAGCAGCCTGCTTGTCCTCAGAGAAAAACTTTTACTTTTACCCCAAGAACCCTTCCCCTCCCATACTCAACTCCCTCCCTATAAGCCCACCTGACTGTTTCCACCCACCAAAATAACACAACAGATGTACAGATCAGTAGGACTCAAAGCATTTCATAACAAGTCATAAATAACAGTGTATACCAAATTGTTTAACCACACTTTGGTTATGCCTTTGGGTTTAAGAAGCAATGCCATGTGCATGTGAGGTCTAGATAAAGGGTATGATACATACCTGTAGCAGTTGTTCTCCGAGGACAGCAGGCTGATTGTTCTCACGACTGGGTTGACGTCCGCGGCAGCCCCCACCAACCGGAAGAAGCTTCGCGGGACGGTCGGCACGCAGGCCACGCCCACCGCGCATGCGCGGCCGCCTTCCCGCCCGTGCGCGACCGCTCCCGCCAGTTGAATGACAAGCAATAAAATATGAAACACACAACTCCAAAGGGGAGGAGGGAGGGTAGGTGAGAACAATCAGCCTGCTGTCCTCGGAGAACAACTGCTACAGGTATGTATCATACCCTTTCTCCGAGGACAAGCAGGCTGCTTGTTCTCACGACTGGGGTATCCCTAGCTCTCAGGCTCACTCAAAACAATAACCCAGGTCAATTGAACCTCGCAACGGCGAGGGTACAACAGAAATTGACCTACGAAGAACAACTAACTGAGAGTGCAGCCTGACCAGAATAAATTCGGGTCCTGGAGGGTGGAGTTGGATTTACACCCCAAACAGATTCTGCAACACCGACTGCCCGAACCGACTGTCGCGTCGGGTATCCTGCTGGAGGCAGTAATGTGATGTGAATGTGTGGACAGATGACCACGTCGCAGCCTTGCAGATCTCTTCAATAGTGGCTGACTTCAAGTGGGCCACCGACGCTGCCATGGCTCTGACACTATGAGCCGTGACATAACCCTCAAGAGCCAGCCCAGCCTGGGCGTAAGTGAAGGAAATGCAATCTGCTAGCCAATTGGAGATGGTGCGTTTCCCGACAGCGACCCCTAGCCTGTTAGGGTCGAAAGAAATAAACAATTGGGCGGACTGTCTGTTGGGCTGTGTCCGCTCCAAGTAGAAGGCCAATGCTCTCTTGCAGTCCAATGTGTGCAACTGACGTTCAGCAGGGCGGGTATGCGGCCTGGGGAAGAATGTTGGCAAGACAATTGACTGGTTAAGATGGAACTCCGACACCACCTTCGGCAGGAACTTTGGGTGAGTGCGGAGCACTACTCTGTTGTGATGAAATTTAGTATATGGAGCATGAGCTACTAGGGCTTGAAGCTCACTGACCCTACGAGCTGAAGTAACTGCCACCAAGAAAATGACCTTCCAGGTCAAGTACTTCAGATGGCAGGTATTCAGTGGCTCAAAAGGAGGTTTCATCAGCTGGGTGAGGACGACGTTGAGATCCCATGACACAGTAGGAGGCTTGATAGGGGGCTTTGACAAAAGCAAGCCTCTCATGAATCGAACGACTAAAGGCTCTCCAGAGATGGCTTTACCTTCCACACGATAATGGTAAGCACTAATCGCACTAAGGTGATTCCTTACTGAGTTGGTCTTGAGGCCAGACTCTGATAAGTGCAGAAGGTATTCAAGCAGGTTCTGTGCAGGGCAAGAACGAGGTTCTAGGGCCTTGCTCTCACACCAAACGACAAACCTCCTCCACTTGAAAAAGTAACTCTTTTTAGTGGAATCCTTCCTAGAGGCAAGCAAGACCCGGGAGACACCCTCAGACAGACCCAACGCAGCGAAGTCTACGCCCTCAACATCCAGGCCGTGAGAGCCAGGGATTGAAGGTTGGGGTGCAGCAACGCTCCGTCGTTCTGCGAAATGAGAGTCGGAAAACACTCCAATCTCCACGGTTCTTCGGAGGACAACTCCAGAAGAAGAGGGAACCAGATCTGACGGGGCCAAAAGGGCGCTATCAGAATCATGGTGCCGCGGTCTTGCTTGAGCTTCAGTAAGGTCTTCCCCACCAAAGGTATGGGAGGATAAGCATACAGGAGGCCGGTCCCCCAATGAAGGAGAAAGGCATCTGACGCTAGCCTGCCGTGTGTCTGAAGTCTGGAACAGAACAGAGGCAGCTTGTGGTTGGTCTGAGAGGCGAAAAGATCCATCGAGGGGGTGCCCCACTCTCGGAAGATCTTGCGTACCACTCTGGAATGGAGCGACCACTCGTGCGGTTGCATGACTCTGCTCAGTCTGTCGGCCAGACTGTTGTTTACGCCTGCCAGGTACGTGGCTTGGAGAAGCATGCCGAACCGACACGCCCAACGCCACATACCGACGGCTTCCTGACACAGGGGGCGAGATCCGGTGCCCCCCTGCTTGTTGACGTAATACATTGCAACCTGATTGTCTGTCCGAATTTGGATAATTTGGCAGGACAGCCGATCTCTGAAAGCCTTCAGTGCGTTCCAGATCGCTCGGAGCTCCAGGAGGTTGATCTGCAGATCCTTTTCCTGGAGGGACCACAGACCCTGGGTGTGAAGCCCATCGACATGGGCTCCCCACCCCAGGCGAGATGCATCCGTCGTCAGCACTTTCGTGGGCTGCGGAATTTGGAATGGACGTCCCAGGGTCAAATTGGTCCGTATGGTCCACCAGAGCAGTGAAGTGCGGCAACTGGTGGAGAGGCGGATGACATCCTCTAGATTCCCGGTGGCTTGGAACCACTGGGAAGCTAGGGTCCATTGAGCAGATCTCATGTGAAGACGAGCCATGGGAGTCACATGAACTGTGGAGGCCATATGACCCAGAAGTCTCAACATCTGCCGAGCTGTGATCTGCTGAGACGCTCTGGTCTGCGAAGCCAGGGCCAAGAGATTGGTGGCCCTCGCTTCGGGAAGGTAGGCCTGAGCCGTCTGGGAATTCAGCAGCGCTCCTATGAATTCCAGAGACTGAGTTGGCTGGAGATGGGACTTTGGGTAATTTATCACAAACCCCAGCAGCTCCAGAAGTTGAATAGTGCACTGCATGGACCGGAGGGCTCCGGCCTCCGAGGTGTTCTTGACCAGCCAATCGTCGAGATATGGGAACACGTGCACTCCCAGCTTGCGTAGGTAGGCCGCTACCACCACGAGGCACTTTGTAAACACTCGTGGGGCAGAGGCGAGCCCAAAGGGCAGCACACAATACTGAAAGTGCCGTGCGCCCAGGCGGAATCTGAGATACTGTCTGTGAGCTGGCAGTATCGGGATGTGAGTGTATGCGTCCTTTAAATCCAGGGAACATAGCCAATCGTTTTTCTGAATCATTGGCAGAAGGGTGCCCAAGGAAAGCATCCTGAACTTTTCTTTGACCAGGAATTTGTTCAGGCCTCTCAGGTCTAGGATGGGACGCATCCCCCCTGTTTTCTTTTCCACAAGGAAGTACCTGGAATAGAATCCCTGCCCTTCCTGCCCGGGTGGTACGGGCTCGACCGCATTGGCGCTGAGAAGGGCGGAGAGTTCCTCTGCAAGTACCTGCTTGTGATGGGAGCTGAAAGACTGAGCTCCCGGAGGACAATTTGGAGGCAGGGAGGCCAAATTCAGGGCGTATCCGCACCGCACTATTTGGAGAACCCACTGGTCGGAGGTTATGAGAGGCCACCTTTGGTGAAAGAATTTTAACCTCCCTCCGACCGGCAGGTCGTCCGGTACGGACACTTGTAGGGCGGCTATGTTCCCATGGATCCAGTCAAAAGCCCGTCCCCGGCTTTTGCTGTGGAGGCGCAGGGGGCTGCTTAGGCGCACGCTGTTGACGGGACGAGCGCGCTGGGGCTGTCCCTGTGCCTGACGAGGCCTTCGGGCCGGCTGGTTGTACCTACGCTTCGCAAAAGAATAGGGTGCAGCCTGCCGAGCCCGGGAAAAACGCCCACCCGCGGGCGGGTGCTGAAGGCGCCCGGTGGGAGAGCTTGTCGAGAGCGGTTTCCCGCTGATGCAGTTGGTCAACCATCTGCTCGACCTTCTCGCCAAAAATATTATCCCCCCGGCAAGGGACGTCAGCCAGTCTCTGCTGGGTGCGGTTGTCCAGGTCAGAGGCGCGCAGCCATGAGAGCCTGCGCATCACTATACCTTGGGCCGCAGCACGAGATGCCACGTCACAGGTGTCAAAAATCCCCCTGGACAGGAACTTTCTGCACGCCTTCAGCTGCCTGACCACCTCCTGATAAGGCCTGGACTGCTCCGGCGGGAGCTTATCGACCAGGTCCGCCAGCTGTTGCTCATTGGTCCGCATGTGGATGCTCATATAGAGCAGGTAAGATTGGATGCGGGTCACGAGCATGGAGGATTGGTAGGCCTTCCTCCCAAATGAGTCCAGAGTGCGAGACTCCCGCCCCGGGGGCGCCGAGGCGGTATCCCTCGAACTCCGTGCCCTCTTGAGAGCAGAATCCACGACCGCTGAGTCATGGGGCAACTGGGGCCGCATGAGCTCTGGGTCAGAGTGGATCCTGTACTGGGACTCTGCTTCTTGGGAATGGTGGGGTTAGTTAGTGGTCGCACCCAGTTCCGAAGCAGCGTCTCCTTCAGGACATTGTGCAGCGGTACCGTGGAGGACTCTCTAGGTGGTGATGGATAGTCGAGGACCTCGAGCATCTCGGCCCTCGGCTCTTCCACAGAGACCACGGGAAAGGGAATGCTTATAGACATATCCCGCACAAAGGAGGCAAAGGAGAGACTCTCAGGAGGTGAGAGCTTCCTCTCCGGTGACGGCGTGGGGTCCGAGGGAAGGCCCGTAGACTCCTCTGAGGAGAAATATCTCGGGTCCTCCTCTTCCCCCCACGAGTCCTCATCCTCGGTATCGGACATTAGCTCATGTAGCTGAGTCCGGTACCGGGCCCGGCTCGACGTCGAGGCACCAAGGTCTCGGTGTCGTCGAGCGGTGGACTCCCGCGCCGGCGGGGGACGGAGCTCCCTCCATCGACGTCGACGGGGACTCCACCTGCGTGGCGGTCGAGACCGGCACCGCAAGCGGCGGCGGTGTCGACAGCCCCGGCGCCGGGCTAGAGCTCGCCGGCGCCACAGTCATCGGCGCCGGGGGCGCAAGCACCCCCGACGCCGGCACAGCCTGGCGCATCAGCCCTTCCAGGATCCCCGGAAGGATGGCTCTGAGGCACTCGTCCAGGCCCGCTGCCGGGAAAGGCGGTGGGGCCGGTAAGGGTGTCGGTGCCAGAAGCTGCTGGGGGCCAGGAGACGGCACCGAGGTGCCGGAACCCCGACGCGTCGGTACCTTCCACCACCGACGGAGATCTCTCCTCTCTGCGATGACGCTTCGGCGTCGACTCCTCTTCAGGGTGCACGAGGGCTCCCGGTGACGGCGCTTCTTATCTTTTTTCCGGTGCACGTCACCGGCGCCGGAGGGCATGGAGGAGGAGGAGGTCGATCCCCCTCGGTCTCGAGGGTACCGGGTCCGACAGGGTTCGGTCCCGTGGCTCACGAGTTGAGGGAGTGACCGGGGCCGACTGCCCACGCGGCCTCTCAACCCCACTCTCACCGGCGGACCGGCGGGCCAACGGGACCTGTTCTCCTGGGGTCGCTGCCATCGGTGCCGATGTCTCGGGCATCGATACCGGTACCGACGAACCGGCCTTCGATACCGATGCCGTCGAGGTCGACGTCGAGGGGCCGGCGCAAGTTCCAAAAAGACGGTCCCGCAGAACTTGCCTCGCAACCTGAGTCCGTTTCCGGAGACCGAGACACAAAGCGCACGACTTGAGATTGTGCTCCGGCCCGAGGCACTGGAGGCACCAAGCGTGGGTGTCGGTCTGCGAGATCGGCCGGCCGCAGCGACCACACTTCTTAAATCCACTCGGGACCTTCGAGGACATCGACGGAAAAAATCGCGTCGGCGAAGTCAAAGTCGGCAATGGTGGCTAAAATCACACCACGAAAAATCAACCGACCGAGCGGCCACTAGGCCGCAACGTGGCGTCCCCGCTAGAAAGCGAGGGAAAAAGGGGAGCGCGTGCTCCACACGCGCAAAAAATTTCTTTTTTTTTTTTTTTTTTTCTTTAAACAATACAAACAAAAACCGAGGGGACCGAACGGTCCAAGCGACGATCCGCGTAAACACGGTCGAAAATCCGGCGGCTGAACAGAGAGAGAGGCAAACGCACCACTCTCTCAGTCGCGGAAAAAAAGTAACTGGCGGGAGCGGTCCGCGCACGGGCGGGAAGGCGGCCCGCGCATGCGCGGTGGGCGTGGCCTGCGTGCCGACCGTCCTGCGAAGCTTCTTCCGGTTGGTGGGGGCTGCCGCGGACGTCAACCCAGTCGTGAGAACAAGCAGCCTGCTTGTCCTCGGAGAAACAAACGTAAACAATCTATGCTTAAGGCATATGCCCTAAATATGTAATACTCGATAGCAATAATTAAACAATGATGGAATATTCACATAGCAGGCAGCCAACAGATTTATTTTCCACTGAAAATAATCAACTTTTTATAAACTTGGCGACTAATACTGTGCTGCTTGCTATTTTGTATTATGGCAGTGTATTGTTTGCCTGCATAATAAAATTGCACTTGTAAATATTTTTCTGACACGGCTTTAACAAAAGCTACCATAAGAGGCAGACACGGTCGTATAATTAACATTATAATTTTATTTGTATTTGGGTAATGACTGAGACAAATGCTATTAAAAATTATATTACAAAGCATGAAATTGACTTGGTTAACTTCTGCTGTAACTCAGCCAGTAGTAAATAGTAGTAATAAACAATATTAAGTGCATTTTTATAATATACCACTGCATTCTTCAAAACAGAAGGAGCAAGTTCCCACAAACCATCTAGACACAAAAAAAAAAAAAAGCTTTCAAATGCTCCCAGGTTTCAACCTAATACATGTTAAATGTGGGATATGACTGTCCTAAATAAATAAGATAGGAAGCAGAGAGTAGGATTGCGTGGCCAGTATTCTCAGTGGAGGAGGGTAGTTAGTGGGGTCCCGCAGGGGTCTGTGCTGGGTCCGTTGCTTTTTAATGTATTTATAAATGACCTAGAGAAAAGGGGGGGAGGGGGGGCGCTCTATTTGGAGGGGGAGGGGGGGGAAGGGGGGGTGGGGAGAAAATAGCACACCGTTGTTAGTCAGACACATTTGAACCAGTGGAGATGTTTGTATATGGACTATGTCTGTCAAGTTTGGTTATGACTTTATAATAAACAGATTTAAACATAAATGACCTAGAGATGGGAATAACTAGTGAGGTAATTAAATTCGCCGATGACACAAAATTATTCAGGGTCGTCAAGTCGCAGGAGGAATGTGAACGATTACAGGAGGACCTTGCGAGACTGGGAGAATGGGCGTGCAAGTGGCAGATGAAGTTCAATGTTGACAAGTGCAAAGTGATGCATGTGGGTAAGAGGAACCCGAATTATAGCTACGTCTTGCAAGGTTCCGCGTTAGGAGTTACGGATCAAGAAAGGGATCTGGGTGTCGTCGTCGATGATACGCTGAAACCTTCTGCTCAGTGTGCTGCTGCGGCTAGGAAAGCGAATAGAATGTTGGGTGTTATTAGGAAGGGTATGGAGTCCAGGTGTGCGGATGTTATAATGCCGTTGTATCGCTCCATGGTGCGACCGCACCTGGAGTATTGTGTTCAGTACTGGTCTCCGTATCTCAAAAAAGATATAGTAGAATTGGAAAAGGTACAGCGAAGGGCGACGAAAATGATAGTGGGGATGGGACGACTTTCCTACGAAGAGAGGCTGAGAAGGCTAGGGCTTTTCAGCTTGGAGAAGAGACGGCTGAGGGGAGATATGATAGAAGTGTATAAAATAATGAGTGGAATGGATCGGGTGGATGTGAAGCGACTGTTCACGCTATCCAAAAATACTAGGACTAGAGGGCATGAGTTGAAGCTACAGTGTGGTAAATTTAAAACGAATTGGAGAAAATTTTTCTTCACCCAACATGTAATTAGACTCTGGAATTCGTTGCCGGAGAACGTGGTACGGGCGGTTAGCTTGACGGAGTTTAAAAAGGGGTTAGATAGATTCCTAAAGGACAAGTCCATAGACCGCTATTAAATGGACTTGAAAAAATTCCGCATTTTTAGGTATAACTTGTCTGGAATGTTTTTACGTTTGGGGAGCGTGCCAGGTGCCCTTGACCTGGATTGGCCACTGTCGGTGACAGGATGCTGGGCTAGATGGACCTTTGGTCTTTCCCAGTATGGCACTACTTATGTACTTATGTAAATAGAAACTCTGAATGTTAAGCACCTGATTGTCATAACATGATGTCTGTTTTACTTGCCCATTATCAGGAGAAAAAAAAATCTCTGCGCGAATATAGAACTAGGGTGTCCCTGTAACCAGCCCCTCCAACTGATTAAGATTTATAACAAATTACTACTCTACCTATGAAAAGTTATCCCGTTTTTATGCTTCCTATGTGTACATCTGTATGCTGCACAAGCTGGCATGTTTGAAAATATAAGTGAGATTAAATAAAAATGCTACCAACAATAACAACAACGTAGATGCAGCAGCTCAAAGGTTTGCTTGCTTTGCTTTGAGTATACAGGCATGAGGGCTGCGCAGGGAAGGGAAAACTCAGACTGACCTAATTGGTTTCAACATTTTGACGTCACTTCATCTCCTGTCTATTAAACCTCCTTGTTATTCTCGCTGCTTGGTCTCACGCACAGGAAGTTGCCTCAAAAAGTCTGGACCGGGCAGTCAGAAGCAACAGAACGTCTTAGAGCTGCCTGTGACTTGCTGGTTTTTTAGGACTGTGGTGGGAGGGGAGGAGATACCACTGGAATTGGAGGGGTGGGGTGGGGTGGAAGAGGGAGATCTGCAGGAGGGTAGGCAGGGAGCGGCAAAAACAAAACAAAAATAAAAACAGCTGGTTGGCAACCCTAGCCAGAGACCAGGGAAGCAATGTGTGAGATCGGGCCCCTTAAAAACGTGTGAACTAGAGAAAGGGCCCAAATGCATGACTTGGCATTTCTGGCATGTAGGTGATGAGCATGTTAAGAAGGTGAAAAAAATGGTATGGGGTTTGTACCATAAGAAATATGAGAAGACCTAAATGTGTAATACTCTACAGGAAAGGCAGGGGAGATGTGATACAGATGTTTAACTACTTGAAAGGTATTAATATTCAAACAAACCTTTTTCAGAGAGGGGGAAGTGGTAGAGGACATAAATTGAAGTTACAGGGTACTTAGGAGCAACATCAGAAAATACTTTTTCAGTAAGAGGGTGGTAGATGGCTGGCATGTCCTCCCAGTTGAGGTTGTGAAGACAAAAAGCTTGACATAATTTTAAAAAATGCATGGGATTAACAGAGGACCCCTTTTTAGAAAGGGGATGGATCCAAAATAAAACTTAAATGATCTCTTGGCTGTAGATGTGTTAAGATGGCAGAAGTGATGCTTAGAAAGCAGCTCTAGCAGTGGGGAAATGAGGACTTGCTGGGCAGACTTCTATGGTCTGTGTCCCAAAAATGTCAAAGATAAGTCAGAATGGGCCAAAGAGGGCTTCCACACAAAACAAGCAGAAGTACCCCCCCCCCCTTATAGCAAAACATAACCAAATGCAAAAAAAAAAAAGTAGGGGGGTAGACCAATAGCATTTTTTTTATTTGTACCCCGCGCTTTCCCACTCATGGCAGGCTCAATGCGGCTTAGGTACTTATTTGTACCTGGGGCAATGGAGGGTTAAGTGACTTGCCCAGAATCAAAAGGAGCAGCCTGTGCCTGCAGTGGGAATCGAACCCAGTTCCCCAGGACCAAAGTCCACCACTCTAACCACTAGGCCTACTCCAACATGTTGCTGCTAAATGGGTTTCTGCCAGGTACTTGTGACCTGGTTTGCCACTGTTTGAAAACAGGATACTGGGCTAGATGGACCATTGGTCTGACCCAGTATGGCTACTCTTAAGACAGACTCGACGCTGTCCTGTGTTTTGGCGCAAGGCGCCTGCCTCTGGGAGTCAAACAAATTATCTCAGCCATTGATGAAGAACACAATAAACATGCTAAGAAATCCAAAAACTGCATGGATCAAGAAATATTGCCACGTGAAACATGCCACTTGCAAACTATGTCACTATGTTTGACTGCTGAGGCAGGCACCTTGCGCTGAAACACAGAACTGCTTCAAGTCCTTTAATAAACCTTCTTAGCCAGTCAGGTTTTCAGGATACCCACAATAATATGCATGAAAAAAAATGTGCATGTCCTACCTCCATTGTATGCAGATTTATCTTATGCATTCATTGTGGGCATCCTGAAAACCTGACTGGCTAGGTGTGTCCCTGAGGACGGGCTGAAAACCTCTGGTCTAGGACTAGGGTTCTCAGTCCAGTCTTGGTAAACACCCAACCAGTATGGATTTCAGGTTATCTACAATGAATATACACACTATATATAGACATGCATTGCCTCAATTTTATGCATGTTAAATGTAGATATCCCGAAAACCTGATATGTTGTGTGCCCCAAGGAGCTGCCAGCTTACCCATTCCAGGAAGGAGACTTTGGCTGGTCCTGGTTTTACATCCCCAAAACAGGATAGTATAGTCCATGATTCTATCCACTGAAATCAGTGGTGCATGTCCCATAATACACCAGGATGAGGTTGGCAGAAATCCAGGACAGGCCAAAACGTCTGTCCTGGATTGGGTAACTTGGCAGCTCTGCTGCTGGTCTAGGAGGGAACCTGAAGACTGCTGATACTGTGCAATTATGTTCAGGTGTGGACAACCACTGGCCTCAACCCATTCAGGTTTTCAAGATTTCTACAATGAATATGCATGAGATCGATTTGTATACAATGGAAGCAAACATGCAAATCAAGCTAATGCATATTTAATATATACTTCCATTGTATGCAAATCTATCTCATGCATATTCATTGTGGAAATCTTGAAAACTCAGTTGGATTGTGGCCCTCAGGGACTATGGTTGCCCCACCCCTGAATTAGTTAATTACTTGACTAGCAATGGTGGTTAATAGAGCTGTGGTTCTCAACCCAGTACCCAGGACACACCTGGCCAGTCAGAGTTTTAGAATACTACTACTACTACTACAAATCATTTCTATAGCGCTACCAGACGTATGCAGCGCTTCACAGTTGAACATGAAGAAAAGACAGTCCCTGCTCAAAAAAGCTTACAATCTAAATCTGGACAGACAGAAAGGACAAATAAGGGAAAAGGGTAGGACAGACAGATAGAATACCCATGATAAATATGCATGAGATAGATTTGCATACAATAGAAGTCGTGAAAGCAAATTTATCTCATCATATTCATTGTGGATATCTTGAAATGCTGACTGGTTGTGTCCTGAAGTCTGCATTCAGAGCCCCTCTTCTAGAATGATTACTGAGGAAACAATAGCAGTATTTTAAACTTACCTGCTTAAATAACCAGCTAGAAACTAGCTGTAGGTCAGGTCACTGAAGTCAGAGCTCAGCTGCAACCTTAGCTAAAGCAAGGCCATTTAAACAAAACAAAAAACCTGAAAAAGGAAAGGGAGGAGCTGGGGATGCAATAGGTTTGGTGGAGGCGTGTGTGTGTGTGGGGGGGGGGGGGGGGGGGTTCAGCTCATGGCACAGTAATGAGTTTGGTAGGGGCCAATTGAATGCAGCAGTGGGTTAGCAGTCAGTGGTGTGTATTACTGGATTTGGGGACATTCAGGATACATCAGTGGAGGGTTGGAGGGGCTCTAGAGGGAGGCAGGCCAAGTGTGTGTGTGTGAGGGGGGGGAGGGAACTATAGAGGAAGTGCTTTAATGGGGTGGGGTATGGTGAGCAAGGAGACTAGAGTAGATGGATGGTGAAGCTCTGTGTGTGTGTGTGTGGGGGGGGGTCCTTCCTCAGGTTCCCTAGATCAGAAAATCTAAAAAATGTTTAACTAAGTGGTCAGAGATGTGAGCTCATATTAAGCTTTTGTTTTACTACTGTTTACTTAAGTACCTGTAAGTGAAACAAAACGTATTTAAAAACATAGTTAACTTCCATTTTACTGCATTTTTAAGCACAGCCTCTAATTATATAACAGCAGTAAACTTTTTTAGTATGGTAGTTAAAAAAAAAGAAAAAAAAAAAAAAGCACTAAGGGGACAGTTCTAAATGTGGGCACCCCAATGCCACAGAGTATTCTATTAACATTATAGAAAAAAGGTTCCAACTATCATTACTATTGGCACCTGCAGTTAACACCAACCATAGAGCTGGTATAACTGCAGGTGCCCAAATGCAGCATGGACATGCACAGCTTACAGTATTCATGAGGTAAGTTTGCATGAACTGCCTCAACTGCATGCTAATTTCTCTCGTGCATATTCAATGTGGATTTTCTAAAAATCCAACTGGCTGGGGTCCTCCTTGGACAGGATGAGAATCACTAGTTTAGAGGAAGAAACATATTTCCAACTACTAAGAATAAGTAGTAAGTCAACAGCATGACAGTACGGCTGCCATGAAATGAGTCTCTAAAGAGCAAAGTCAGGGCATTGGAGTTGCTTATTTGTAATGAGGTTCCTCATAGATGTGGTCTGGTTTCTCCAGCAGGCTTCAGTGAAGGAACCGACTAGCAGCTAGGTTTGGCTGACAGGTATTCTGTAATTAGATGTTCTAGTGAAAACTCAGGTGGCTCACTCACATAGCTGGGTCTGGCAGACTATGCAGGGGACCTAAAAGACTTTCTAGTACTATCAACTATTTAGATCAGACTATAAAAGAATCAGTTTAGTCACTAGCCCCCCTGTTTACTAAGCGGTGCTAGTATGGGCTGTGTCGGCATTGCCACACGGCTTAATAAACAGGGGGGTAGGCCTGTCAGGCTAAAAGTACTATAAGAACCTAGAAGTAACAATGAGAATACCTAGCAAAAATGCAGGCACTTACATTGCTGGGTTGGTCTGGCAGATGACCTATAAAGCTGGATGTTCAAATAGTGGCCATGCTAGTATTGTTGGCTGCAATGATAGCTACAGAGCTTTCTAGTTGGATATCAGAAGGATGGATGTGGGAAGGATACACTTTTGGGGGGTTAAATTGGTCTTCTGCTATTGTTTACTGCCAAAAGAGATGATGAGACGTTTCCTGTCTGTTCTGAAAATGATGTAGCTACATTAGTGACCACAAAAAAAGGGGCACATCCACTATATTCTGATGTCAGTAGGATCATTTGTCACTGTGGTCCCTCCTGACCAGAAAGAATCAGTGGCAGTGGTGGATTTCCCACAAGTCTGGCTTATACCCCAGCCTTGTTTTTAAAAACAGTAGCAGAAACCATGATCCTGCTAAAGGCCCGCTGAAATGATATATGCTAGGACAACACTGGCTAAAATACACACCTATGTTCTAGTGCTGAAAGGGCAGCATCTGATTACTTGCACCATGGGAGTGTAGTTCTGAAGGTTATAGATGGAGGAAGAGGTTCTCTGCTTGACATTTGTTGTATTGTTTTCTGTTACCAGTTCAGATGAAAGTGGGATATAAAAATTATGAGTTAATATTTGCTATGAATGAAGTGATTTTCTGAACATCTTATTGCACACATGTGAAAGATACATTTTAAACCCTTCATGTTCCTAAATTGCTAAGATACTAGAATTCAAGTTATAATGATATTCTGTAATAAAGTTAGCCAACAATATTCTAGGTTTTATGTTTAAATCATTTTTATTGATGGCACAACACATACATAAGTTATACCTTTTCTCCACGCAATGAATAAACCATCTTCAATTTTTTTTAAACCCCAACTCCTCCCTCCTAACCTTTACCCTCCCTCCCTTTACCTTCCTTCTCAACTTTATCTACCCATTACATCATAAAGTTCTCATCATATTTGTCTGTCCCATCATATCAAGTCTATCTATTTAGTAGCCGGCTTCGTGCCATTGGGGTCAAAGTGTTCCAGAACAGGTTCCAACAACGTTGTAACTTCCATATGCCCCTCCTCTCTAGCCTTTAGAGTGTGATCATCGTCATTCTCCATTGTTGTCCTGTGGGGTAACTGTTAGATATCCATTCCGTCAGTATGGATTGCTTTGCAACTATTACAGCCTTCCGTACAAACACAGTCATTCCCCTCCGGGGAGATGGGTATAAAGCAGGGTAACATAGTAGATGACGGCAGAAAAAGACCTGCACGGTCCATCCAGTCTGCCCAACAAAATAAACTCATGTGCGCTACTTTTTGTGTATACCCTACTTTGATTTGTACCTGTCCTCTTCAGGGCACAGACCGTATAAATCTGCCCAGCACTATCCCTGCCTCCCAACCACCAGCCCCACCTCCCACCACCGGCTCTGGCACAGACCATAAAAGTCTGCCCAGCACTATCCCCGCCTCCCAACCACCAGTCCCGCCTCCCACCACCAGCTCTGACACAGACTGTATAAGTCCGCCCAGCATTATCCCCGCCTCCCACCACCGGCTCTGGCACAGACCATATAAGTCTGCCCAGCAGTATCCTTGCCTCCCAACCACCAGCCCCGCCTCCCACCACCGGCTCTGGTACAGACCGTATAAGTCTGCTCAGCACTATCCCCGCCTCCCAACCACCACCTCCGCCTCCCACCACCGGCTCTGCCAACCAATCTCGTCCAAATAAAAGTGCTGAGTCATATTGCCATCTCACTTTCCATATCCTCGTCACCTGCAGTGTTATTGCTTTCCAAAATTATCCAATCCTATGTGGCCCAGGGTGGCTCCTTCCACTCCGCATTTAGGACAGGCTCCTCATGGCGACACTCCCATGTGGAAAGCACGTCGGGGTGCTATGAAGCACGTAAGGCAAATTTGTATTGCATTTCCAGTGTGCTGCTGACTCCATCTGCTTACGGATTGCCAATATATGCGCTCTCAGCTGCTCCATTGTCAACGAAGTGGGAATAGCTGCCTGCCATTCTTGTAGTATCTGCGAGTAATTGAGCTCTGGGATTGTGTCTTTAATGTGACGGTAATACATAGTAACATAGTAGATGATGGCAGAAAAAGACCTGCACGGTCCATCCAGTCAGCCCAACAAAATAAACTCATGTGTGCTACTTTTTGTGTATACCCTACTTTGATTTGTACCTGTCCTCTTCAGGGCACAGACCGTATAAGTCTGCCCAGCACTGTCCCCGCCTCCCAACCACCAGCCCCACCTCCCACCACCAGCTCTGGCACAGACCATATAAGTCCGCCCAGCACTATCCCCGCCTCCAACCACCAGCCCTGCCTCCCACCACCATCTCTGGCACAGACCGTATAAGTCCGCTCAGCACTATCCCCGCCTCCCAACCACCAGCCCCACCTCCCACCACCAGCTCTGGCACAGACTGTATATGAAATGAAAGGGACACTGTCTCCTGTGCCTCTAGCGAGTACGTTGTTGACAGCTCTATCTGGAATCCTCCGTTAAATCAGTCCATGTTAACGTTTTAACATAATGTCTCAGCTGGGCATAATGAAACCCGTCTCTGGCAGAGATGTGGAATTCAGTTTGTAAGTCTTGGAAGGATTTAAGTTTTCCTTCTGGTGTTATCACTTAGGGGATAGTGTAATCTGTTACTTCTCTGCCACCTACGGAAGGCGGGGTATAAACCACCCGGTCGAAACCTTGGGTTATCACAGATTGTCAGAAATGGTGTCACCATTGCCGTAAAATTGTGCAGTCGACATACCCACTTCCATACCGCCTTAGCGGTAGTCATGATTCCTGTTGCTTTCATTGTAGTTGGTATCTCTCCACCAGCGGCATACAAGTGGGCGCTGAAATGGCAAGTGGGCGCTGAAATGCGTGTTTCCCAAAAGTTGCAATTCCATTCTTGTGTTTGATTAGTCTGATTTGGACCGATACCAGTCATTAACATGTCTCATCCCGCTGGCCACTGTTATGTATTTCTTGCTAATCAGGCCCAGTCCTTCATATTCCACTGGTATTTGTAAAACTTGTTGGGAGAGGCGTGCTCTTTTCCCTCTCCAAAGAAAGGTCCTTAACATTTTATTCAGTTTTAGTTCGTCTTTCCTTTTTAGAAATAGAGGTAATAGCTGAAAAACATAGAGCCATCTTGAAACCACAAACATATTATATAAAACTATTCTCCCCAACAATATATTGGCAATGACCCCCACGCCTGAAAGTTCCTCTGTGTGTCCTTCAAGAGGCGTTGTATATTATAATTGTACAATTATTTTAGGTCTGTAGGGATCAACACTCCTAAGTATTTTACCTTATCCACTGCCCATGTAAAGGGGAACGTCCCCTGATCAGTTATTCACTTATCTGCCACCACTGACAGGGCCTATGATTTGCTGTAATTCAGCTTAAACCCTGAGAAAAGCCCGTATGTCTCCAATACCTCCACTAATGGTCCCATGGAGCATAAGGGTTCAGACATCATCACTAGCACGTCATCTGCATATGCCAGTGCTTTACAATGTTGATTTGCTAACCTCACTCCTGTCACCTCCCCAGATAAACATATGTGCGTCAACAGGGGCTCTAGAGAAAGCACGAACATCATAGGGGACAGTGGACAACCCTGCCTGGTTCCTCAGTGAATCATGAACTCCTTGTCTCTAACCCCATTAACCACTAGTGCTGCCGCAGGTTGATGATATAAGGTTTGTATCGTACTCTTATACCAACCCCTAAACCCCATGTGTTTTAAAAAAACATGAAACATATATTCCCAGTCAATCCTGTCAAATGCCTTTTCGGTGTCTAGGCTTAGTATTAGGGATGGTGTGCGTTCTTCCTGACACTGGGCCATGGCTAATAGTAACCATCTAACACTGGTGACCGAGTGACGATTTCTAACAAAACCCACCTGTTCTCGCCCGATCAATCTGGGTAGGATGGGGGCCAGTCGCTCCAATAAAATTTAAAAAAAAAAGTTTTGTGTCTACATTAAGGAGCGAGATAGGTCTCTACGATTCTGCCTGGTCTCTTGGCTTGCCTGGCTTAGGTATTAATGTTATTAACGCGGTGTTTGCATAGGTTGGGAGAGAGCCCCTAGAAGGTTTTTTTTTTAATTGCTATACTTGTTTAATCATACATCACTGGGTTTTCTCTGTAAACTGAAATAAAAAAGAAAAAAAAAACCCAAAAAACCAAAATAAAATGTCTTGCCAAGGTAAATCTGATAAAAAATAAAATATTTAAAAAAATCTGCTAAGTCTGAGGGTCCTATTTAATAAGAATTCCAACTGTTAACTACAGCTCAAAGCTGATAAATGCATATTTTGATATAGTACATAAAACATATACAACCTAAAACGTGTAAAAAAAAAAATGTAAGAAAATGTTAATTTCTACATTTAACAATAGTCACTTTACATGAAAAGACAGATTTACAAGAAGCAATCAGCTTGGCCGATTGGTTGATCTGGTGAATAAAGCCTCACTTGTGTGTTCAATATTAGCTCCATATCATTTTATCCAAAATTTAAAAAATAAAAATACCCTTCAGACACTATCCTGCAGAATCTGATTATGCAGGGCTCCCCAGTGGATTCCCAATAATTAGTGCTTCAAAAAGATCACTAGTGAAAGACTCCCCCCACCCCCAGACAGAAAAGTTTATAATGCTTTCATTGTAGAAGAATTTTGTAGATGAGCATAAACATGTGTCATCCTGCTCAGAGAGAATCTGCATTTTTCTCCAGCTTTAGAAAAATGGCTTTTAACTGTGGATCTTCTGCCCAGTTGACTCGACTTCCAATAATAATGTTCTGCAATAAAAAAAAGTCAGCTGAATATTAATTCACTTTTCCTCTGGTATGAAAACAAACCAAATATGTTCTTCTATTCACTAAGGATAACAAATATCTTAAGGATCATTTTCAATGCTACTGTAACCTAATGTCTAGCAGAATGTTTGCGTATTGATGACAGCAGGGACTATACCGTTTACCCTTCGAGAAAGCTAGTCTTTTGTCTAAAAGAAAACAATACCCCCAAATGAAGTAATTTTGTAAATTTGGAGCTAAATTGTATGTCAAACTATTCAACAGAACTACCAGCCCACTGAAACAACAAATAGTAACCCCCCCCCCCCCCCCCCAAAAAAAAAAAAAAAAAAACAACCTTCAGACACTATCTTGCAGAATCTGATTATGCATGGCTGTGTGTGGGGGGGCCTCTAGGACTGCTTTGTAGGTGTGTGTATATAGGATGCATAGGTGGGGTGTGTGTGTCCAGATATGTATTGAGGAGGCTGGTTTTGTGGAGTGAGTGTGTTTGAATTGTTAGGGGTTTATGTAGGTAGAAGATGCTGCATGTGGTACTGTGAGACAATAGCTGTGTACTCGTAGGTAGTGTAGGTGGACTAATATTTATTTATTTGGATTTTGCTCACACCTTTTTCAGTAGTAGCTCAAGGTGAGTTACAATCAGGTACTCTGGGTGTTTCCCTGTCCCTGGAGGTCTCACAATCTAATTTTGTACCTGAGGCAATGGAGGGACAAGTGACTTGCCCAAGATCACAAGGAGCAGCAGTGGGATTTGAACCGGCCACCTCTGGATGTCAAGACTGGTGTTCTAACAATTAGACTTGAAATCTTTACGCTAAGCCTTGCAGATTCTCTAGCAGCTGGAGTGCAGGAAATATCTGGCCAGGGGCACTTGCGATTCATTTGATATTGTGTCCAGACTCTCCACCATGGGTGTAGGGATGTGCAGACTCTCATGGCTACATGTCTCTGACCTGAAACCAATGGTTCAGGAGAGGTTGGCAGATGTACCTTTTTAAGGTCAAGGTGGAAGAGGTTGCTGACCTCATCAAGAAACATACTGGGGGGCCGATATTCAGACTGCGGGAGTTACCACATACTAGGGAATAAGATCCAAGATGATAAATATGTTATTAACAAAAAGAAGAGTAAACATAAGAGATTCGCCTCTCCTACCCGCTACTTCAGACGTCCTCTAACAGTGAACATGTCAAACTACACTACAATATTAATATCTTCCCTTGAACTCAGAAAATCTTCAAGCTGCTTAGGTTCAAAAAATTGAAATTGCTTACCTCAAATACAGCAAAGCAAATACAAGGAAATCGTAACACACAGCCCCCAAAGCCTGAACCTTAGGCCTAATGGCCAGGAAGACTTTGCCAAATCAGGAAATACCCTAATTTCTGAACCCATAAACAGCGACTCAAAGTGTCAAAAAGTTTTAAAACAGTATTACAATCAGGCTGAAGAGCAAATGTCACCCCAAAGTAGTCTTTTGAGTAACTACCTCCAGGAAGATTCCAAAAAAGTTCATATCCTCTTCACCTCTAGGCTGAGAAACCGGGCCATCAGAGCTCCTAATGCCCGGAATATACTGAATCCTGCTGATAGGAAGCAAAGCATCTGAATGCATTTTCAGTATCTCTACCATGTACTTCTTAAACATCTCAATCGCAGGCAAAAGTGGAGATCTGGGAAAGTTCAGTAATCTCAAATTAAGTCTCCTAACCTTATTCTCCAAATATTCCAAACGTCATTGAGTAAAACTTTTCTCTTTAATCGAGACTGCCTCCAAACTTTCCACTGCATGCATTTTAGATTTCAGGGAGTCCAATTCCTGGGCTAATTGGCCAGTTGCTTGTGCCTGAGCCAGTACTGTATCAGAAATTATGTCCTTAGACTATGTCCTTAGAATTCTGCCTAGTAATATCCAACAAGGAAGAATGCATGTTGCCTATGGTGTTCCACAATGACTCAAGGGTCACTACAGCAGGTTTAACCAGAATCCAACTTCCATCAGGAAGTGCCTGGTTCACAGCTTGAGTGCATTTACTTAAAGTTCCCTCTCTACTACTACTATTAAACATTTCTATAGCGCTACTAGACTTACGCAGCATTGTACAAATTAACATGAAAAGACAGTCCCTGCTCAACAGAGCTTACAATCTAAATTGGACAGATGAACAGACAGGGGTGGGGAAATTGCAGTGGTAGGGGTGATAAGTGAGGGTGTTGAGTAAGAGTGTCATGGTTAGGAGTCGAAAGCAGTAGCAAAGAGGTGGGGCTTTAAGCCTTGACTTGAAGACAGCCAGAGACTGAGCCTGACGTACTGGCTCAGGGAGTCTATTCCAGGCATAGGGAGCAGCGAGATAGAAGGAACGGAGCCGGGAGTTAGCAGTGGGGGAGAAGGGGGACGACAGGAGACATTTACCCAGCAAACGGAGTTCACGGGGAGGAGTGTAGGGAGAGATGAGAGCGGAAAGGTACTGAGGAGCTGCGGAGTGGATGCACTTGTAGGTCCAAAAGGAGAAGTTTGAACCGTATGCGGAAGCGGATAGGGAGCCAGTGAAGCGACTTGAGGAGAGGGCTAACGTGAGTATAGTGACTCTGGCGGAATATAAGACACGCAGCAGAGTTTTGGACAGATTGAAGAGGAGATAGATGGCTGAGTGGGAGACCAGCGAGAAGCAAATTGCAGTAGTCTAGGCGAGAGGTGATAAGGGTGTGGGTAAGGGTTTTGGTAGCATCCTCGGAGAGGAAAGGGCAAATTTTGTTAATATTATAGAGAAAGAAACGACAGGTTTTGGCAATCTGCTGAATATGAGCAGAGAAGGAGAGAGCGGAGTCAAAGATGACTCCAAGGTTGCGCGCAGACGGGACAGGGAGGATGAGAGTGTTATCTACCGAAATAGAGAACGGGGGGGGGGGGGGGGGGGGGGGGGGGGGGGGGGGGAGGCAGGTTTAGGGGGAAAGAGGAGAAGCTCGGTTTTGGTCATATTTAGTTTCAGGTGGCAGCGAGACATCCAGGCAGCGATGTCAGACAGGCAGGCCGATACTTTGGTCTGGATTTCAGCTGAGATATCCGGTGCAGAGAGGTAGATCTGGGTATCATCAGCGTAAAGGTGGTATTGAAAGCCATGGGATGAGATCAGAGCACCAAGGGAAGAGGTATAGATGGAGAAGAGGAGAGGGTCCTAGGACAGATCCTTGGGTACACCGACTGTTAGCGGGATAGATGTGGAGGACGAACCACCAGCATATACGCTAAGAGTACGTTGGGAGAGATAGGAGAACCAGGAAAGAACAGGGCCCCGGAATCCAAGAGAGGATAATGTATCAAGGAGTAAGGTGTGATCAACAGTATCAAAAGCAGCAGATAGGTCGAGGAGGATGAGAATAGAGTAGAGACCTTTAGATTTGGCCAGTAACAGGTCATTGGAGACTTTGGCAAGTGCCGTTTCAGTCGAGTGAAGAGAGCGAAAGCCAGATTGGTGCGGGTCAAGAATAGCTCGAGATGAAAGGAAGTTGAGGTAGCGGCGGTGAACAGCACGTTCAAGTATCTTGGAGAGGAAAGGGAGGAGGGAGATGGGCCAATAGCTAGAGGGGCAGGTAGGATCCAGTGAAGGTTTTTTAAAGCAGCGGTGTGACTACAGCATGTTTGAAGGCATCAGGAACAATCTCCAAGGATTCTGTTCACAAAAAGCTGGTTCTCCCTCAAAGTAGGAGCTGCACTTACAACGGGTTGCCCCCCCCCCCCCCTTGAGTGCCGAGTTCTTCCCCCATCTGAGGCATCTCGGCGATTTGCATACCCGATGCATAGATACTTCCTGGTTATGGAGGCGCTTTACGTTCGACGAGGCTCAAGGAAACCCCACTCAAACTGCTGCCCAAAGCTTCCGAAACAGGCACGGGCAAAAAGGCAGCAGGTGCGGAGTCAGCTGCTGCTCTGAAACACTCCAATATTGCCTGTCTCATTGGGGGTATTGAGGAGGAAGGGGCTTGAGGAAACCCTCAAATCTTTGCTCTCCTCTTATCCATTAATGCTCAAAAGGAGTCCGAAGAAAGTCAAGGGGACAAGGGAGACAGAGCGCCTGCAGGTATGTCTCTCCTTTACAGCTATACTATTAAAGAGAGCTATAATTGGAGAGAATAACTACTATAAAATATAGAACATTAATATTGTTTTATCAAGAGGGAAAATACCTCAGTGGCTCTCATATCTCCTGTATGGAGAATATGAAAGAACCTCACGAGGTTACCACTATCACTGGTTATAAAATCCCTCTGAGTACCTTTTATGATACTTACACCATGTCATAACACATTATATATTAATACCCACGTTCCCTTACTTTATCTTACTAAAGCAACAACTGTTGGGTGCCGCAATCTTATTTGATGGCTTCACTATATTAAACAATGGTAAAGCTGCATTTAACTTATCTTTTAAAAGATTTGATTGAACTGCACTCCAATGGCTCCCCCTCTCATCGGTTCCTGGACCAGTTGCTCCAAGAAACAGTAATTTTTTTACATCTAGAAATGTTATCTCCCTGGCACTCCCTGATGTAACATTTATCCAGTCAATATCAGGGTAATTGAAATCACCCATTATTGTGTTGCCCAATTTGCCAGCTTTCCTAATCTTGGTAAACATTTCTTCATTCATCTGTTTGCTCTGTCCCGGCGGACGGTAGTACAGCCCTTCAAGAACACTCCTTCCCTTCACAGATGGAATTTCTATCCATAATGATTCCACTTTGCTATCTGTGTCATGTGGAATGTTTATTTTATTTGACTCAATTCCCTCTTTAACATAATAGTGCTACCATCCTCCCTCCAATTTGATCCTATCATTGCGATACAATTTGTACTGTTAACACAGTGTCCCATTGACTGTCCTCTTTCCACCAAGTCTCTGAGATGCCTATTATATCTACGTCATCATTTAGTGCTATATATATATATATATATATATATATATATATATATATATATATATATATATATATATATATATATATATTCTAACTCTCCCATCTTATATTTAGGATTCTAGCATTTGTATATAGGCACTTCAAATTGTGCCTTTTCCTTGGATCTACAAGCTTCTTAGAAGTTAAAGGGGATAATGTGCATCCTTTATCCTGCTCTCTCATTAAGCACACCTGGCTTACTTTCAGCACTGTTGAAACCTCTCTACTGGGATTCCCTAAATGTCCTGTTTCAATAGTATCCTTCAAGGATACTCTACACTGAACCATGCGCTCCTGGGCAACTGCCGGTCCCCCCCCCCCCCCCCCCCCCCCCCCCCCCCCCCAATTCTATTTTAAAAGCTGCTTTATCTCCTTTTAAAAGTTAGCGCCAGCAGCCTGGTTCCATCCCAGTTAAGGTGGAGGCCATCCTTTCGGAACAGTCTCCCCCTTTTCCAGAATGTCGCCCAGTTATTAACAAATCTAAATCCCTCATCCCTGCACCATTGTCTCAACCATGGATTGAGACTTCAGAGCTCTCCCTGCCTTTTGGGTCTTGCGCGTGGAACATCTCTGAAAATGCTATCCTGGAGAATCTGGACTTCAGCTTTCTACCTAAGAGCCTAAATTTGGCTTCCAGAACCTCCCTCCCACATTTTCTTATGCCATTGGTACCCACATGTACCAAGACAGCCGGCTCCTCCCCAGCACTATCTAAGATCCTGTCTAGGTGACACGTGAGGTCCGCCACCTTCGCAACAGGCAGGCAAGTACTAGGCAGAGCAGCGGGCAGGAAAGTGTGGGCTTCTTTTCTGCCTCAAAAAGATTAGTCAGCCCAGCAAGTAAGCAAAGCCAGCTGAGCAAGCTAGCCAGCCAAGCCAAGCCAGCTTCTACATGATCGAATCACCAATTACAACAGCTGTCCTAACCCTTCCCACCTGGGCAGAAGTTCTTGGAGACATATCCTTGGTGCAAGAGGATAGTGTATTCCCTGGTGGGCAGGTCCTGGCTACAAGAGTACTTCCTACTTCACCAGGGTGATGTTCTCCTTCTAGAAGACCTCCGTCCTCCAAGGCAGCACAGGGGCTGCCAGACTGGGACTTCTCTACAATGTCCCTGTAGGTCTCCTCTATGTACCTCTGTCTCCCTCAGCTCCACCAAGTCTGCTACTCTAGCCTCAAGTGAACGGACCTGTTTTCTGAGAACTAGGAGCTCTTTGCATCAGGGGCTGCCAGACTGGGACTTCTCTACAACATCCCTGTAGGTCTCCTCTATGTACCTCTCTGTCTCCCTCAGCTTCACCGTCTGCTACGCTAGCCTCAAGTGAACGGACCTGTTTTCTGAGAACTAGGAGCTCTTTGCATCGGGCACACACATATAACTGCTCACCAACTGGGAGAGAATCATACATGTGACACTCAATGCAAAAGACTGGATAGCACCCCTCTTGCTGCTGAACTGCTGTCTCCATCTTACTATTTTTGAGTTTTTCAATAATAAACTTGCTAAGGTATTAAAGATATTAGTCTAATATAAAAATGTCTTTAGCTTATATGATAAGTGTGATTTATTTAGTGTTTTCTTCTTAGAAAGTAATGAAATATAATTAAAACTCTGTAAGAGCACTCCTCACTTGTTATCCTAATTAGAATAACTGACCATAAACAAAGAGTTGTGCTACAGGTGGGTGGGTGGAATGAAGACTAAACTAGTTCTTGCTATGCCTGCTAGAGATTATCTGTTAATGCTGTGGTACAATGTTCAAGTTTTAAAACTAGGGGGAAAAGAGTATGGAGATTAGTTGATAAAGTTTGCTTTTTTATATTTTTATTCTGCCTATCACTAACCTACAATGCCTCCTTTAAACCCCCATCTTTAAGTTCCCAAAGCACAAAGCAAAATAATGTTCACTTACCAGAGAAATGTCCTCTTCTCTCAGAACTTCTCAGAAAGAAAATTAAGTTGGACCTTTCCTCTTTATATATTTTTGAATCTAAGGGGACTGCTTCAAACAGAGCCTTTCAAGCTAACTCAGTAATCAGATTGCCCTTCCTAACCTCTGCAAATATTCTACTTCCTCACACCTTAATTGACATCTTAGCTGGTGGTTCCCACCAGAATGAGCTGTCAATTCCACATCATGTCTATCAATGGACACATCAAATTCTTGCAACTAAACACTGCAGCTTTTTAACTGCCTCATTGCAAGATGGCTATATTAAATCAAAGTTACATAGCTCTTCATTAATTTAAACTTACATGCTTGACAAACTAACAGAATGGCTATTTCTATATCCTAAGATATCACAAGATTATGCCAGTCACAATTCAATACTACAGAATAAACTCTTATAACTTTCACCACAATCATGGACCATGAAGCAATTAATCACTCTAGTGAACATGGCATAACTTGGGACATCTATATGTAGCCTTCCTCCTCCATGATTTTTTCTTTAACATCTCTACTTGGACTCTCAGTTTTTGCAACTTGGTGTCTTTTCTCATCCCAGTAAGCTCTGTTCCTTGAGGTCATCTAGTCCTCGATGGTGAAATGCGATATTGCAAAGTATTTGCAATTTCTTCCCACTGTTTAAAGGGCAAGCCTATTAACTAATATCTTGTACTCGGAGAAAGAAAGAGAGATAAGAATTCAGAAACCAGCTTGTCTACTTCACAGCACACACCATATACCCTAAACACCATGATCCCACTTATATTTGGAATCTTCTTTGGTTGTATGTCTCTAAAAATAGATGCAATAACCTACAAGACATTCTTTGTTTCTGGAGTGGAGGAGTAGTCTAATCGTTAAAGCAGCAGGCTGAGATCCAGGACTGCCTGGTCAAATCCCATTGCAGCTCCTTGTGATCTTGGGTAAGTTGCTTAACCCTCTATTGCCTCAAGTACAAACTTAGATTGTGAGCCATCCAGGGACAGAAAAGTTACTGTACCTGAATGCACACAGTTTCAATAGATTCTGGGCTTGCAGGTGGTATATAGATTTTTTTTTAAGTGAAATTTAGGATTTTCAAAAAAAAGGTGGTGTGAAGAAACAGTGTGTTTTAAGCCTGTAAAATGTATTGGATATCTTCCTGTCTTAAATATGTCTGAAGTGTATTTTTCCTGTTTGGCCAGCAGATGGTGCATGTTTATGCTTAAAGGTGTTACAGAGGACTGACTTTTTTTTCTTTTATTTGGCACACAGATAATAGAAAGTGCCTGTAGTGATGTAACCAGTTTTTATTTGAAACTTGACTGTTCTGGGCTCTGATTGGCCTGGAGTTTTGAAACTACCCAGCAGATGCTGGCTGTTACGTCAGTCTTAGCCTGGAAGAAGAGGGAGACAGATCTGTTTGCTAAGGCTCTGTGAACAATTATATGTCCTGATCTTCCCAGGTATGGTTTACACAGTATATAGATGTTTAATTAGTTTTCTAATTGATCCATTTTTCAATTACTTGTTACTGTTTGCTATTTGCACATTTTTATAATAAACACAATTGTTTGTTCATTCTGCCTGTCTGGACTGATAAAGAATCCTGGTGGTTTGTGTGTTGGGTCTGTCAGTGCTTTCTGGGAACTGTGGATTCAGTAACCTAGAAAACACGGGGGATAATTGGAGAGCGGGAGACTCACCCAGAGGCGGTTGTGATCCAGTCAGTGAGAGGTGGGTGCTAGTGTAGAGCACAAGCGGCAGGTGCAGGCGGACCTGAACTGTGCTGGGGATAGACCCTTTAAGCTGCGGGGTAACCCCAGGTGGGTGGCTAGGTGTTTCGTGACAGGTGGTATGGAACTGTTTCATTGTCCCTGCAGAACAAACTGCTAGTTTACCTGAAAAACACTCTGAACCAGTGTGGTCATCCGTATTTCTTTTTCTAAGATAATGCGTATCCGTTTTAACTTCTCAGTTTCCTTGTCATTCAAGTCCTCTTTCTGCTTCTTCTTCATGCTCTGAAGTTGTAACAGCTTCTCTCCTCCAAGTTTTTTTAGTGCTTTTAAGATACCAATGAAATATTATACATCGCATAAAACCACCTACATAACAGATCATAGTATACAAAGTGAAAATATATGGGGACAACACTAAGCACAGGGAATCCAGGTTCAGTTCCTCGTCTGCCATATAAAAGCCAGCAAAGCCTGGGTGTACCACAGAGCTTACTGAAGGAGACAAGGTAACAGATGGTGCTAGGATTCTGCTTCAGAGGCTGTACTTCTCTTACCTCAGGTTGGCGAGTGTGCCCTGAGCTGTGAGGACATGCTGTCTGGTTATGCTCAGTATTCTCTCCAGAATTTTGCAGCTGGGGTGGCATGAAGGAGTAGCTTGATATGGGTGGGAGGAGTACTGCAGCTGAGATAACCTAGCTGAAATAACATTTTTATCTCTCTGACCTCATGTGCAACTTTCTTTAAATTTGTCACCCTATTTTCTAACACCTCTTACTTTCTAACCTATCTATATCCTTCTTTGCTTATACCCTACACTGTCTATTAAAATGTGTTGACATTGGAAGTAGTGTACTATGCCATACTTTGTATTGTTATTTGAATATTTTTACTGCTGTAACTGTCTATTGCTTATGTATGATTTATTCTTACTGTACACCGCCTTGCATGAATTCTTTCAGAAAGGTGGTAAATAAATCCTAATAAATAAATACAATTATAAAATTTTCCATTAGGTTAGCCAAATGGACAGTAAAATCAGCTGGGTGGCATGCCCTGTCAAATGATCCTGGGAAGAACACTAGTGCTACTGATGGAGTTGGTGGTGACAAACTGCATGGGTGGGGGTGGGGGGTGGGAAAGCTAATGCTGCCTTCTCCCCAGGACTTTTTGAATGGGCGTGCCACCCAGCTGATTTCATAATATTGTGCAGTACTTCCCTGCCTCCATCCAACTAGTTTTTCATGTCACCAAGCTGGCAAACATTTCTGGGGAGAACACCATAATGGTAGGAAATGATGTGCTAATAAAATTATACTGAAAGCCTGAGTGAAACATAAGTACGTAAGTATTGCCATACTGGGAGAGATCGAAGGTTCATCACGCCCAGCATCCTGTTTCTAACAGTGGCCAATCCAGGTTACAAGTACCTGACAAGATTCCAAAAAAGTACAATACATTTTATGCTGCTTATTGTAGAGATACCTTCAATTTACATAAAACACAATTGCCAAAAAGCAATTGCTTAAGAATCAATGATAGAAGTTCACAGCCATGTGTTACAATACCAACTCAAATTTGATCTGAGGGGGAAGGAAGAGATCTCATATAATCTCCATGGGCTATCAAATAACTTTGTGTACCCAATATTAGGGTGTTTGCCCAGTGGTATCCTCATGTAATCATCGACTAATCCCCCTCCTACCAAATTAATTTTTCTGGTTTTTAAATACTTTTTTTTATTTATATTTTTTCTATTTCTTCTTATTCACTTTGTCAATGTGCACAATACAGTCTCTCCTGGTGTGCATAAATCCCTTTTTATGCAATGTCATTGAAAAAAGGACAGAACTCTTCTATACGACACAACTTATGGTGGCAGATGGACTGAAGCACTCAAAAACAGCCACTTATCTGAATTGTGTCAGCCAACGGGACCCCGACAGGTACCCATTTCGCAGAAGGCTTTATCAAGGGGTCACAGGCAATATTTATGATAAAAAAATTATTTCGTAAAATTATTCATATTCTAAGTACATATTGCCATACTGGGAAAGACCAAAGGTCCATCAAGCCCAGCATCCTGTTTCCAACAGTGGCCAATCCAGGTCACAAATACCTGGCAAGATCCCAAAAAAGTACAAAACATTTTATACTGCTTATCCCAGAAATAGTGGATTTTCCCCAAGTCCATTTAATAATGGTCTATGGAGTTTTCCTTTAGGAAGCCGTCCAAACCTTTTTAAAACTCCACTAAGCTAACCGCCTTTACTACATTCTCTGGCAACGAATTCCAGAGTTTAATTACACGTTGAGTGAAGAAAAATTTTCTCCGATTTGTTTTAAATTTACTACATTGAAGCTTCATCGCATGCCCCCTAGTCATAGTATTTTTGGAAAGCGTGAACAGACGCTTCACATCTACCCGTTCAACTCCACTCATTGTTTTATAGATCTCTATCATATCTCCCGTCAGCCGCCTTTTCTCCAAGCTGAAGAACCCTAGCTGCTTTAGCCTTTCCTCATAGAAAGTCATCTCATCACCTTTATCATTTTCATCACCCTTCTCTGCACCTTTTCTAATTCCACTATATCTTTTTGAGATGCGGCAACCAGAATTGAACACAATATTTGAGATGCGATACAAAGGCATTATAACGTCCTCATTTTTGTTTTCCATTCCTTTCCTAATAATACCTAACATTCTATTTGCTTTCTTAGCCGCAGCAGCACACTGAGCAGAAGGTTTCAACTTATCAACGACGACACCTAGATCTCTTTCTTGGTCGGTGACTTCTAACGTGGAACCTTGCATGACGTAGCTATAATTCGGGTTCCTCTTTCCCACGTGCATCACTTTGCACTTGCTCACATTAAACATCATCTGCCATTTAGACTCCCAGTCTCTTAAGGTCCTCTTGTAATTTTTCACAATCCTCCTGCGATTTAACGACTTTGAATAACTTTGTGTCATCAGCAAATTTCATGATGAGAGACTAATCATGTGGTTGCATGACCCTGCTGGGCCTGTTTGCCAGACAATTGCCTTTTCCCACTAGATATGCGGCTCCGAGTACAATGTTGTAAGTTAGAGCCCACTGCCACATCTGAACTGCTTCCTGACACAAGGGGTATGAGCTTGTACCCCCTGCTTGTTTATATAATACATTGCAACCTGATTGTCTGTTTGAATTAGAACAATTTGATCATCCGATCACTGAAAACCTTTAAAGCGTTCCATATTGCTCGGAGTTCCAGGGAGGACCAAGTCCCCTGAGTGTGAAACCCATGTACATGAGCCCCCTAGCCCAGGTTAGATGCATCCATGGTCAAGAATTTGGAATGGTAGTCCCTGGACCAAATTGGATCGAATTAGTCACCAGCATAGTGATTGCTCGAGCTGTAGAATGACCTGGATGATATCATCAAGATTCCCAGTGGCCTCATGCCACTGAGAAACTAGGGTCCACTGGGCTCTCCTGAAATGGAGACGTGCCAAGGGGGTGACATGCATTGTTGAGGTCATGAGGACTAGCAATCTAACGGATACCTGCTGACTGCTGTAAACCTGGTTGGCGATTGACATTAGAGCAGTCGCTAGATCCTGAGAAAGAAAGACCCAAGCTTAAACTGTGTTTAGCAGGAGTCCCATATATTCCTGTTGTTGAACAGATTGGAGATGAGACTTTGGGTAGTTGATTACAAACCCTAGCAGCTCCAACATCTGGATCGTCTCTTGCACTGATTCCTGAGCATCCTCCTACGACGTGCTCTTGACCAGCCAATCGTCCAGGCAGGGAAACACATGAACTCCCAGTCTGTGAAGCGACACTGCGACTACAACAAGGCATTTGGTGAAAACCCTGGGTGCGGATGCGAGGCCAAATGGCAGAACGCAGTACTGAAATTGGTGCTTCCCTACAACAAAAGTGAAGAGGACAGCACGCTTTATATTCTCACAAGTGGGTGACGCTGATCCACGTCGCCCAGTCCGGCATTTGCCATAGCTAAAAGAGAGCTTTGTGGAGTGCTAGCAGCGCTCCACCATGAATGAGTGCCTTCCTGCCCGTTGAGCAAACGAACATGGAAGTCTCGCGAGGCCGCCGCTGGAAGTCTCGGCAGCCAAGTTAAAAGAGTAGAGAGGAGAGAATCAACGCCATAGCAGCGGGCAGGAAAGAGTAGGAATCTTTCCGAAGAAGTCACTAGACCACTAGGCTACCTCGAGGTATGTGCCCAGAGGGCACCCTGTGCTCGGGGGAGGGAAGGCACTTCCGCGGGGATCCCGCAGGATCTAGGTCCATCCCCACAGGAATCCTGCAGACCCGAATCCATCCCAATGGGATCCCCACAGACATGGAGGGGATCGCCACAGGAATCCCGCTATCCCAGTTCCTGTGCAGCTCTCTATTCTGAAAGTGCTATAATGTTAATAGGTTTAAGTTTCTCTCCCAAAATTTGGAAGTCTCTCTGCACTTCAGAAATCCTGTTCTAGTCAAGTCATTTGTTCCCAGTTCAGTATCAATCAATTTTAGACTTCTTACTTTCTTATGATTTCACTAAATTTGTTTGTGTTCTTGTTAGCTGAGGATTCTGGGACATTTATGGGGCAATTATATAACTTGGCACCTCCAGTTAGATGTGACCATGCTGTGTACTGAGCACCAATTCTATCATGGCATCTGTGCATAAATAGAAAGTAAACACTCCACTGCCAAATTTCTTAGTACTTATGCGTGCATTGCAGGCACCCAGTTATAGAATTGCCCGGTTAATATTTTTTTATTCCCTGAACTGTTTTTCTAAATTAATGACTGTAATAATGGAGTCTTCAAGGAGTAACAATTTTCTGTTTTGTTTTGATATTGCCTGAGGTCTTTTTGGTACACTGAATGTCACTTCTCTTCTCTAAAGCTAATTTATGTTCTGCTTTGTAGCATCACTTCCCAAAGCAGATCAAGCATTTCGTAAAGGTGTCCTTTGGAGGGGGGACTGGGTGTCATTTTGAAATGTATTTTTGAGACAGCAGAAAGTGAAAAAATGTATAAGGGTATGAAGACCTTTACAAGGCACTGAGGGAGGCAACTGGAAACTAACGCTGACAAGTCACAGAGCCAAAAACTTCACAACAGTTGGACACTAGAAAAAAAGAGGAGCTGAGGGAGGCCCTACACAACCACTGACACAGGATTCTCTGCTTATATACATTATAGCATGTCAAAACTCTTCAAAGCTTGTCAGCCACTTAAGACATCCATGTTTAAGTCTTTCATCTTGCTTGTCCTCAGAGAATCAATCTAATGATTCAGTAGAAAAGAGGAAAGATGATTTCCCCTTTTTTTCTTTCCAGAGAGTTATCCACAAGAGGGATGCAGAGATGCCTCATTAATATACACCCTCCCACCTGTGCTCTTTGGAAAGAAGCCTTAAAATTTCCTTTATGTCCTTTCAGTGTCCTACAAAATAATGAAAAACCTACCATATTCCCAAGTGCAGCACCTCACAGAAAGCAATCTATCATCCACAGATATAAACATACCACTCTAAGAGCCATGTAACCTACATGTGCAACAAGCTTCCTAACTGACAATAAGACACACATACATACTTACTCAGTCTCTTCTTTCTAATTTCACACAACTGGTCTTCTAATACACGGGCCTCCTGTATTATTAAATACAAGTAATTATTAAAGAGGTGTGACACAGTGGACTCCACATGCAAACCTGAGAAATATATGCTCTTTTGTCAGCTGCACTGAACCCTATTGGGCATTAGTGGCATATAAGATTTTTATGTAATGTAACAGAGAAACACAGTAAATGACAGCAGATAAAGACTAGTGTGGTTCATCCAATCTGCTCAGTAGTGGTTAGGGTTATTGTAGCTGGTAGAAACAGCAATTATAAACTGTATTTTGTGCTCATTTTTCTACACTGTTCTATACAATACAGATGGCCAAATTTCAGTTACAATATCTTGTTTCCTAATGGGTTCATCTTAACTGTTGTTGTAATTTGCCTTAGGAAGCCTAGTGTTATAAAGATGATGGAATATATTGCAATGAAATTGAAGTATAATTAAACTCTCCTTTCAATGGGGCACATGGAATCACATCTGCATCTGTTTTGTAGAAGTTTACCTTTTAGATACACAAATGGATTATTCTGATTTGAACATGTTTCAGGGGCAAGTAGTTTTGTAAGTCAAAATAAAAGTAAATATTTTGTTTCATGCAGATCTCATTTGTTTAAACATAACTAAATGGGCTATAAGCCCCTAAAATAGTCCATTAGTTTTCTTACAGTTTGTTCCTGTGATGACTTATACTGTGCCAAAACTGAAAACTCTTATCTGGTCGATAATAAAAGGAGCTCATTGTGAACACTATCCACTCTATAAGGTTGTTTTGTGGCTGTACATAAGGAATTGTGATATTGAATAAATAAATGTATGTTTGTACCTCTAGTCATGCATCCAAAATTTATAAAATCTTTTCAAGAAATCCAGTTAATTGTTTAACTTATTAATGGACCATAACCTCAAAGACATGGTATGGTCTCATTTTCAATATGTTTCCGTATGTTTATGGTACTGTATTGTAAAATTGGATTCTTACAACAAAATTACTTTCTTATGCATTATTCTTTTGTTATGTATCCTATACTGTTTATTGTATGCCACATTGAACTCAGACTTGTTTGGGATAATGTGGGATATAAATGTCACAAACAATGTCCTGATCATTGAAGCAGCAATTTAAGTCGGATTCCCATGCTCCCTTGAAGCGAAAGGGGGCAGGGTCACTGCCTCTCATAAATTTGTATAGCACCGAGATGGATCTAGGCACCCTCCGTAATATACCCCATAAATTCTCCAAGCTCTCCTTATCCTGAGGGCTGCCCCCCCCCCCCCCCCCACATCCCATCGCTACCCATAAAATACTTAATCTGTAAGTAAGAAAAACGATCTCCTTCAGGGAGTCCATATTGTAACCTCAATTCCTCAAAGCTCTTAATCTCGGCCCCTTGGAGCACATCTCGAAAACTCGAAAGGCCCAAGTGATCCCATCACACAAAAACCAGATTATCCTTCCCGGCCCCGAACTTCGGCTCCCATCTTATCCCCGCCCTAGTGGAGACCCCCATCTCCCTGTCCCCACTTCCTCCGAAACTCCTCCCATACAGCCAAAATGTACCTAAGATATGGGTTATCCACGCCCGCCAACAACCCCCCCCCCCAATCCCTCAGTGGTCCATAGTAACGATTTTAAACCCCTATGTGGGAAGTACAATTGTTCCACTTGACCTGTTGGCTTAAGCCTGCCCCCTTCCCACTCCAGCACCATCTTGACCTGAGCAGCCTGATAATACCACTCAAGCCGAGGCATTGCTCAACCCCCTCTTTCAATCTCTCCCCATATCACCCTTCCCGCTAACTGGGGATGTTTGCCGTCCAATACAAATTGCAATATCTGGCGTTGTAATTGCTGCATCTCCCGCTTGGGGACCGCCACCGGCAAACACTGAAACAGAAACAACAGCCTAGGCAAGACGTTCATCCTTATTACCGCCATCCTCCCCCACCACGACAGCCACAACCCTTTCCACCGTGATAATTCATTTCTAATGCACTCCACTATTTTGCCATAATTAAGTCCATAGACTCTACTCAGATCTCTAGGAATACAAACCCCCAGATACCTAATATGACTTCCGGCCCACTTAAAAGCAAACCTCTGCTTCAAACAGTTTTCTTCTTCCTGGGAGACCGAAATGCCTAATATTTCGCATTTCTCCATATTAATCCACAACCCCGCATACTGTTCAAATTCCCCCAGGACATCCACCACCACCTCCAACGTTTTCCCTGGATCTGTCACATAAAGCAACAGATCATCCGCATACAGTGCCATGCGATGTTCCCTCTTCCCCACTGTGAAACCCCGAAACTCCGGATGGCCACGTAACCTCTCTGTCAAGGGCTCTATATATATAGCAAATAATAGGGGCGACAGGGGGCAGCCCTGCCTGGTTCCACATTCAATAGCAAAAAAGGAGGTATACTGGCCATTGATCTGTATACAGGCCTTCGGCGCCGCATACAAGGCTGCTATCCACCTGCAGAAATTATCCCCAAGACCCATACGCTGCATAACCTCTTTCAGAAACACCCAGTCAACCCTGTCAAACGCTTTCTCTGCGTCTAGTGTTAACAGTATTGCCCCTGGGAGTCTCTTCTGTGCTTCCCATTGCAAGTGGAGGGTACGGCGAATGTTGTCACCCACCTGTCGACCCGGGATAAACCGAGACTGGTCATCCCCTATCAACTTTGGTAGGACCTGTCCCAACCTGTTGGCCCACACCTTGGCCAGTATCTTTACGTCAACATTTAAAAGTGAAATGGGTCTATAGGAGCCACATACAGTGGGATCCTTTCCTGGCTTAAGCAACAAAGAGATCCCTGCTTCCATCATTGAATTCGAGATCCCCCTTCCCTCCAATACTCCATTCCCTAGCCTGAAAAGCTGGGGCCCCAACTCCTCCGCATAACACTTAAAAAACCGAGCGGTGTAACCATCCAATCCCGGGGCCTTCCCATTCGGGAGGTTCTTAATTACCCCATATACTTCCCCCCATCTTATCGGTTCTCCCAATCGTACTCGCTCAGCTTCACTAAGACACGGGAGCTGTAGCTGATCTAAAAATTGTCCTATTTCCCCCCTACTCATATCCTCCCCCTTCTTATACAATTCTTCATAGTATGTCTCAAAGCTTCTAGATATATCCACATTTGCATAATGCCAACCCCCCTTACCATCTCTCAGCCTTTGAATAAGTGTCTTCACTCGCCTCGCCCGCAACCAACGTGCCAGAAAAGCGCTTGATTTATTAGCAAACTCAAAGGTCTGCTGTTTCAGCTTGGTTTGCATATATTCAATCTCTATCATTTGCAATTGTGCCAATGCTCCCCTCACTGCTGAAAGCTCCTCCCCCAACTTTTTTGTGGGTTGCCTCTTATGTTGTTTTTCCAGTTGCACTAGGTGAGCTCGTAACTCCAAGGTTTTCTGACCTCTTTCTCTTTTTCTCCGTGCACCCCATTTAATAAAAACTCCTCTAATCACTGCTTTCATAGCGTCCCATAAGGATCCATCATTAACCTCACCATTATCATTAAGTTGATAAAATTCCTGTATCGCCCTCCTGATGTCCTCCCTCACTGTTTCATCTCCCAATAAAGTCTCATTGAGCCTCCATAGGCCCCCCCTCTGCCTACCCCCCAGCCCCTTAAACCTAATCCATATAGGAGCGTGATCAGAGACCTGACAAGTCTCTATTTCTGCTGCTTCTATCATATGCCAACTGTTGCAGTGTACCCACAAACTGTCTAACCTCGCATAAGACTGTGCTGCATGTGAATAATGGGTGTAATTTCTCTGTGTTCCATGTAATAATCTCCAGCAATCCACTACCTCACATTCCTTCAAAAAGTTCAACAACGCCTTACGACCGGCGCTTCCAACCCCCCTCCTTCCCATGGAATGATCCAAATCCGCGTCTGGGGCAATATTGAAATCCCCCCCTATGATCACTTGGCCTTTAATAAAACCTTGGATTTCCTCCTTCAGAGAATCAAAAAATTGCTTCTGACCTTCATTAGGTGCATAAATATTAATAAATGTGATCTCCTTACCTTGTAGAAGTCCCCTAATCCCCAAACATCGGCCACTCGAGTCCCGAAATTCTTCTTGTATGTTTAGCCCACAGGTGTGCCACAGTACAAAATATTTTATGCTGCTTATCCCAGAAATAAGCAGTGGATTTTCCCCAAGTCCATTTTAATAATGGTCTATGAACTTTTCCTTTAGGAAGCCATCCAAACCCCGCTAAGTTAACAGCCTTTACCACATTCTCTGGTAACAAATTCCAGAGTTTAATTACACATTGAGTGAAGAAACATTTTCTCTGATTAGTTTTAAATTTACTACTTTACAGCTTCATTGCATGCCCCCTAGTCCTAGTATTTTAGGAAAGAGTAAACAGAAACTACACGTCTACCTGTTCCACTCCACTCATTATTTTATAGACCTCTATCATATCTCCCCTCAGCCGTATTTTCTCCAAGCTGAAGAGCCCTAGCTGCTTTAGCCTTTCCTCATAGGAAGTCGTCCCATCGCCTTTATCATTTTCGTTCCCTTCGCTGCACCTTTTCTAATTCCACTATATCTTTTTGAGATGCAGTGACCGGAATTGAACACAATATTCGAGGTGCAGTCATACCATGGAGTGATGCAAAGATATTATAACATCCTCACTTTTGTTTTCCATTCCTTTCGTAATAATACTGAACATTCTATTTGCTTTCTTAGCCGCAGCAGCGCACTGAGCAGAAGGTTTCAATGTATCATCAATGATAACACCTAGATCCTTTTCTTGGTCGGTGACTCCTAACGTGGAACCTTGCATTACATAGCTATAATTCGGGCTCCTCTTTCCCACATGCATCACTTTGCACTTGCTCACATTAAACGTCATCTGCCATTTAGACGTCCAGTCTCCCAGTCTTGTAAGGTCCTCTTGTGATTTAAAAACTTTGAATAACTTTGTGTCGTCAGTAAATTTAATTACTTTACTAGTTACTCCCATCTCTAGGTGATTTATAAATATGTTAAAAAGCAGTGGTCCCAGCACAGACCCCTGGGGAAACCCATTAACTACCCTTCTCCTTTGAGAATACTGACCATTTAACCCTACTCTCTGTTTCTATCTTTTAACCAGTTTTAAATCCACAATAGGACTCTACCGCCTATCCCATGACTCTCCACTTTCCTCTGGAGTCTTTCATGAGGTACTTTGTCAAACACCTTTTGAAAATCCAGATACACAATATCAACTGGCTCACCTTTATCCACATGTTAGTTCACCCCTTCAAAAAAATGTAATAGATTGGTGAGGCAAGATTTCCCTTCACTGAATTCACTTTGTCTCTAATCCATGCTTTTGAATATACTCTGTAATTTTATTCTTTGTAATAGTCTCTACCATTTTGCTTGGCACTGACGTTAGGCTCACTGGTCTATAATTTCCTGGATCACTTCTGGAACCTTTAAAAAAAAAAAATCGGTGTTACGTTGGCCACCCTCCAATCTTCCAGTGCCACGCTTGATTTTAAAGATAAATTACATATTACTAACAATAGTTCCACCAGTTCATTTTTCAATTCTATCAGTACTCTGGGATGAATGCTATCCGGTCCAGGAGATTTGCTACTCTTCAATTTGTCAAATTGCCCCATTACATCCTCCAGGTTTATAGAGATTTCATTCAGTTTCTCCGACTCGTCAGTTTTGAATACCATTTCTGGCACCGTTTTCTCTCCCAAATCTTCCTCGGTGAAGACTGATGCAAAGAATTCATGTAATCTCTCCGCTATGGCTTTGACTTCCCTGATTGCCCCTTGGTCATCGAGCAGTCCAACCGATTCTTTTGCCGGTTTCCTGCTTTTAATATACCTAAAAAAAATTTTACTATATGTTTTTGCCTCCAACGCAATCTTTTTTTTTCAAAGTCCCTCTTTGACTTCCTTATCAGCGCTTTGCATTTGACTTGACATTCTTTGGGTACTTGTGGCTGTGGACTCTGTCCCTCTCTGTCCTTGCTTCTCATCCAACATTAATTCCGGGCTATTCAAGGATGGGGTTGACACCAGGGGGCCACCAGAATCCGTCACCCCCTTGCCTCTACCTCTGTCATAGCATCAAGCTTGTGCTGCAAAGCAGCCAACTGTACCTTTAAGTCATCTGAGTCCGGTATTCTCTCTCATTTTCAGGGGTGAGCCCACTGCACTCCTCCCCCTTTTCCATGAGCGCAAAAAATGCAGCCATAACTCAACAGTTTCTTCCCGTCCTTTCCCAGGAACTTACAGTTGTGATGTTATCTCTCAGGTCCATTTGCATGGGCTGTTGCAGGGCGGGAGAATCCAGACTTTTGCAGCGTCTGCTCCAACAAAGTATCTCTGGTATCTTTCCCAGCCGACCTTTCTTTCCCTGCCATTGGTTGCGACACTGTCGGCTACTCTGCCTCTCAACGCTTCTGTTTCTCTTTCAAGCTCTGCCTCTGCCCGTGCCCTGCTCCTTTCGCCCCTCCTCCTCCGGCTCTGGTGTTCTACGTGACGTCAGCCTGATCTATGGAGCCTAGCAGACCAACTCGGAAGAAAGCCATGGACACAGGCAGCAAGAATAGAATGTTGGAGGTGAGAATTATTATACAGGAAGGATGATAGAAAAATCCGAGGCATTTGGTTGATCAAAATTTGATTACTGACGCTCGTTAGAGCAGTGTAGTGAGAACTTAAGAACAAAAGATGTCCGACACCAAAAGGCTAATCAAGCTCAGCATCTTGTCTTCAGCAGTGGCCAATCTAGATCATATTTTTTATTTTTTTATTTTTGTTACATTTGTACCCCACACTTTCCCACTCATGGCAGGCTCAATGCGGCTTACATGGGGCAATGGAGGGTTAAGTGACTTGCTCAGAGTCACAAGCAGCTGTCTGTGCCTGAAGTGGGAATTGAACTCAGTTCCTTAGTTCCCTAGGACCAACGTCCACCACCCTAACCACTAGGCCACTCTATCCAGAAGGATCCCAAGAAGTAAATTCATTCCTTGTTGCTCATAACCAGAGACAAGTAGTGGCTTTCCCAAGCCTACATGGCTAATAATAATTTATGGACTTTTTGTCCAGAACTTGTCTAAAACTCTTTTTAAACCAAACTATGCTACCCGCCTTGACCACATTTTCTGGCAAATAATTCTACAGCTTAATTGTAAATTGAGTGAAAAAAAATATTTTCTATGTTTCACTTTAAATGCGCTATTTCTTTTATGGAGTATTCTCTCATCTTAGTACTACACAAAGGGGTAAAAACTTCTTTTGGATCAGGGTCCCCACTCAACTTTGTCCAATTTTGACTACATTTTTTATGAATGTTTTAATCTAGGTTGTCTCCAAGTAAATGGTTCAGAATTTTAGGAACAAGTCTTGTAGTCGTGAAACTGTAGGCCACAGACAAAAAGCAACGTTGCAAATACCAAATTGTTTCTAGTAATAGTCCACCTTCTCTCACTTCAGGGCCGAAAACCCCCTGTAAATTTAGTCTAAAATACAAAAACAATTACAGGAAGAATTGCAACTCTCTAAAGAAGGAGAAAGAAAAGACTTTAAAAAGAATAGGGTGGGAGTATGTTATGGGGAAGGCACGGTCCTGGTGCCCCCATTGCCCCTTTCCCACTAGACTTGCACATAAGGAGTGTAAGAGAGTCCTAAGAAACTCATCTCCAGGGAAAGGGCTCTGGGCCATAGATACAAGGGAGAGAAGGAAGACCTGGGGTGCCCTCAAAGAGAATGGAACAGGGTAACCCCCCCTTCAGGAGTTGAGATTAACTTACCCTGGGTGGTCACTAGGGGGAGCCCCAGGGATGAAGCCCAGTTCCTTGGGTAAAGAAATAATATGGGATGCCTCCTCTCAAGGGAAAGGGGGTGGGGGGGGGGGGGAGGTTGAGCTTTCTGAAGCCCAGCTGAAAAACAGACAGAGCTCAGCATGGCGTGGGACTGAGCAAAGAGGGTGAGGACCACCTCCTGACACTGAGGCCATAGGCAGCCTTGAAGCAGGGGACCCCCCTTTCCTTTTCTGGCCCTTTACAGACTCATACACAGCAGAAAAAAAGCCCTTACTGTCTTGCTCTTGCAGGGACGCAGCAGAGGAAACAGCCTTGCTATCGTGGCTTGCAAGGACGCGACTTGCGGGTACGCGGCAGAGGAAACAGCCTTGCTATCGTGGCTTGCGGGGACACGACTTGCGGGGACGCAGCAGAAGAAACAGCCTTGCTATCATGGCTTGCGGGGACGCGGCAGAGGAAACAGCCTTGCTATCGTGGCTTGCGGGACACGGCAGAGGAAACAGCCTTGCTATCGTGGCTTGCGGGACACGGCAGAGGAAACAGCCTTGCTATCGTGGCTTGCGGGGACGTGGCAGAAGAAACAGCCTTGCTATCACTGCTTGGAAATGGAAAAAAGCAAAAAAAGCACGTTTTGTCATGCTGTAAAGCGAAGATACTTACCTGTAGCAAGTATTCTCCGAGGACAGCAGGCTGATTGTTCTCACACTTGGGTCGACGTCCACGTCGGCCCAGGATCGGAAGTTCTGGTATCAAAAATCTGTCAGAGTCTTCTGGTGCATGACCGGCGCGCACCACGCACACCAGTTTCCCGCCTGTCGTGTAAGGACCTCAGTGTAGTCCAAAAGCAAGAGGAGAACAAGGAACAACTCCAAAGGGGAGGAGGGCGGCTTTGTGAGAACAATCAGCCTGCTGTCCTCGGAGAATACCTGCTACAGGTAAGAATCTTCGCTTTCTCCGAGGTCAAGCAGGCTGCTTGTTCTCACACTTGGGGTATCCCTAGCTGCCAGGCTCACTCAAAACAATGAACACTGGTCAATTGGGCCTCGCAACGGTGAGGACATAACAGAGATTGACCTGAAAAGAAACACAACTAACTGAGAGTGCAGCCTGGAACAGAACAGAAATGGGCCTAGGAGGATGGAGTTGGATTCTAAACCCTGAACAGATTCTGCAGCACAGACTGCCCAAACCGACTGTCGCGTCAGGTATCCTGCTGAAGGCAGTAGTGAGATGTGAATGTGTGGACTGATGACCACGTTGCAGCCTTGCAAATCTCTTCAATAGAAGCTGACTTGAAGTGAGCCACTGACGCAGCCATGGCTCTGACATTATGAGCTGTGACATGGCCCTCTAGAGTCAGCCCAGCTTGGGCATAAGTAAAGGATATGCAATCCGCTAGCCAATTAGAGATTGTGCGTTTTCCGATGGCGACTCCCCTCCTGTTGGGATCAAAAGAAACAAACAACTGGGCGGACTGTCTATAGGGCTTTGTCCGCTCCACGTAAAAGGCCAGTGCTCTCTTATAGTCCAAGGTGTGCAACTTGTCTTCACCAGGGCGGGTATGTGTACGGGGAAAAAATGTTGGCAAGACAATTGACTGGTTCAGATGGAACTCCAACACCACCTTCGGCAAGAACTTAGGGTGAGTGCGAAGGACTACTCTGTTATGATGAAACTTGATATAAGGTGCATGCACTACCAGGGCTTGGAGCTCACTGACTCTATGAGCTGAAGTAACTGCCACTAAGAAAATGACCTTCCAGGTCAAGTACTTCAGATGGCATGAATTCGGTGGCTCAAAAAGAGCTTTCATCAGCTGGGTGAGAACGACGTTGAGATCCCATGACACTGGCGGAGGTTTGACAGGGGGCTTTGACAAAAGCAAACCTCTCATGAAGCGAACAACTAAAGGCTGTCCAGAGATAGGCTTACCCTCTACACGTCGACGATAAGCACTAATTGTACGAAGGTGAACTTTTACGGAGTTGGTCTTGAGACCAGACTCTGATAAGTGTAGAAGGTATTCAAGCAGGGTCCAAGTAGGACAAGAAAAAGGATCTAGGGCCTTGCTGTCACACCAGACAGCAAACCTCCTTCATTTGAAAGAATAACACTTTTTCGTGGAATCTTTCCTGGAAACAAGCAAGACTTGGGAGACACCCTCTGAAAGACCTAGAGAGGCAATTTCTAAGTTCTCAACATCCAGGCCATGAGATGGGATGTAGAAGCGACCCCTCGTTCTGGGTGATGAGGGTTGGAAAACACTCCAATCTCCACGGTTCTTCGGAGGACAACTCCAGAAGAAGAGGGAACCAGATCTGACGAGGCCAGAAGGGAGCAACCAGGATCATTGTTCCGCGGTCTTGCTTGAGTTTCAGCAAAGTCTTCCCTACTAGAGGTATGGGAGGATACGCATACAGAAGGCCTGTCCCCCAATGCAGGAGAAAGGCATCTGACGCTAGTCTGTTGTGGGCCTAAAGTCTGGAACAGAATTGAGGGATTTTGTGATTGATGTGAGTGGCAAAAAGATCCACCGAGGGGTGCCCCACGCTCGGAAGATCTTGTGGACAACGCCCATGTTTAGTGACCACTTGTGAGGTTGCATGATCCTGCTCAACCTGTCGGCCAGACTGTTGTTTACGCCTGCCAGATATGTGGCTTGGAGAAACATGCCGTGACGATGCGCCCAAAGCCACATCCTTTAGAAGGACGGAGAGTTCCTCTGCAAGTACCTGCTTGTGCTGGGAGCTGTAAGAATGATCTCCCGGTGGACAATCTGGAGGCTTGGATTCCAGATTGAGATTGTATCCTAACCGGACCATTTGAAGAACCCACCAGTCGGAGGTTATAAATATTAACCTCCCCCCAACCGGTAAGTCATCCGGAATGGACACTTGCACTGTGGCTATGCTGCACTGGAGCCAGTCAAAAGCCAATCCCTTGCTTTTGCTGGGGAGCCGCAGGGGCCTTAGGTGCACGCTGTTGACGAGAACGAGCGTGCTTGGACTGAGCCTGGGTAGGCTGCCGAGAAGCAGGAGTGTACCTACGCCTATTATAGGAATAGGGAGCACTCCTCTTCCCTCCAAAAAACCTCCTAGATGAGGAGGTGGTAACAGAAGACGCCCGGCGGGAGAGAGAATCCATAGCATCATTATGCTTTTTAATCTGATCGACCACATCCTCTACTTTTTTCACCAAAAAGGTTATCCCCCTGGCAAGGAACATCTGCTATTTGCTGCTGGATCTTATGTTCCAGGTCAGACATATGCAGCCATGAGAGTCTGCGCATCACTATACCTTGAGCAGCTATTCTGGATGTCACATCAAAAGTGTCGTAAGTACCCCTGGCCAGGAATTCTCGACACGCCTTCTGCTGCCTGACCACCTGGTGAAAAGGTTCAGCCAGCTTCGGAGGAAGTGCTTCGACCAAACTAGACAGTTGCCTCACCGAGTTCTCTTCCTCCCAAAAGAATCCAAGGTCCTAGACTCTCTGCCTGGGGGCGCCAAGGCATAGTCCCTAGTACTCTTGGCTCTCTTGAGAGCAGAATCCACCACCATGGAATCGTGAGGTAGCTGAGACTTCATTACCGGCTTTCCATGGACTCTGTACTGGGACTCAGCTTTTTTGGGGACGACTGGATTAGAGAGAGGGAACGACCAGTTTCGCATAAGAACTTTCCTGAGTGTGTTATGCAAAGTTGCCGTTGCAACCTCTATAGGTGGAGAAGGATAATCCAAGACCTCTAGCATCTTGGCCCTGTGCTCATCCACAACCTCCATAGGGAAGGGAATATCCTTAGACATTTACCAGACAAGGAGGAAAAAGAAAGACTCTCAAGTAGAGACATCCTTCTCTCAATGGGTGGAGTAGGATCAGAGGGGACCCCATAAGACTCTTCTTCAGAAAAGTATCTGGGATCTTCCTCTTCCTCCTACGAATGCTCATCCTTGGTATCGGACAAAAGCTCTCTAAGAGCAGCCCGAACCTGTCTTGACGTCGAGGAATGACGACCTCGAGGGCGATGTCGAGAAGTCAACCCCTGCCTGGACTGCGACGAAGCTTCCTCCGCCAACATCGAAGGACAGTCGACCTGGGTGGCAGCCGACGCTGCAAGCGGCACCAAGGTCGGGGACCTCACCACTGGCGAAAGACCAGATGCCACTTCAACAGACGGTGCAGAAGGCGCAAGCACCCCTGGCACCGAAATAGACTGGCGCAGCAATTCCTCCAGAAGCTCTGAAAGAAGGGCCCTGATGCGCTCGTCGAGAGCTGCCATCGTAAAAGGCTGCGTAGCCGGTGCAGGGGCCGGTGGCAGAATCTGTGGGGGCTCGAGAGCCGGTATCAGGCTGCCAGAAGACCGACACATTGGCATCTCCTGTATAGAGAGTGAGCAGTCCTCTCAGCACCGATGCTTCTCAGGTGCCGAATCCCTCGGCTCCCCAGAGTTCTTGGTACCACGCATGGAAGGAGATCGATGACGGTGCTTCTTAGCCTTCGCTCGACGCCCGTCATTGTGACTCCTCGGTACCGAAGATGAGGATGTGGAATCCTCACGCCTCCTCGGGGCCGGGGCCGACAAAGGGTGGTTCTGGGGGGCCTGCATAGCAGTAGGCCTCGAGACAGGTGGAGATCCACTCGATGCCTCGCTGCTTCCAGCGCAATGTGGTCATTCAGCAGCCATTACTACCTGTGCTCTCGAAGTCGATGCTTCCCTCGACTTTAACGCCGCCGACCTCAGTACCGATGCCGATGGACCAGACCGATCCGCAAAAGGTTTGTCTCGTTGAACCTCCCGAGACATTTGGGTCCGTTTTTTCATCAAAGGACATAGCTTACAAGCAGCTGGTAGATGATCGGGCCCAAGGCACTGGAGACACCACGCGTGGGGTCGGTACCCGAGATGGTCCGGTTGCACCGAGTACAACGCTTAAAGCCGCTGGGTGTCTTCGATGACATGGATGGAAAAATGTCTGCGAAATTAAAGGACACAATTGTGGCAATTAAAAAGGCACAAAAAAGGAAACAAAACCCAGTCGCGCGGCCTAAAAGATGGCCATGGTGAAAAGAAACAAACCTAGTGACAAAAAAAGAAGAAAAAGGAAGCAATCACGCACAGACTCTTTCCTGGGCCGAGAGGAACACAGCGGGAAAAAAAAAACGTGTAACCTCACACGCGGAGAAAAAAAATACTGAGGTCCTTACTCAACACAACGGGTGGGAATCCGGTCCACGCATGTGCTGTGTGCACCGCTCGCACGTCAGAAGACTCTAGAAGATTTTTTGCTAGCAAAACTTCCAATCCTGGGCCGCCGTGGACGTCGACCCAAGTGTGAGAACAATTAGCCTGCTTATCCTCAGAGAATCTTGTTTTCTTTACAGAAATTTTATATGTCCAATTATCCAGATGATTACCTGAACCACCCTCTGCAGAAGATAGTCCAGATTATCAGAGTTCTACTGTATATCTATCTACATATATATCTATCATATTTAACCCTTTACGGGTTACACTATTAAATTGTTCAGCAGTTGACAGTGATAATTTGCAATCTTTCAAGTCTGTCTGCTCTTTATCTAAAGAGACATGGTCTACTATGGCCTTTATTGAACCTTCAATATTGGGATGCCGTATCTTCAAACTATGTGCTTTTTTGTTTTTGTATAAATTTTATTGAGAAATTTTTGGTTTATAAAACTATGTGCTTTTGAGCAACTGTCATCATTCCCCCAGTTTCTAGTTTACAAGCTGTTCTATCTTGTTTTTAAATGTTGATGCAAGTAGCTTGTTTCATCCTAGTTAAGGTAGAGCCCATCATTCCGGAACAAACTCCCCCTTCCCCAGAATGTTGCCCAGTTCCTAACAAATCTAAATCCCTCTTTCCTGCACCGTCTCATCCACGCATTGAGACTCTGGAGCTCTGCATGTCTCTTAGGTCCTGTGCGTGGAACGGAGTATTTCCAAAAATGCCACCCTTCAGGTTCTGGATTTCAATTTTTTAGCTAGAAGCCTAAATTTGGATTCCCTCCCACATTTTCCAATGTCGTTGGTACCCACATGTACAAAGACAGCCGGATCCTCCCCAGCACTGTCTAAAATCTTATCCAGGTGACTCGTGAGGCCTACTACCTTTACACCACGCAGGCAAGTGACCAAGCATGTCGACCAGCCATCCAGCTATCCTTTCTTTCCTTGTTTTAACTTTAAACTAAATGAGCTGTATTTGAACTAGCACTCTCCCATGTGAGTGCTATATAAATCTTAGCATCCTGTCTATATTGATCCTTATGAATGTATATGTGCAGTGCCCATAATGACCAATGGTTGTTTTACGTGGCTTTTGTAATGAAAATTTATAAATAAAATACAAAATGCACAATACATACCTAAATTAGGGATTGATCTTGCAATGTAGTAAAGCTGGTGAAATGTATCATTAAAATAGCAGTATATTTTGACTAATCCAGATAAACTTATCTGATGTTATCTACCAACTTATACTGTATGTCTTTTTTGACTTAAAACATTCCTAGTTTTGTTCCTCCTTTATAATGGTCAAAACCTGTTTTAAATTATTCAGCTGCTCAAACTGTATTTACACACCATATGGTAGTAAAATTTGTCATACAGATTCTAACTTCTTTAAATTGTGTTATTTTGGTACTTTCCATACAAAATTTATGGAATCCAAAATGGTACATCAGACAAAGGACTGATGAAAGCAGCACAATAGCATTAATTATTCAGAAAACAATGGAGTTGCTGAGGCTATCAGGCTTATTTTTGAAAGAGAAGGGCGCCCATCTTCCAACACAAATCGGGAGATGGACGTCCTTCTCTCAGGCTCACCCAAATCGGCGTAATCGAAAGCCGATTTTGGGCAGCGTCAACTGCTTCCCATCGCAGGGATGACCAAAGTTCACGGGGGGGGGGGGGGGGGGGGGGGGGGGGTCGGCACCGTAGCGAAGGCGGGATTAGAGCGGGATTAAAAGATGGCGTCTTCGGACGATAATGGAAAAAAGAAGGGTATCCCTGACAAGCACTTGGTCAGCTTTACTTGGTCCATTTTTTCTTGCAACCAAACCGTGAAAAGGTGCCCGAACTGACCAGATGATCACCGAAGGGTATCGGGGATGACCTCCCCTTACTCCCCCCAGTGGTCACCAACCCCCTCCCACTCTAAAAAAAAAAAAAAACTTTAAAACATTTTTTTCCCAGCCTCAAATGTCATACCCAGCTCCATGACAGCAGTATGCAGGTCCCTGGAGCAGTTTTAGTGGGTGCAGTGCACTTCAGGCAGGCGGACCCAGGCCCACCCCCCCTACCTGTTAAACTTGTGGTGATAAATGTAAGCCCTCCAAAACCCACTGTACCCACATGTAGGCACTCCCCCTTCACCCCTTAGGGCTATGGTAGTGTTGTACAGTTGTGGGGAGTGGGATTTGGGGGCCTCAGCACCCAAGGTAAGGGAGCTATGCACCTGGGAGCAATTTCTGAAGTCCACTGCAGTGCCCCCTAGGGTGCCCGGTGTCCTGGCATGTCAGGGGGACCAGTGCACTACGAATTCTGGCTCCTCCCATGACCAAAGAGCTTGGATTTGGTCGTTTTTGAGATGGGCGTCCTCGGTTTCCATTATGGCTGAAAACTGGGGACAACCATCTCAACATTTAGGTCGACCATCTCTAAGGTCGACCTAAATGTTGAGATTTGGGCGTCCCCGACTATTATCGAAACGAAAGGTGGACGCCCATCTTGTTTCGATAATATGGGTTTCCCCACCCCTTCGCGGGGCTGTCCTGCGAGGACGCCCTCATGAAAACTTGGGCGCCCCGTTCAATTATCCCCCTCCATGTCTCTTAGTGGAAAAATAATAAAATCAGAATAGAGGAATTATTTGTTTCATCTGCCAAATAACTTATTTGAACACCTGTTCTCCTAGTTTTGTTGTTTCAGTGTCTGAGATTTTTCTCTAGAAATGATTACAGACAGATGGCACTTGCCTGTTGTGATTTCAGTATCGAAGAACAAAGCATTAGCCCATGTTTTATCACTTCCAGGATTACCCTGCCAAGGCAAAAATAAATTGTGAAATTCTGGCTAAATAAACCCGCACCATGAACAACACAGAATGGTTTTATAGTACATAAAGGGAGGAATAGGTGGGGTGAACACTCACAGTTACTGCCTATGACATCAGTACATAATTAGCTACAGATGGGCCACTGCATCAGTCTAGAGCAGAGGTTCTAAACCTAGTCCTTGGGACACATCCAGCCAGTCAAGCTTTCAGGATATTTACAATCGATAAGCATGACAGAAATTTGCATGCACTGCCTCCATTGTATGCAAATCTGACAAATATTCATTGTAAATACCTTGAAAAACAGACTGGCTTGGTGCATCCTGAGGACTGATTTGAGAACCCTGGTTCTATAGCTATGTTCACTGCCTAAATCATAGTAGCAGAGTGGCGCAGAAGGAATGGGCTGGGTCCATAACCCAGAGATTAATGGATCAAAACTATTTTAAAATTCATAAGAGAAAACACTTTTTCATTCAATGCATAGTTACGCTCTGGAACTTTTGCTGCCAGATGATAGTAACATAACAACATAATAAGTGATGGCAGATAAAAACCTGCATGGTTCATCCATTCTCCATGCAGGATACAGTCATTTAGGATTAAACACTGATAGGCAATTTGCCATCATGCCAACCACATATAAATATGACATGCAGTCTTGGAATACATGTTTAAACCAGCAATATTGTTTATTTAGGTATCAACTTGGTGGGACAACAATCTAGACCCTGATCCTGGAGGCACCCTAGCAAGCAGGTTTTCAGGATATCCACAATGAATATTCATGTGATATTTGCACTACCTTCACTGCATGCAAATCTCTCATGCATATTCATTGATGTCAGTTATGGCCAGGTTATATAGAAAGCCGCAGGGATAAACTTATCTTTTGGGGGGGGGGGGGCATACAGAAGTGGTTAAGATGATGGTATTACCCCAGTTACTATTTCTTTTCCAAACACTCCCAATTGGGGTCAATAACAAGGTACTTCATAATCTGCAAATATGTATGCCTAAATTTATCTGTCGCCCCAGGGTAGCTAGAGAGATTTTCCAGACGATATTCAGCCCACAGGAGGCAGGCTGGCTAAGTGCCGCGATCATTGGTGAGCCCAGATATTCACTGCCGAGCCGTTTCTGGTGACTGGCATTGATTATCCAGTTTTTTTCTGGCTGGTTTAAACTTAACCGGCTAAGATAATATTCAGCGCTGGCCAGTTTATAGTGACCACCTTAGCCCTGCACAAGTCTGCTGGCCCCGACGGTTTTACGAGGGAGTTCTATTGCTTGTTGCAACCCCAAGTGGCCCCTGTATTGGAATCATATTTTGAACAAATTTTACAGGTGGGGGATTTTCCACTGGAGGTTAATCATGCATTCATTATTTTAATTCCCAAGCCGAACAAGGATCTTAATTGTGTGTCCTCTTACAGACCAATCTCATTTTTGAATGTAGACTGTAAAATCTTAGCTAAGCTTATGGCTTTGAGGCTTAGTACTATCCTGCGTCACCTGATTAAAAAAAGATGAGGTTGGCTTTGTACGCGCTCCGCATTCTGTTTATAATATTAGGAAAATTCTTTTGGCTTGGGAGTATTATAATATGCATGGACTAGAGGCTTTGACCTTGACGCTAAAAAGGCCTTTGATTTAGTCTCCTGGCCTTTTCTTTTTCGGGTCCTCAGTTATTTTTTTGCAGGTGCTTCAGGCTAGAGAGTTCCATGGGGACAGAAATTTCACCAGTCCCGGCTGGAATCTAAGCCCCTGCAAGTAATCTCCTCCATCCCCAACATCCCTTGTACTAAAATAAACCGACTTGTGGTAAAATAACCCAATGTATGCCCACTGTGTCTAGCTCTGCCCCAGTCCAGCCCCACTTTAGATCCCCCCAAACATCTGAGTCACCAACCGCTTATGTCTGGGAACTTGGTTTATTGCTTCAGCCCCTCCCCCCTTCAAATGATATGCTGGGAAAAAGAAAGGAGGGGCTGGAAAAGGAGCGGAGCAATTGCTTTTGACTCTGCAGAATTGACTCCTTAGACAGGTGAAGCTTATGAGGTGAGAGGAGAGGCAACAATACCAGGGCGTATGCAGCAGGGAGAATGCAGAAAAGGACCTCCATTCTCTGGTGCCTAAGATCCCCACTTTCAGTGATAACCTATAGATACCAAAGACAATCCAACCCTAGCAGAAATCTTCTTAGAAAAGTAGAAGACTTCATACAAAAGAGAACAAAGACATTTGCTCGTCTAGTACCTTCACCATGCAGTTAGTTGAGTAAACGTAGCTGTTTACTTTCTAGAGTTGCTTTCTTGTCTCCCTCATAAAATACTTGGTTTGGTGTGTCAGTAGCTTTGTCCATTATGAGGTGGGTTTCCAGATCAATTATCATAAAACAGTGGCCATCTCAATTAACATTGCCAGGGAGGCCTTTTGCTGTAGGTTGCTTTCTTTTTCAGTGGGGCGGACCTTCTACCAGATATTTGGGTGTGCAGTTACCCGATTTCTTGGACAAGTTATATGAAGTTAATATTAAGCCCTTTCTGCTTTTTACTACAACCTTGTTGACCAATTGGTCCTTATTGCCTTTGTTCCTCCTGGGCTGCTTGGAGATATTTTGCATGGTCGTTCTGCCAAAATGGTTTTATGTTTTTTAAACCTGTTGATGCTACACAGGAGGGACCAGCTGCAACTTCAGGTATTGGTCCAGAAATTTCTTTGGAGGGGTAACAAAGTGCAATTTACTTATAAACAGTTGACATGCATCTAGACAAGGGGTGGGGGGGGGGGGGGTTGGCTATGCTGGACTTTGATCTTTATAACAGAACTTGTCGTCTTCGGCAGAAATATACCGATCATTTCACACTCCACTTAGTTATGAGAAAGGGCTTATACCCCCTTATCTCCTAGTTATGTGTTTCATGCAGCCCCTAGTATATTGTCCAAGCCCATTAAGAGTAGTTGCCTCATAGCGCCTTTCCGCAAAGTTTGGGTTTGGTTATGTATATTCAAGAAATTGAATTATAGAATGACAGCTTGGTTGCCCCTGTGGGCTAATTGTGATTTTCTAATGGGCATGACTAGATTATTTATAGTCTGGGGGACAAAGGGCCTTCAGTTGCCGCTACACTGTCTGGATGATGGGAAATTGCTTTCTTTTACTCAGCTGTGTACCCGTTATGATCTTTTTCCTGGAGATTCTTTTTCTTATTTACAATTGAGACACTATGCTTCTCTTTACCAGCTTTTGGTATGACAGAGGATGCAACTGAACAGGTACAGGAGATATTTTTGTTAGGTGGTACCACCACCCACAGGTTTTTTTTTTACTATAGAGTTTTAAGGGCTGACCTCCCACTATGCCCTTTCAGAAAGGGGCAGGCACATGGTCTCAAGACTTGGCTATTGAGGTCACTGAGGATTTGTTTAAGAAGTTGGTGTGTAAGCCTTTGGTAAAGGTGACTTCTGCAGTTCACCAAGAACAGCAATATAAGTTTTTGTTTTGTACCTATATTTCTCCAAGTGAGCTTTTCGGATGGGACTAGCAAAGAACAGTCAATGTTTGAAATGTTCTGAGCCAGAAGCCTCGTTGGATCATATGATCTGGTCTTACCCATGCATACAACACTTCTGGCGCCAGGTTTCCTTGAAAGTGCATCATATTTTTCAATTCTGTTTACCTTTGTAGCCTAATTTTTTTGTTTGATGACTATACAATTTGTTCTGTCAAGCCTAATAAAGCCAAGTGAACTTTGTTGTTACTTGTTTCTCCTGGCCCGCTGTACCAGAATGAGCCCAGACACTCCTACTTTGATGCAATGGCTCAACCTGGTTTATGCTCTGCTGATTTTGGATCATCATAAAGCAGGCTGCGACCATCAGGGTCACTTGCGGAAATTTCAATGGATTTAGGAGCCTTTCTGGACTGTCATACCTCACCGAGTTCGGAGTTGGACTTTGAACAACTTTGATGTTGTTCGAACTGTTGATGTTGTTTGAACCCACCCCCTGGGTGCCTTTAGACTTGGATAAAAAAAACCACCAAGTCTGAGGGGCTGTTGTGTTGGTTTCTGGGGGGGGGGGGGGGGGGGGGGGTTTGCATAGTGGTTATACCCAAAATTGAACCTTATGGATCTTGTATTGTGGATTCTTGCATTATTGATAAAGATAATTAAAAAAAAAAAAAAGTTTATATTGGCCAAAGATAGAACCGCTATTTAAGTGGTCCAATCTGGCTGCTAAACTTATCCAGCGAAGCGCTGAATATTCGCAGCTAGCTGGTTATATTGCGCAATATAGCTGGTTAGCCACTATATACTAATATTCAGTGGAGATAACTATCTCGCGCTGAGTATTAGCACTCAGCTGGTTAAGTGCTATTTAACCAGTATGGGTCGTTCCTGGCCAGTTAAAAAGTGCCGGATCAGGCATTTTTCCAATCAAGAGCGCTGGATTTGGTCATGATTGTGCTTTGCATCTGTTCTTTTTCTTATGAACTCTTTGAGTACAAGCATTATAGTTTCTGGAATTTGCTTGGGTTTAATTTTCTTATTTGGAACATTGTATTTTAGTTGCTATTCTGTCTTGTACTGCACTGTTTTACTTTTGCAGTTTATTTTTTTAAACAAGCTGTATTTGTAAGGCAGTTAAAATTACTTCACATATAATGAAATTGATTGATATTATTGGCTTGCTTAGGGCTTCTATTCTTAGATGTTTATAAATTGTAAATTTGTATTTACCAGCTAATTAAGGGTACAAAAAAAAAATCAGTGTTTATTGGTGTCTTTGCATCACAGATAGCTCCTATGCCACCAAATAAAGTTAACTTTTCAAAATGATTGGGGGGCGCTAAAGCCCAGCAGAAATTACCCCTCCCTCTACATAGGCAAGGAGTTTGCTGTCACGTCTGTGGCCGTGACCACCCTTAGCCTTACCTTCTTTCTGGGGGTCAGCAGCTCTGCTGGCTGCTGTCTGTGTTTGCGTTTGTCTTGTCTCTAGTCTCTGGGCTGATTGCTTCACTAGACCTCACCTGTGTGGGCTATGCCTCTCTAGGGAGCCAGCATCTAAGATGGCTGCCACTGGCTCTGTGCCAGCTTCCAAGATGGCTCCTGCTTGTCTTTCCTGTGGGCTCACTTCCTATGTGTGTCAAGCCTCTCTTTGGGGTCAGTGTACTTCCTGCCTCTGTCCTGCTGCTGGTGACTCATCAGTGAGAGCCTTAATAAGGAAGTGCTGTGCTTGCAGTCAGGGCTTTTGCATAAGTGTTATGCTCTTAGGCCAGGTCAGGTTAGTAAGTGTCTGCTGCACTACTGCTTAGCCTCTCTCTGGGTTCCAGCCCAGTTTCTTTCTGTGTCTGTGTCTCTGTTGTCCTTCCGTGGGGGGTCTTCCCTGCCACTGTCTGTCTGTGGACTGCGGGTTCTTCCTGGCTTACCCTGTGTTTGGGGTGAAGCCTCTGTTCCTGGCTTACCCTGTGTTTGGGGTGAAGCCTCTGCTCCAGGCTTACCCTGGGTTGGGGTGAAGCCTCTGCTCCAGGCTTACCCTGGGTTGGGGTGAAGCCTTTGTCCGGGTTTGTTCTCTGTCTGTATGCGAAGCCTCAGCCTTTGTGGGTTCCCCAGTCAGTGTGTGGAACGGCTGTGGCTTCAGACCCTTGGCTTGTTCTTCCTGGTTTGCTCTCTTTACCCTGAACCCTGCCTTGCCTAGCCTGTGTGCCTTCCCTGCTTGTATATCCTGACGGTATATCCTGAATCCTGTATCTGTCTGGCTAGTGTGTTTTCCTGTGTGATTTCCTGTATCCTGTCTCCACCTAGCTAGAGGGTGTACCCTGTGGGTATTCCCGGATCCCCGTTCTGCCTAGTGTGTTGCTGTCCTAGTCCTTGCTCCTGCTAGCTTCTGTATGCCTTGTGTTCCTTGGTCTGTCTTCTGGGTCTTGCTAGTGGCTGTGCAGCAGCACACTGTCTGAGTCTAGTTCCGTGCCCTGTCGCCTTCGTGTTTCCCAGACCCAGAGTGGGTCCTTGGGATCTTCAGTTCCTGCCTTATCCTGCAAGTCCTGCCAGCCGCCTGCACTTCGGAGCTCAACTCCGGAGGAACGGTGGCTAGGTGCAGGTGAAGCTGTTCCTGTCTCATCTGTTCTAGTTGCCTGCCTTGTACTACTCCAGGCCAGAGTTCCAGTACTGCTCTTCTGTGTTTCCAGTCCCGAGGTGGTCTTGCCTGCCGCTGCCGCTCCTCGGCAGTGGCCCAAGGGCTCACGAACTCCAGTCCTGCCTCGAGGACCTGACAGAATGCCAAGGCCCTCGAGAACGCAACATTTTCTCAATATTGGGGGTACTAAAGCACCCACAGAGCTGGCTCCTATGTCTGGTGGAACCAAATATGTACATTTGAGTCACTTAGGAGTCAGTGCAGAAATGTACAACAATTGAGAGGAGGATACAAGACAATCTGGGGAGAGAAGAGAGTGCTAGAGCAAGTGGTGTTTTTCCAGTGCATATCCAACACACACCTTTTTTTCTTTGTTTTTTCATCAGAGTATTTTAATCGGTGCTTATTGGTTAAAAAAAAAACTCAGAAACCCTTGTTACATGCACACCCACACACCATAAACAGATCAGACAAGACAGATGGGGAGTCATTATACAAAGCTTTTTCTACATGTAAAGCCTGTTTTATAAGCAGGAAGGGACTTTTATACAATTGTGCAACAGCATATGTACATAAAAATTAAGTGCACAGAAAACACACCTACTTTAACATGATCTGTGCACAGTGTTTCTAGTGGTGTAGTTTGGGCAGAGCTGTATTTTATAAGATATAAAGATACACGCCTAATGTATATGCACATATATTGGGACTGGTTCCGGGAGAATATTTTATAAAGGCACATAGGCACCTATGTTGCCGTTTCAAAACAAATACCTTTTCAACTTCTCTCACAGACTTCTTGTTATAAAATTACCCTCATGACGTGCTTTTAGATACAATTTGAATATAGAAGTTTTCAGGGTTTAAGAGCACCTTAAAGAATAACATAAAGGTGAACACTAATTGATATATGGTGGGTACTTCTACATTTCATATGAAATTATTCAGTGCATGGATACTTGCAACATAGTATATTATTTAATTAATTAAAAATGAACATCAGCTTCCTTCAGTAAAGAGATCCTCATAGACAATGCTAAAATATAAGTCATGTGCTCAAATCATTCATTAGCTTTCATTCTAGACCAGGCTTGTCCAACCCACAGCCCGCGGACCAGAACTCAGCCCACCAACCTCATTTTCTTGGCCCACAGAAGCTCCAGGCGAAGTCCTCTGAAAGGATCCGTTTCTCTGCCGCAACTGGTCTAACCAGGAGCTTGAGCTGTGTGGCACTGGAAGTTGAGGCTGTTCCACGGTATCAAGTCTTGCGAGATTTAATACCGTGAAACCAACCTCAACTTCCGGTGCAGAACGGCTCAACCTTGTGGTGAAACCAGTTGTGTCGAAGAAGCAGGGATCCCATAAGTACATAAGTATTGCCATAATGGGACAGACCAAAGGTCCATCAAGCCCAGCATCCTGTTTCCAACAGTGGCCAATCCAGGTCACAAATACCTGGCAAGATCCCCAAAAAGTACAAAACATTTTATACTGCTTATCCCCAGATGTAGTGGATTTTCCCCAAGTCCAACTTAATAATGGTCTATGGACTTTCCTTTAGGAAGCCGTCCAAACCTTTTTAAAACTCTGCTAAGCTAACCACCTTTACCACATTCTCTGGCAACGAATTCCAGAGTTTAATTACACATTGAGTGAAGAAAAATTGTCTCCGATTCGTTTTAAATTTACTACTTTCTAGTTTTATCGCATGCCCCCTACTCCTAGTATTTTTGGAAAGTGTAAACAGATGCTTCACGTCTACCCGTTCAACTCCATTCATTATATCATTCTCGTCGCCCTGCTCTGCACCTTTTCCAATTCCACTATATCTTTTTTGAGATGCGGCGACCAGAATTGAACACAATATTTGAGGTGCAGTCGCACCATGGAGCGATACAAAGGCATTATAATGTCTTCATTTTTGTTTTCCATTCCTTTCCTAATAATACCTAAAACATTCTATTTGCTTTCTTAGCCGCAGCAGCACACTGAGCAGAGGGTTTCAACATATCATCAACAATGACGCCTAGATCCCTTTCTTGGTCCGTGACTCCTAACGTAGGACCTTGCATGACGTAGCTATACATGCATCACTTTGCACTTGCTCACATTAAATGTCATCTGCCATTTAGACGCCCAGTCTCGTAAGGTCCTCTTGTAATTTTTTACAATCCTCCTGCGATTTAACAACTTTGAGTAACTTTGTGTCATCAGCAAATTTAATTACCTCACTAGTTACTCCCATCTCTAGGTCATTTATAAATATGTTAAAAAGCAGCGGTCCCAGCCCCCTGGGGAACCCCACTAACTACTCTTCTCCATTGAAAATACCGACCATTTAACTCTACTCTCTGTTTTCTATCTTTTAACCTGTTTTAATCCACAATTGGACAGTACCTCCTATCCCATGACTCTCCAATTTTCTTTGGAGTCTTTCAAAGGTAATTTGTCAAACGCCTTCTGAAAATCCAGATACACAATATCAACCGGCTCACCTTTATCCACATGTTTGTTCACCCCTTCAAAGAAAATGTAATAGATTGGTGAGGCAAGATTTCCTTTCACAAAATCCTTGTTGGCTTTGTCTCATTAATCCATGCTTTTGAATATGCTCTGTAATTTTGTTCTTTATAATAGTCTCTACCATTTTGCCCGGCACCGATGTCAGACTCACCGGTCTATAATTTCCCAGATCTCTTCTAGAACCTCAGAGAACTTCACCCGGAGCTTCTGTGGACCACTTACGGGGAAGCACAGAGCCCGAGGCAGGGAAGCATCGGAGTAAATCAGGTGAGGGGCACGAGACAGAGTGAAGGCGGGGGGGGGGGGGGTACATATAAGAGAGGGAGAATGGGTGAAGGTTGGGGAGGGCATGGGGAGAGAGAGAAAGGAATAAAGAAAGAGAAAACTAGAGAAAGTATTTTTTTTTATCAATGCAGTATTAACCTGGGTATAAACATGGTTTGGACTATTTGTTGCAAGGAAATTCCATTAACAAGACTGGATGGATGGAAAGAAAAACACAAACAGGGCAAGACTGAAATGGAGGGGAGAAAGAGAAAGACAGAACAGGGCAATGCTAGATTAAGAGGAAGAGAGAGAGAGAGAGAGAGAGAGAGAAGGGCAATAGTGAATAGGAGGTGGTTGAGGGAGAGACAGGCAATGCTGAATGGGCTGGAGAGACAGCAGAGAGGGGACATACTACATAGGAGGAAGAGGGAGAGAAAGAGAGAGGGGCAATGCTGCATAGGAAGAGGAGGGAGAGAAAGAGACAGGGGCAATGTTGCATTGGGGGGGGGGGGGGAGAAAAGACAGGGGCAATGCTACATGCCAGGGGCAGGGGGTACATATGAGGGAAAGGGGAGAGAGAGAGAAAGACAGGGGCAATACTGCTGTATGGGGGGCGAAAGAGAGAGAGGCGGGGGGATACATATGAGAGAGCGAGAATGGGTGAAGGCAGGGGGATACATATGAGACAGGGAGGGAGAGAGAGAGAGAGAAAATGAATGGTTGAAGGCAGGGTAGCATGGGAGAGAGAGCACAAATGTACTCACACGCACACATGCGTCTTGGCCCTCTGAATGTTACAAAATCTTAAATGTGGCTCCTGATTTTAAAAAAAAGGTTGGATAAGCCTGGTCTAGACCATGGTTCCTACTAAAAATTTGATTGTTAACATGTCACTCCAGACTTGAAGGAAGAGCCAACAAAACTATTATTTGGGTTTCTGCCAGGTACTTGTGACCTGGATTGGCCACTGTTGGAAGCAGGATATTGAGCTAGATGGACCATTGGTCTGACTCAGTATGCCTTTTCTTATGTTCTAAAACTAAATAGCAACTTACTTTGGTTCATTGTCATTTTCTTTTAATCCACTTAACAAAGCATTTGCCATTTGAATTCTATAGAGAAAAAAACAGAACAAAATCAAATCACATTGGTTACAGTATCTTCTAGTACCAGGTCAGTCACCATATTTGAACTATAAATTTAAATCTTATTCTACAATTAGAGTCCACTGCACAACCACTAGGCTGTGTGTCTGCAGTTCTCAAGTCTTCCTTCTACCCAGTGTGGGATTTCCAAAGTTCCCACATAAAGCGAAGATACTTACCTGTAGCAGGTATTCTCCGAGAACAGCAGGCCATCAATTCTCACATATGGATATCATCCATGTTGCCCGGTGTAGAATGCTTTTACAGCATACTATATCTTTAAAGCACATGACAGTGTTCCCACCACACAAGCGCGAGTGCCTTCTTACCCGCCACAAGAGCGCAGGACCATCAGTACAGTAAAATAGCTATACAAGACAACTCCAAGGGGAAGTAGGAAAGTATGTGAGAATTAATGGCCTACTGTCCTCAGAGAATACCTGCTGGAGACCAATAAGGCTTCTGTTATGTGGGCCCGATTCAGCTTCAGAGACCCCCAACCTTCACTCTCGAGTCCATTTGGAATGCAGTTTCAGACTTAGCCATTATGAATGCCAATATACAACTGAATTCAACTAATACTGAGCAGCTTTGCACAGATTTGAGTCCAACTGCAGATAAGGTGGTGGATAACACTGAACAGATTAAGAACTCTCTAATATTGGTTACGTCTTTGGTAAAGGAGAACTCTATTCTAAAAAGGAAAATAACATTTTTGGAAAATTCTGTCATTTTCTAATTTAAAATTGATCAATTTTCCTAAACTTTCTCTGGTGTCTGCTAGAGATATGTTTCAGTATTATCTGAAAGAAGTTCTCTAGATTCGCAAAAAGCAATGCCTCCACTGACTCATATTTCTTATTTGCCTCAGGCCAAGAAGGAACCTATACAAGCTGCCCAGGTTGTGGGGTTAGCTGTTGATCCTGAGACTGACATATTAAATGTATCAGAGTTATTGGAGACTTCGGATTCTGAGGATGTTTCCTTGGCTACTTTGATAGTATCACTGGCTCTACCATCTAATTGTGAATGGCTATTAAAACTTTTCTTCAGAAAAAAAAGAGATGTTTCCTTCTTGGGCTGTCATGTCAGGATTTTTCCTGACTTGACTAAAGAGACTCAAAGAAGAAGGAAAAATTTTCTTCTTCTTAAACCAGTTGTCCTCCAACTAGGAGCTCCTTTTTTTCTTGAAATATCCCTGTAAATGTCTTAAGTGGAAATCATTGCATATCGTTTTCTTTGAATCCTCACAGCTCTCAGTCTCTCTCAGTGACAAGAGACCTCTGTATTGCAAACACTATATACATCTTTTATTTGGGTGACATTTATATATATATATTTTTTTTTTTATCGTGTTTGCAATACAGTCCCTTCTTATTCATCCCTTTTTTGCATAATGTCCCATCCTCCCGTTTTTTTAGTAAGACTTTTTAGTTTCATTTATTTATACAATTTTCAGCCAAGCCTACTTGAGTGTTCAAGTTGTTAGTTCACTACAGATATTGCTCTGTAAGTTGAGGACAATGAAGATATACATTTGTTGTATTCATTTGATAGCCATCTTGTTTTTGAAGCCATACTAGATGTCATTTTTGCTGTCATGCAAAATGATGTTCACATAATTATTTACAAATCGCATGAAATTTCTAAGATGTTACAACACAATTTGTTCACATATTTGATGTTTTTTATGGGACTTTGACAGCAATTTATGACAAGTTGTTTTTGTGTCTCTTAAAGAACAAGTATATATGTACAAAATTTTACATTTTACATCTTGTTTTGTATCGTAAATAGGAAATTTTTTTTTTTTTACAAACTTTTCTGGAAATATGTAAGATATGACAAATTCCTAGGTAGGAACTCTTTTTTACACATTATGTATGATTTATATGTCTTAAGTTTCTTTGTATAAAAATGTATTTATATATCTTTTTAAATTTACTTATATGGTATAGGTATTTATTTATTTGTATTTTTCAGAAACCTCATGCAGGCCAGTAGGGCCGAAACATGAGTCGTGTCAGGTCTCCTTTTTTGTTCTTGAAGTTCACTGAAATAAAGAAAGTTTTTTGGACACCATCTAAGAGAGGTTTTCCTTTTTGTTCCTCTACTGTTTTTTGCCCAGTAGCAACCTGTGTTCCATTTTTCCTTGGGAATAGGAACCATTGCCCCCCCAAAAGTGTAGCAGCCCTTGTATGGTGCTCTGCACCTCCGCCCACAGTACTGCACAGAAAATCAACAAAGGACTCTGCAGGAGAGTATACAGATTGACCATACCATGTCTAGGACCCACTGGCCCAATATGATCTGAGTTCCTTCAATATAACTGGACAGATGACCCCCTGGACTAGGGGTAATATACCACAAACCCTAGTAACTCCAACTGGATGGGCATGCATATCGGTTTTTCTGCCTCCTCTCAAGATGTGTTCTTTACCTGCCAATTGTCCAAATAAGGAAAACACATGCATTCCCAGACTGCAAAAATGCACTGCTATGACAGGGCATTTTGTGAAAGCCCAAAGAACTGATGCAAGACTAAAAGGTAGAATATGATATTGGTAGCGCTCTTTCCCTATGACCAATCTGAGATATCTCCTATGTCTGGAATGTCTCCCTATTTGGATGTAAGCACCCTTTAAGTCCAGAGAATATAACCAGTTTCCCTTTTGAGGAAAAGGAACTAGATTGCCCAGGGAAACCACCCCGAACACCTCTTACTTGTTCCAGGCCCCTAGTTCTATGGTAGTATGGAATTCACCCATCTTCATCATGACCAGGAAATACTTGAGAGTAAAATTGCGTTCCTCTTTCCCCTGGTGGAACACGTTTGACTGCATGGACACTAAGAGGGGAGGAGTAGCCTAGAAGTTAGTGCAGTGTTCTGAGAACCTGGGGAACTGGGTTTGATTCCCACTGCAGCTTCTTGTGACTCTGGGCAAGTCATTTAACTCTCCATTGTCCCAAGTACAAAATAAAGTACCTGTACATAATATGTAAACCGCTTTGACTATAACCACAGAAAAGTGGTATATCAAGTCCCATCCCCTTTGCTAGCATGCCTGAGATTGAGAACTTGACTCCAATGCTCCCAGAGGGCAATTTAGTAGAAGTTTCCAACAGATGCAGATGGTATCCCAGATGGATGAAATTCAGAACCTATTGATTAGATGTTATAAGGTGCCATGGAATCAGGGACACTGGCTGTGTTCTTGAGGAGGCAGAAAGAACTGTGTCCCTAAGTTTGGTTGTGATGCTGGTGACGACTTCCGAGCCCTCTGCTGTCTGTGTAGAGGGCAAGATCAACGTCTAGATTTCAAAGAGTGGGGGGGAGAAGGATATTTACGCTTTGAGAGTATTAGGATCTTTTTTGCCCTCCAGTCTGATACCACCTACAAGGGAAAACCAGGTCAGAAATGGGCCTGGAGTGTCACTTGATCAGGGTCCCATACTCCTGACATTATTTCTTTTTTTTTTAAGCATTTATTTATAATTTTAACATTTTAAAACACAGTACATATCCATATATTGATTCTGTAGATACATGTCTTCACATAGTAGCATAAGAGTTTCAAACATTATCTAATAATTTCAACTAAACAGTTATACACCTCTATGTAGGTTACCTATATTCCCCTCCTCTTAAGCCTTCCCACCCCCTATATAAGTATGTGCGCCACAAGTTTTATGGTGCAGAGGTTGCTTTCCATTTAATATACGGGTCCCAGATTTTATGGTAATGTATAATCCGACCATTTCTCATAGCTGTAAGTTTTGACATCAATTGTATTCTATCCAATTTTTCCCGGACTACGTGTATTCCCGGAATCATAGGCTTCTTCCAAGCTGAAGCAATGATGAGTTTGCCTGCCACAAATAACTGGGTGGCAAAGCTGTGTGTGATTTTTTTAATCCCTGTGGGTTTAAAGTGAAGCAGACAGCTCTCTGCCTTCATGGGATACGTCTGGCTCGTCACTTTACATAGGAAGCCTATCACCTCCATCCAAAACTTCTGGGCATGACTACAGGCCCACCACATGTGAAACATATCCCCTTTTATCTCACATTGCCTCCAACAGTTGCCCATGCCCTTTTTATACATTGTGGCTAATCGGTGGGGAGTGTAGTACCACCAATACAGCATCTTGTGCCCGTTTTCTATCAGGGTACTAGAGACTGATACCCTTAGTAGTGACCGAAAGGCTTGTGCCCATTGAGAGGGGTCATAGGTGGAACCCATTACTGTCTCCCATTTTGTAGTGTAGTGTTCTATTGGGTTCTCCCTAGATAAGAGGGCCCCATAAAGTTTAGTTATCCCCCCTTTACTACCCCCTTTCGTCAGACTTTTCTCCAGTATTGTCTCTGTCAGACTAAGCTCTTCTACCACTCTCCTCTTTATAAAGTCACGAACCTGGTAAAATTGAAAAGCTTGCAGGGGGGAAAGTCCATGTTCTCGGCATAATTCTGTGTATGAGGTCCTTACCCCTTGTTCCCACATTTGTCCCAGTTCACACAAGCCTCGCTCTTCCCATTCTAGGTACGCCCCGTCTAATTGACCCGGCCCAAACTGCGGAGCAAATCTGAGAAACATGTGCGTAAAGTATGTCCTTTCTGGGAAATGCTGCTTCCTTATTTGTCTCCAGGTCGTAAGAGGCCACCGCAGCATGGGAGGGCTTCTCTTAATTACTTCATCTAATTGTTGTGTCGGTAGCCATGGCACCGCTCTCAAGGGAATGGGATCTACCCATCTTTGTTCCATTTTAATGCCTATCTTTACCGGGTTCTGCTGCCACGCAGCTATTATTTTTAAATGCGCTGCCTGATAATAGGTCTTAAAAGATGGGACCCCCATCCCGCCCCGCTTACGCGATTGATATAGCACCTCTCTCCGCACTCTCGGGGGTTTTTTCTTCCAAATGAACGCAAATGCCTTTCTCTGCAAATTCCTCAGAAAGCCCTTTGGGAGATTGATTGGTAATGCCATAAAAAGATATAAAAGTTTGGGGAGAACTATCATTTTTAATGCACTGATTCTTCCCATCCATGACAAAGTCAAGCCCTCCCATCGCTCCATTTCCAAAAAGAGTTCTCGCACTTTGTCTGGGAAGTTGTATTTGAAAATGTCTTCTATTTTACGTGGAATATTGACCCCTAAGTATCGAATGTATTTGGTCGCCCACCTGTATTGAAATTGCTGTTGGAGCTGTGTCATCTGTATATCAGGTATCCCCACATCTAATGCTTCAGACTTGTCAAAGTTAATTTTAAACCCTGACACTTCCCCATATTTTTGTATAACTTCATTTATTTTTGGGAAGGAGACCAGGGGCTCCACCAACGTGAGCAATATATCGTCCGCGAACATAAGAACTTTAGTCTCTATTCCTCCCCATCTTGGGCCCCTGATCTCTCTCTGGGTTCTAATTTGAATAGCCAGCGGTTCCATTACTAGGGCAAATAAAAGCGGGGATAGCGCACAGCCCTGTCTGGTGCCCCTGTTCAGCTGGAACGCTTGAGAGAGATGGCCATTAACCCGCACTGCCGCTTTTGGGGATTTGTATATTGTGTGTAACCAGGACCCAAATCGCCCTCCAATGCCTATTTGTCTTAACACCTCAAATAAAAAAGCCCAGCCCACCCTGTCAAACGCTTTTTCGGCATCCAGAGATAAGATGCACAAGGTGGTATTATGAATTTGTGCATTCTGGACCATAAAAATGGCTCTCCTGACATTGTCAAAAGTTTGCCGACCTTCCACAAACCCTGCCTGATCTTCATGGACTAAATTCGGGAGATATCTTTGTAATCTAGTTGCCAGAATTTTAGTAAATATTTTGTAGTCCACCCCCAGTAGGGAGATGGGCCTGTATGACCCACATTTCTGCGGGTCCTTGCCTGCTTTGGGGATCACAGTTATAGTAGCAAGATCCCAGGTTGGCGGCAACCCCGTGGCCATATCTATGGAGTTGAAGACTCTCACCAAAATGGGGGCCAGCAACTCTCCAAAGATTTTGTAAAATCGGTTTGTATATCCATCGGGGCCCGGCGCCTTGTGGGGAGCCAGATTTTTAATGGTGGACTTGACCTCCTCTAACGTGATGGGCTTCGATAATATTTGCTGGGCCTCCTCAGATAATTGAGGGAGCTCAATTCCCGCCAGAAACTCCTCTATATTTTCTAGATTTGGGGCCGTTTCTGGAGTATATAGTTGTTGATAAAAGGATCTAAATATGGACTTTATTGACTCCTGATCTGTATGGAGCTCACCTTGTTCATCTTTTAAGCTTCCTACTCCATTCCTAGCAGCTCTTTGTTTTAATTTATACGCTAATAACCGACTGGGCTTATTGCCAAATTCAAAATGTGTTTGACCTACTCTTTGCAATTGTACAGTCAAGTCTGCCAATTCCAAGTCCAGAATCTGGTGTCTTATCTCCTGTGCCCGTCTCAGCAACGTTGGACTGGGCTGCGCATCCCCTTGTTGCAACTCCCCCTCCACTCGCAACAACTCCTCCCGCAATTTCTGTTCCTCTGCAATTCTCTTTTTCCAACAGTGTGAGCGCAGCGCAATCAATTGGCCCCGCAGCACTGCCTTAAGTCCCTCCCAGAGTGTGGCCGGGGATACCTCCCCATTGTCATTATAAGTGAGATATTCTTTAATATATTGTTCAATGGAGATTAGGTTATCTGGGCTCACTAATAGTGTGTCATCTAGATTCCATATGCGCTCTTTTCTTGGCATCCCCATGTTTGCGAGTCGTAGCAGCACTGGGGAGTGATCTGACCATGTACGTGGTAGTATTTGGGATGTGGCCCTCATACTCGATATCATTACGTCTCCCAGCCACATGTCTATCCGGGAAAAGCTATGATGCACTGAAGAGTAAAATGTATAGCTACGTGTGGAGGGGTTATCCCTGCGCCACAAGTCTATTAATTGCCACCTTGTGAGTAGTTCTTTAAGCTGGCGTCTACCCTGTTGGCCATAAGTGACTCCTACTGCGGAGTTGTCTAAATGTGGATGTAGAGTAATGTTAAAGTCTCCTCCTACTAATAGGGATCCCTCAATGTGTTGTGTGATTTGTCGGTCTAGTTCTAGGAAGAATTGCTCCTGATTGGCATTGGGACCATAAATGTTTAATATCGTGTAAGCTTTTCCCGCTAATTGCAGATTCACAATCAAATATCGCCCATCTTTGTCCCGTATTACCTTCCGTACCACCCAGGGCTTGGAATTGCTTAGTGCTATCAGAACTCCCTTACTTTTTGTGTTTGCATGGGAAGAGGCGAAATATATATGAGGGTATTGTCTATGCGAACAGAGTCTCTCATATCTGGGTTTAAGGTGGGTTTCCTGGATCAAAGCCACATCCACTTGTAGGCGGCAAAGTTCCCTAAATAATAATTGTCGCTTTCTGGGTATGTTTAGCCCCTTTACGTTTAATGATAGCCCTATTATATCAGCCATAATTATCTCGAGATATCATTCTTCGCCTCTGCAGTGTATCTCTACCCTGATAAGCCTGATTTGCCTCATGTACTGTGTCATCTTTGTTCCCCTCCCTACTCCCCTCCCCCTCCCAATTCCCACCCTTCCCCCCATCTTTGTAATTTGGGTGTCTCTCAATATTGACAGGCACCCAAGCAAAGAGAAAGTGACTCACCAAACATTTACCGCATACCCCTTGAATATCAGTTAACGTAACATAGGCAAACTAACATTACTTAAACATGTCCTTCGTCTTGGTCCCGAATCGCTGCTTTGGTGTCTAGCAGCTTTTCACCTTCTATTAATTCTGGATCTTCTCGTCCCGTGGCTTCATGTAACTTTAGCAGCAGATTGTTGTCGCTGAAGTCTCCGTGGACCTTTTCCCGCTCTTTTCCATTTTGTTGGTGCAGACTGCGTGGTACTTCTCTTATCCCCGTTAGGAGCAACCAAGTCCGTTTCCACTTCTAGTTCTGGGCAAATTGTTCTGGCCTCTTCAAGTGATCTTATTTGGTGCAACTTGCCGTCTTTATAAAATGCCAAGGCAAAGGGATATCGCCATCTGTACTGTATGTTGAGGTCACGCAGTCTTTTTGTAAAAGGCTTCAGTTCACTTCTTCTTTTCAACGTCGCTGTTGCCACATCTTGGTAGATTTCAATTCTATATGAGTCCCATTTAAATTCTGAGGCTTGGCGTGCTGCTGTTAAGATTTGTTCTTTGAGCTTAAAACTCGTAAAGCAGGCTATTATATCCTTTGATATGTTGTTGCGGCTCGGGCCCAGCACTCTATGGGCCCTTTCAATCTGAACTGCTTCTGCCTCAATAGCCGTATTGTTTGCTGCCATCAATTCGACCACCATTTTTTGAACCACCGTTGTGCTATCTTGATATGTGGGCGTCTCCGGTAGCCCACGAAAGCGCAGGTTGTTCCGTCGGCCTCTATTTTCTAGGTCTTCAACCTTGGCCCATAGTTGCTGTTGCTCTTTATGCAATCCTGTCATATGTTGTTCCATCTGCCCCAGAGCTTCACTGTGGCCTTCCACCTGGTTTTCTGTTTCTTCCAAGCGCGTCCCAAGCTCCCGAATTTCTCCTCTAAGGTCAGCTCCAAGCGTGGCTACTTCTGTACGTAGCGCTTTCAGGTTTGAGCTGATTTCCTGTAGCCAGTTTTTTAGCGCTGGAGCGATCTCTCCATCTGCCGCTTCCAGAGCGGGGCGCTCAGGCGATCCTTCGCCTCGGCGTTGACTCCTCTCCTCTTGTTTTTCTTGCTCTTCGCGGGCCGCCGCCATCTTGGAGCTTGGCGCACCGTCTCCGTTCGGGTAGGCAAATCGCGCTAGGTCCAACCCCGCCGCTTTCTGAGTCATCTTAACTCGATTGCTGACTGAAGGAGGGGGTATTCAGACCCGCTGAGCTTCGTTTGCCGCTGTTCGCTCGAGTTTATTAGCAGATTTCTTGCGGGGCAGCGGGAGCTCCGCTCTCAGACGTCCATTCTATCTGGTGACGTCACTTCCTCTCCTCCTGACATTATTTCTGAAGAAGATGTCTCCAAGGCACGGCAGGTCAGTAAGCTTTGCCTGCATATCACATCTGAGATCTGAAGCCTGGAGCCAGGTAAGTTTCCCAGCGCTAATATTCATTACAGAAGCTCTTGATGTCATATCAAAAATATCGTAGATTGCTTTGACCATGTATTTTCTGCATGCCTTATTCCCCCCCCCCCCCCCCCCGTGAAAAGAGTTACTCAACCTTCTTTCCCAAAGGAGTGTCTGTAAATTCTCCAACACTACTCATGATGTTCTGCCAATACATACCCATGGAAAGCTGATAAGAATCTACGATCTATACAGGAAGTGAGGATAGCATTCTGAAAAAACCTTTTCCCAAAAGACTCCAATGTCTGAGCTTCTCTCCCCAGGAGCACCAAGGTATGAGTCTTTGTTTTGAGAACAGATTCGACCACCATAGAATAGTGAGGAAGATGCTGCTTCTCAAGAGCCTTCTGGCTCTATGTATAGAGCCAACTTTATTGTTAATAGGTGCTAGGTGCTACAGGCGGGGGGGGGGGGGGGGGGGGGTGAGGAGAGAGAGAGGGAGAGAGCTCACCCACATTCTCATCTGCATGTCCTTCAGGATTCTGTGAACTGGCACAATCACAGCCTCCTTGGGAGGTGGTTGAGGAACTGGAGAATGCCCAATGTTTCTGCCTTGCGTTCCTCCTCTGTTTATAAATAACTTAAGTGGAATGGCTTCAGCCATTTCCCTCACAAAATCAATGAGAAAGGAGTTCCTTTGCTGACAATTTCCTTCTGTTATGTGGGTGAGATTGGTGTGATGGTAAGCCACTTGAACCCTCTTCATAGAACACACTTGGCTCATAATCCGAATCCCAAAAAATACTCCAGTGGGCCTCTGGCTGTTGCAACCTACTGCATCTGGTATCAGGCCTTGAGTGTGGATGCCTAGACACCAAGAATTTCCATTGCCTCAATGAAGCTTCTCCCCCAATGAACTGCAGAACAGTAGTGGTGCAGAAGTTGTTAACCCTGAGGCTTTTCAAGGTCTCAGTGTCAATGCCTCTCCTCCATCGACATCAATAATGTCCAAGCTGTAGCATGTGCTGAGCAAAGATGTACTCCATTTGCTCATAAAATCTCCTCATGAGTTGCTCCTCGAAGGCTGTCATCAATAAAGATGTAGGGAATGCAGAGCAGCCGTGTCTTCTTGAGTTACCTGGGGAGTATCGGAAACCAAGTCTTGGGTACTTGGAGGCTGAGAAGGATGAGCAATCCTCACTTCAAGGATGCTTTGAAGACATCAGCAAGTTCGATATCTCAATGCCTTTGGCTCCACAGTCTGCTGAGGTGTAATGTCAACATGCCCTGGCCTCGGGATTGAAGTCAAAGATGAATTCTCTCTCTTTTTCAGGCGGAGATGACTGGTCAATGCTCAATGTTGAGAGTGAATGGTGCATTCTGGATTCCAATGCATCCTTGGGGTCCACTGAGACCACTGCTTCCAATGCCAAGGTCTATGGAGGTCTTTTTCTGGGACATCTTATCCAGAAAAAAAAGTCATTGCAAAATCAAAACAACTATTTTGAACACAAGTATCCTGACTGAGCCCCCAAGATCCTCAAACCAAGCTTAAACTAGGCTAGTGTAAAAACAAAGGAAATGTGAAAATGGCTGAAAACCTAGCCAAGACTAATGAGGAAACAGTACTGTGTGACAGTGATGGGACATGAGAAACTTACAAAATTAAAATTAACGAAAAAAATGTCTTGAGTGAGCTTTGGTGACATGCATCCCAGCAGCTCCATGGAAAGACAAAAACTGAGGTGGTCCCATGTTGTGAATACTTGCTATCCTGCTTGTACTCTGAGAAAGAAAATTTGGTCTTCTCATCTCATTTTTGTTGAACTAGTCTCCCTCTCTCAGTCTCTACCTCCTCCCTTCTATTTAAAGGGTAAGGTAAAATTATGTATCATACCTGATAATTTTCTTTCCATTAATCATAGCTGATCAATCCATAGACTGGTGGGTTGTGTCCATCTACCAGCAGGTGGAGATAGAGAGCAAACTTTTGCCTCCCTATATGTGGTCATGTGCTGCCGGAAACTCCTCAGTATGTCGATATCAAAGCTCCATCCGCAGGACTCAGCACTTAGAGAATTACACCCACGAAGGGACACACTGCCCAGCTCACCACCGCCGAAACGGGGGAGGGGAATTAACCCAGCTCATCCCCACACAAGTGGGGGAGGGGAATCCGTCCAGCTCATCCCCGCGGAGCGGGGGAGGGACACCACACCGCCGATGCGGGGGATCTGGCTTATCCTGCAACCGCAACCGCGGGAGGAGCTGACTGACCCTAACACCGCCGAAGCGGGAGGGGTACAAAGCTGCCCTACAGCCACACGAAGCGGGAGGGAGTGCCGGCAGAATTTAAATCTCAATCCAGCCCCGTAAAACGGAGGGGAGAGGAATGCAGCAGCTCACTGTAACACAAACTCGTCTCAACTCTTGAAGAATCCAAGTGAAAAAACTTGAACACGAAGTCTTTCTGAAGTAACTGAAGACTAAACTTGAACCTGAAATGCAACCAGAATAAAATCAGTACAGATATCTGGGAGGGCTATGGATTGATCAGCTATGATTAATGGAAAGAAATTATCAGGTATGATACATAATTTTACCTTCCATATCATCAAGCTGATCAATCCATAGACTGGTGGGATGTACCGAAGCAGTACTCACCCAGGGCGGGACATTGAAATCCCTGACCTCAACACTGAAGCTCCAAACCGGGCCTCCGCCCGTGCAGCCACAGTCAAGCGGTAATGCTTGGAGAATGTATGAACCGAAGCCCAAGTTGCCGCCTTGCATATCTCTTCCAAGGAGACGGACCCGGCCTCTGCCATCGAGGCCGCCTGAGCTCTAGTGGAGTGAGCCTTCAGCTGGATAGGCGGCACCTTCCCCGCGGCCACATAAGCCGCTGCAATGGCTTCCTTGACCCATCTTGCCACTGTAGGCTTAGCAGCCTGCAGACCCTTACGAGGACCTGCAAACAGGACAAACAGATGATCCGATTTCCGGAAATCATTGGTCACTTCCAAGTATCTGATGATGACTCGTCTCACATCCAGATATTTAAGAGCAGAGTACTCCTCTGGGTAGTCCTCCCTACGAAAGGAAGGGAGACAGAGCTGCTGATTCACATGGAAGCGAGAAACAATCTTGGGCAGGAAGGAAGGCACTGTGCGAATAGTCACTCCTGCCTCAGTGAACTGCAGAAAGGGCTCTCGACATGAGAGTGCCTGGAGCTCGGAAACTCTTCTGGCTGAAGTGATAGCCACCAAAAAGACCGCTTTCAACGTCAGGTCTTTCAGAGATGCCCTCGATAAGGGTTCAAAAGGCGGCTTCTGCAATGCTCTTAGCACCAGGTTGAGATTCCACACAGGCACCACTGAGTGCAGAGGAGGCGCAGGTGATTAACTCCCTTGAGAAAGCGCACCACATCTGGCTGCGAAGCCAGGGAAGCACCCTTCAGGCGGCCCCTGAAGCAAGCCAGAGCCGCTACCTGGACTTTAAGGGAACTGAGCGACAGGCCTTTCTCCAGACCTTCTTGCAGGAACGCCAACACTGAAGAAATTGGAGCAGTGAAGGGAGAAAGTGAGCCTGCTTCACACCACGCTGCAAATATACGCCAAACCCTGGCGTAAGCAGTAGAAGTAGAGCGCTTCCTCGCTCTCAGCATAGTGGCGATGACCTTGTCTGAGAAGCCCTTCTTTCTCAGACGCTGCCGCTCAATAGCCAGGCCGTAAGACCAAAGGGGGAGGGATCCTCCATCACCACGGGACCGTGATGTAACAGGCCCTGCTCCACAGGCAGCCGCAGAGGATCGTCGACTGAGAGCCTGATCAAGTCCGCATACCAGGGACGTCTGGGCCAATCCGGACCCACCAGGATTACCCTGCCGGGATGCTTTGCCACCCGGTCTAGCACCCTGCCCAACATGGGCCAGGGCGGGAACACATAGAGAAGCTCTTGAGTCGGCCACTGTTGGAGAAGAGCATCTACTCCCAGGGATCGAGGGTCCCGTCCTCTGCTGAAAAAGCGCGGCACTTGGCAATTGGCCGATGACGCCATCAGATCTAGGCTCGGCTGGCCCCAGCGCTTCGTGATGTCCAAGAACGCCTGAGCACATAGCTGCCACTCTCCGGGCTCCAAGGTATGGCGACTGAGAAAGTCCGCCTTGACATTCATGACTCCGGCAATGTGGGCCGCTGAAAGCTGCTCCAGGTTCGCTTCTGCCCACTGGCATAGATTCATAGCCTCCTTGGCTAGAGGGGCGCTCTTGGTACCTCCCTGACGGTTGACATAGGCCACAGCCGTGGCATTGTCCGACAGGACCCGTACCGGCTTCAACACCAGTACCGGGATGAACTCCAAAAGCGCCAACCGAATGGCTCTGAGTTCCAGGAGGTTGATAGACCACTTTGCCTCTGCAGGAGACCAGAGCCCCTGCGCTGTCCTTCCCAAGCAGTGGGCTCCCCAGCCCGACAAAGAGGCGTCCGTCGTGACCACAATCCACTCTGGGGTCACCAGAGGCATTCCCGCAGACAACTTGTCTGTCTGCATCCACCAGCTCAGCGCCTTGCGCACTGCTGGGTCCAAGGGAAGGCGCACAGCATAATCCTCCGACATCGGAGTCCAGCGCTGCAGCAGAGATTGTTGTAGTGGTCTCATATGAGCCCTGGCCCAGGGCACTACTTCCATCGTGGCCGTCATAGAGCCCAACAGCTGCACATAGTCCCAAGCCCGAAGAGGAGAGGCTACTAGGAACTGGTCCACCTGAGCCTGAAGCTTGACAATCCGATTGTCTGGCAGGAACACTCTGCCCACTTGGGTGTCGAATCGAACTCCCAGATACTCCAGGGACTGAGTCGGGCGCAGCTGGCTTTTCTCCAGGTTGATGATCCATCCCAGGGAGCTCAAAAGAGCAACTACCCGGTCCACAGCTTTGCCGCACTCTGCATAAGAGGGGGCTCGGATCAACCAGTTGTCCAGATAAGGATGGACTTGTACTCCTTCCTTTCGCAGGAAGGCCGTGATGACCACCATTACTTTGGAAAAGGTCCGCGGAGCAGTAGCCAACCCGAACGGGAGGGCTCTGAACTGGAAGTGTCGGCCCAGGACTGCAAAACGCAGAAAGCATTGATGAGGAGGCCAGATGGGAATATGCAAGTACGCTTCCTTGATGTCCAAGGATGCCAGGTACTCCCCTGCCTTCACTGCCGCTATAACAGAGCGGAGAGTCTCCATGCGAAAGTGCCGCACTTTCAAGGCCCGATTGACCCCTTTGAGGTCGAGGATAGGCCGGACAGAACCTCCTTTCTTTGGTACCACAAAGTAAATGGAATAACGCCCCTTGCCAAGCTGACTTTCTGGCACCGGAACGACCGCACCCAGGCGGATCAGATTGTCCAAAGTCTGCTGCACTGCCACAGCTTTGACCGGAGACTTGCAGGGAGAGAGTACAAACCCGTCTCTTAAGGGTCGGCAGAACTCTAGCTTGTAGCCGTCTCTGATGACTTCCAGCACCCAAGCGTCTGAAGTTATTGTGGTCCACTCGCCCAGAAACGAGGACAGCCGTCCTCCAATCTGCACTGGGGCGTGGACCAAGGCCCCGTCATTGGGTACGAGACCCTGGGGGAGGACCGGAGGGAGCACCTCCGGGACGGCGGTCTCTGCGAAAGGAATGCTGCTTGGGGGAGAAATTCCTCTTAAAGGAAGAGGGGGCAGAGGAACCCGACCTGCCCGGGCGGTACCGACGGGCTTCCTGAAACCGTCCTCTGGAGGTACCGGGACGAGTACTAGCCCGAGCCCTGACCTCTGGTAACTTCTTGCCCTTAGACGTGCCGAGATCGGTCACGATTTTGTCCAGCTCGGCCCAAAGAGCAGCTTGCCTTTAAAAGGCAATCTAGCCAGGCGGGATTTAGAGGCGTGGTCAGCAGACCAATGTTTCAGCCAAAGCCACCGCCGCGCAGAGATTGTCTGAGCCATGCCTTTCGCTGAGGCCCTCAAGACATCATACAGCAAATCTGCCAAATAGGCTAAGCCCGATTCCAGGGCCGGCCAATCAGCCCTCAAGGAATGATCCGAGGGGGAAGCCCGCTGCACCATAGTCAGGCACGCCCTGGCCACATAGGAGCCGCAAACTGAGGCCTGCAAACTTAAAGCAGCCGCCTCAAAGGACGACCTTAAGGCCGCCTCCAATCTTCTGTCTTGGGCGTCCTTTAGGGCCGTGCCACCTTCCACCGGCAACGCCGTTTTCTTAGTCACCGCAGTGATTAAAGAATCCACGGTAGGCCACAGATAGGCCTCACGTTCACTTTCAGTCAAAGGATAGAGGCGGGACATAGCCCTAGCCACTTAAGGCTCGCTTCAGGGACATCCCATTGAGCCGAAATTAAGGTGTGCATGGCATCATGCATGTGGAAGGTTCTAGGCGGGCGCTTCGTCCCCAGCATAATGGCAGAGCCAACAGGGGCTGAGGGAGAGACGTCCTCTGGAGAGGAAATCTTCAAAGTGTCCATGGCCTGTATCAACAGGTTGGGCAAATCCTCTGAGCTAAAAAGCCGCGCTGCAGAGGGGTCATCCGCTCCATCCGAGCGGGGATCCGTCTCCTCCAAGGAATCCGCAAAGGACCGTTGGGAGAACTCAGATACGCTGCCCTCATCTACATCGGAGGAGACAAAGTCCTCCAAGGCCTGGGAATCAACCCGAGGGCGTTTACCTCTGGGAACCTCAACCTCTTTACCAGACGAGGGAGCAGGGGCAGCGTTTTGCATAAGGAAGGCCTGATGCAGCAGCAAAACAAACTCGGGGGAGAAACCCCCCCAGACTGTGCACTTCCGCAGCCTGGGCTACAGCCCTAGACGCACCCTCAACCGGCGCTCGCAAGAGCGGGGGAGAGACATGCTGCGCATCCAAAATGGCGTCCGGCGCGACACTCCGTGAAGGAGCCGCGCGGGAAGAACGGCGCTTAACTTTAGCCGCTTTTATGCCGTCGCCCAAATTAAGGGCGTTCATGGCATTAATGTCTCCAACCTCAAGGGCGGCCCAAGAAGAAGTCGTCCGAGCCGCGTGGCCGGCCAAGATGGCGGAGGCGAGGAGCGGGGGATGGGCGTTTATGGCGGGAAAAACCGCCACACCGGAGGAAGGACCGGGACATTCATCGGTCACGAAACTGTCACCCAACAAGGGCGAATCAGGCTTTAAGACCCCCGCATCCCCTCTAGAAGCGCTCAAGCGATCCGGGGAGCGACTCTTTGCGCCCTCGCCCTCCGACGCCATATGCCACGAGGAGAAGAATCGGGGAACCCCCTGCCCGCTATAAAAAGGTAAAAATTACCTGCTTCTTGCTCCGAGCTGTAACGACCTGGTGTCCCAGTGAGTAGCTGCAATAAACGTTTAAATAAACGTCGAAATAAACGCCTTTAAGGACGTTCAAAAATTTTTTTTTTTTTTTTTTTTAACGGAGCCAGCGGGAGGGGGGAGAAAAGGAGGGACCTGGCACCACCAGGTTTGCACTTGCTCAAAAGAGCCCTCAACCCCAGGCACTCAACAAAACCTAAAAATTAGGCTTGGAGGCCTAGCCAGAGCTGCTGCTGTGTGTGACCACCACCTGCTGAGATAGAGAACATACTGAGGAGTTTCCGGCAGCACATGACCACATATAGGGAGGCAAAAGTTTGCTCTCTATCTCCACCTGCTGGTAGATGGACACAACCCACCAGTCTATGGATTGATCAGCTTGATGATATGGAAGGTAAAATTACGTATAATCATACCTGATAATTTTCTTTCCATTAATCATAGCTGATCAATCCATAGACTGGTGGGTTGTGTCCATCTACCAGCAGGTGGAGATAGAGAGCAAACTTTTGCCTCCCTATATGTGGTCATGTGCTGCCGGAAACTCCTCAGTATGTCGATATCAAAGCTCCATCCGCAGGACTCAGCACTTAGAGAATTACACCCACGAAGGGACACTCTGCCCAGCTCACCACCGCCGAACGGGGGAGGGGAATTAACCCAGCTCATCCCCACACAAGTGGGGGAGGGGAATCCGTCCAGCTCATCCCCGCGGAGCGGGGGAGGGACACCACACCCGCCGATGCGGGGGGATCTGGCTTATCCTGCAACCGCGGGAGGAGCTGACTGACCCTAACACCGCCGAAGCGGGAGGGGTACAAAGCTGCCCTACAGCCGCACGAAGCGGGAGGGAGTGCCGGCAGAATTTTAAGTCTCAATCCAGCCCCGTAAAACGGAGGGGAGAGGAATGCAGCAGCTCACTGTAACACAAACTCGTCTTAACTCTTGAAGAATCCAAGTGAAAAAACTTGAACACGAAGTCTTTCTGAAGTAACTGAAGACTAAACTTAAACCTGAAATGCAACCAGAATAAAAATAGTACAGATATCTGGGAGGGGCTATGGATTGATCAGCTATGATTAATGGAAAGAAAATTATCAGGTATGATTATACATAATTTTACCTTCCATATCATCAAGCTGATCAATCCATAGACTGGTGGGATGTACCGAAGCAGTACTCACCCAGGGCGGGACATTGAAATCCCTGACCTCAACACTGAAGCTCCAAACCGGGCCTCCGCCCGTGCAGCCACAGTCAAACGGTAATGCTTGGAGAATGTATGAGCCGAAGCCCAAGTTGCCGCCTTGCATATCTCTTCCAAGGAGACGGATCCGGCCTCTGCCATCGAGGCCGCCTGAGCTCTCGTGGAGTGAGCCTTCAGCTGGATAGGCGGCACCTTCCCCGTGGCCACATAAGCCGCTGCAATGGCTTCCTTGACCCATCTTGCCACTGTAGGCTTAGCAGCCTGCAGACCCTTACGAGGACCTGCAAACAGGACAAACAGATGATCCGATTTCCGGAAATCATTGGTCACTTCCAAGTATCTGATGATGACTCGTCTCACATCCAGATATTTAAGAGCAGAGTACTCCTCTGGGTAGTCCTCCCTACGAAAGGAAGGGAGACAGAGCTGCTGATTCACATGGAAGCGAGAAACAATCTTGGGCAGGAAGGAAGGCACTGTGCGAATAGTCACTCCTGCCTCAGTGAACTGCAGAAAAGGCTCTCGACATGAGAGCGCCTGGAGCTCGGAAACTCTTCTGGCTGAAGTGATATCCACCAAAAAGACTGCTTTCAACGTCAGGTCTTTCAGAGATGCCCTCGACAAGGGTTCAAAAGGCGGCTTCTGCAATGCTCTTAGTACCAGGTTGAGATTCCACGCAGGCACCACTGAGTGCAGAGGAGGGCGCAGGTGATTAACTCCCTTGAGAAAGCGCACCACATCTGGCTGCGAAGCCAGGGAAGCACCCTTCAGGCGGCCCCTGAAGCAAGCCAGAGCCGCTACCTGGACTTTAAGGGAACTGAGCGACAGGCCTTTCTCCAGACCTTCTTGCAGGAACGCCAACACTGAAGAAATTGGAGCAGTGAAGGGAGAAAGTGAGCCTGCTTCACACCACGCTGCAAATATACGCCAAACCCTGGCGTAAGCAGTAGAAGTAGAGCGCTTCCTCGCTCTCAGCATAGTGGCGATGACCTTCTTCCTCAGACGCTGCCGCTCAATAGCCAGGCCGTAAGACCAAAGGGGGAGGGATCCTCCATCACCACGGGACCCTGATGTAACAGGCCCTGCTCCACTGGCAGCCGCAGAGGATCGTCGACTGAGAGCCTGATCAAGTCCGCATACCAGGGACGCCTGGGCCAATCCGGACCCACCAGGATTACCCTGCCGGGATGCTTTGCCACCCGGTCTAGCACCCTGCCCAACATGGGCCAGGGCGGGAACACATAGAGAAGCTCTTGTGTCGGCCACTGTTGGAGAAGAGCATCTACTCCCAGGGATCGAGGGTCCCGTCCTCTGCTGAAAAAGCGCGGCACTTGGCAATTGGCCGATGACGCCATCAGATCTAGGCTCGGCTGGCCCCAGCGCTTCGTGATGTCCAAGAACGCCTGAGCACATAGCTGCCACTCTCCGGGCTCCAAGGTATGGCGACTGAGAAAGTCCGCCTTGACATTCATGACTCCGGCAATGTGGGCCGCTGAAAGCTGCTCCAGGTTCGCTTCCGCCCACTGGCAAAGATTCATAGCCTCCTTGGCTAGAGGGGCGCTCTTGGTACCTCCCTGGCGGTTGACATAGGCCACAGCCGTGGCATTGTCCGACAGGACCCGTACAGGCTTCAACACCAGTACCGGGATGAACTCCAAAAGCGCCAACCGAATGGCTCTGAGTTCCAGGAGGTTGATAGACCACTTTGCCTCTGCAGGAGACCAGAGCCCCTGCGCAGTCCTTCCCAAGCAGTGGGCTCCCCAGCCCGACAACGAGGCGTCCGTCGTGACGCCAATCCACTCTGGGGTCACCAGAGGCATCCCCGCAGACAACTTGTCTGTCTGCATCCACCAGCTCAGCGCCTTGCGCACTGCTGGGTCCAAGGGAAGGCGCACAGCATAATCCTCCGACATCGGAGTCCAGCGCTGCAGCAAAGAGTGTTGAAGTGGTCTCATATGAGCCCTGGCCCAGGGCACAACTTCCATCGTGGCCGTCATAGAGCCCAACAGCTGCACATAGTCCCAAGCACGAAGGGGAGAGGCTACTAGGAACTGGTCCACCTGAGCCTGAAGCTTGACAATCCGATTGTCTGGCAGGAACACTCTGCCCACTTGGGTGTCGAATCGAACTCCCAGATACTCCAGGGACTGAGTCGGGCGCAGCTGGCTTTTCTCCCAGTTGATGATCCATCCCAGGGAGCTCAAAAGAGCAACTACCCGGTCCACAGCTTTGCCGCACTCTGCATAAGAGGGGGCTCGGATCAACCAGTCGTCCAGATAAGGATGGACTTGTACCCCTTCCTTTCGTAGGAAGGCCGCGATGACCACCATTACTTTGGAAAAGGTCCGCGGAGCAGTAGCCAACCCGAAAGGGAGGGCTCTGAACTGGAAGTGTCGTCCCAGGACTGCAAAACGCAGAAAGCGTTGATGAGGAGGCCAGATGGGAATATGCAGGTACGCTTCCTTGATGTCCAAGGATGCCAGGAACTCTCCTGCCTTCACTGCCGCTATAACAGAGCGGAGAGTCTCCATGCGAAAGTGCCGCACTTTCAAGGCCCGATTGACCCCTTTGAGATCGAGGATAGGCCGGACAGAACCTCCTTTCTTTGGTACCACAAAGTAAATGGAGTAACGTCCCTTGCCAAGCTGACTTTCTGGCACCGGAACGACCGCGCCCAGGCGGATCAGATTGTCCAAGGTCTGCTGCACTGCCACAGCTTTGACCGGAGACTTGCAGGGAGAGAGTACAAACCCGTCTTTTAAGGGTCGGCAGAACTCTAGTTTGTAGCCGTCTCTGATGACTTCCAGCACCCACGCGTCTGAAGTTATTGTGGTCCACTCGCCCAGAAACGAGGACAGCCGTCCTCCAATCTGCACTGGGGCATGGACCAAGACCCCGTCATTGGGTACGAGACCCTGTGGGAGGACCGGAGGGAGCACCTCCGGGACGGCGGTCTCTGCGAAAGGAATGCTGCTTGGGGGAGAAATTCCTCTTGAAGGAAGAGGGGGCAGAGGAACCCGACTTGCCCGGGCGGTACCGACGGGCTTCCTGCAACCGTCCTCTGGAGGTACCGGGACGAGTACTAGCCCGAGCCCTGACCTCTGGTAATTTCTTGCCCTTAGACCTGCCGAGATCGGTCACGATTTTGTCCAGCTCGACCCCAAAGAGCAGCTTGCCTTTAAAAGGCAACCTAGCCAGGCGGGATTTAGAGGCGTGGTCAGCAGACCAATGTTTCAGCCAAAGCCACCGCCGCGCAGAGATTGTCTGAGCCATGCCTTTCGCTGAGGCCCTCAAGACATCATACAGCAAGTCTGCCAAATAGGCTAAGCCCGATTCCAGGGCCGGCCAATCAGCCCTCAAGGAATGATCCGAGGGGGAAGCCCGCTGCACCATAGTCAGGCACGCCCTGGCCACATAGGAGCCGCAAACTGAGGCCTGCAAATTTAAAGCAGCCGCCTCAAAGGACGACCTTAAGGCCGCCTCCAATCTTCTGTCTTGGGCGTCCTTTAGGGCCGTGCCACCTTCCACCGGCAACGCCGTTTTCTTAGTCACCGCAGTGATTAAAGAATCCACGGTAGGCCACAGATAGGCCTCACGTTCACTCACAGCCAAAGGATAGAGGCGGGACATAGCCCTAGCCACTTTAAGGCTCGCTTCTGGGACATCCCATTGAGCCGAAATTAAGGTGTGCATGGCATCATGCACGTGGAAGGTTCTAGGCGGGCGCTTCGTCCCCAGCATAATGGCAGAGCCAACAGGGGCTGAGGGAGAGACGTCCTCCGGAGAGGAAATCTTCAAAGTGTCCATGGCCTGTAACAACAGGTTGGGCAAATCCTCTGGGCTAAAAAGCCGCGCTGCAGAGGGGTCATCCGCTCCATCCGAGCGGGGATCCGTCTCCTCCAAGGAATCCGCAAAGGACCGTTGGGAGACCTCAGACACGCTGCCCTCATCTACATCGGAGGAGACAAATTCCTCCAAGGCCTGGGAATCAACCCGAGGACGTTTACCTCTGGGAACCTCAACCTCTTTACCAGACGAGGGAGCAGGGGCAGCGTTGTGCATGAGGAAGGCCTGATGCAGCAGCAAACAAACTCGGGGGAGAAACCCCCCAGACTGTGCACTTCCGCAGCCTGGGCAACAGCCCTAGACGCACCCTCAACCGGCGCTCGCAATAGCGGGGGAGAGACATGCTGCGCATCCAAAATGGCGTCCGGCGCGAAACTCCGCGAAGGAGCCGCGCGGGAAGAACGGCTCTTAACTTTAGCCGCTTCTGTGCCGTCGCCCAAATTAAGGGCGTTCATGGCATTAATGTCTCCAACCTCAAGGGCGGCCCAAGAAGAAGCCGTCCGAGCCGCGTGGCCGGCCAAGATGGCGGAGGCGAGGAGCGGGGGATGGGCGTTTATGGCGGGAAAAACCGCCACGCCGGAGGAAGGACCGGGACATTCATCGGTCACGAAACTGTCACCCAACAAGGGCGAATCAGGCTTTAAGACCCCCGCATCCCCTCTAGAAGCGCTCAAGCGACCCAGGGAGCGACCCTTTGCGCCCTCGCCCTCCGACGCCATATGCCACGAGGAGAAGAATCGGGGAACCCCCTGCCCGCTATAAAAAGGTAAAAATTACCTGCTGTCCGCTCCGAGTTGTAACGACCTGGTGTCCCAGTGAGTAGCTGCAATAGACGCTTAAATAAACGTCGAAATAAACGCCTTTAAGGACGTTCAAAATTTTTTTTTTTTTTTTTACGGAGCCAGCGGGAGGGGGGAGAAAAGGAGGGACCTGGCACCACCAGGTTTGCACTTGCTCAAAAGAGCCCTCAACCCCAGGCACTCAACAAAACCTAAAAATTAGGCTTGGAGGCCTAGCCAGAGCTGCTGCTGTGTGTGACCACCACCTGCTGAGATAGAGAACATACTGAGGAGTTTCCGGCAGCACATGACCACATATAGGGAGGCAAAAGTTTGCTCTCTATCTCCTCCTGCTGGTAGATGGACACAACCCACCAGTCTATGGATTGATCAGCTTGATGATATGGAAGTGCGCATTACTAATGTTAGATTATTGGTGGTAAAAACACTTCCAACTGTCAAGATCCTGAAAATCACATTAATACTCCTTTGCAAACATGTAAACAATGTGACTGGTATGGGGAGTTGGGCGAAGTAGAAGCTCAAGAGAAGGGACACAGTATATATTCACTAGGATAAAAGACAGAAAAAGTAGAAGTCTTTCTTCCTCTTTTCTGAGGCCTTCCAATCTCTCTCACCTTGCCTGTCTAGGAGTAATGAGGGAGTTAACAGGCAGTGCAGCTCAGCTCTAACATTTTTATTTTGTTACATTTGTACCCCGCGCTTTCCCACTCATGGCAGGCTCAATGCGGCGGGCAATGGAGGGTTAAGTGACTTGCCCAGAGTCACAAGGAGCTGCCTGTGCAGGGAATTGAACTCAGTTCCTCAGTTCCCCAGGACCAAAGTCCACCACCCTAACCACTAGGCCACTCCTCCACATAGGACCCTGGAGTTAAACAGATTGGGATGCGGAGGACAGACTAAATTTCTTAACGTGCCATTGTTTGGCAAGGGGTATACCCAAAAGAGGCTATCTAGTCTTGACTCTCCCCAATGCACCTAGTAGCGCACATTAAGGAAACAGCTTACAGTAATCCTAAAATCCTATACACTCAAATTATGTAGATTACTCAAAATACCAAGCCATTTGCTTTTCAGCTCTACTACAATTTGTCTCTCATAGTCTTCTAAAAAAATTGTCTTAATATTTTTTCTTTTAATTAATGGAATAAATGGCCACACTCCCCTTATTTATTATTTTTTTTAAAGCTGTGTACTCTTAATCTGTTCAGGTTTTGCATTAAGTTTTGATAGTGATAGCTACAGATTCAGTAGGACAGGAGTAGCAAAATAAAAGGAAAGGGGAAGATACTAGATTTAATTCACACATTTTTCAGCAATAGTTCAAAGCGAGCAATATTCAGGTTCAGTAGGTACCTGTTTGTCCCTGGAGGGCATACAATCTACAAGGAATTCTCGGCAGCTTGAAATGCTAACATCCCTTTAGTGGTTAGATAACAGAACAAAATCTTTGAATTTGCCTCTTAGTTGTACACCGAGGGACCTACCAATGATTTTACCAGTACTGCTACTTGTACTGCTTTTTATGGAACATAGTTGAAACATTCCAAACAATCCCAAAATTATCTCTTGGAAAGGTGAAAGTCTACTGTGGAGGTGGTGCGTAATGTGTGATCCAGCAGCATTTACACAGTAAAACCAGCCTTATAAAATAAGTTGTCTACTCACCTTTGTAATACCAATGTTTTGTTATAACACGAAGTTCTTGCTTTCTCTATTTCTCTTTCCAGCTCTTTAGTACTATAATGAGGAAAACATACAGCAGAGAATTTGGAAATTCAATCAACCAATAGCTATAGAAGAAGAAATCCATAAAGAACAGCAACAACAAAAATCAAAATGTTGAAAATCTCAGAAACCTGGCCTGAAGAAGGCATTGCCTTCAAAAAGCTAGTCAAAAAATGTATTCAGTTAGTCCAATAAAAACAGTATCATCTTATTTTATTTTTCTTGTTATGTTTAAATAGGTGGGAAAATGTGGGGTATAAATATAACAAACAAACAAATAAATTACCATTAAAGTGGGCTAACAGGGCAACCACACTATTTTATCAAAGCTGTAGAGGAAAGTACAACAGCTATATAGTATGAAACAGTTCACACTGAATACTGGTAGCAATAAACAGCCTTAGACTTTGTAAGGGTGTTATTTTTCCAGAGGAGTTAAAAACACAGGATCTTCCCCATGAGTTGGAAGCATGGCTATGTGGGAGAAGAATGGATATGGGGCCCAACAGAACCAAAAGTTTACTAATTTTTGATGCCCTTTATTTTGCTTGGTATGAGTTTCACTGGGATTCAAACTCATGATCCTAGAGGGTAGAGCCTACAGGTGTAACCAGAGGCACTATACAGATGGCTGATAGAGCACATTGGATTTTAATGTCTAGATTTGTAGGGACAAAGCATGTAGCACTACAATCAAGCACTATGGGAAAATTAGGTTCTTACCGTGATAATTTGCTTTCCTTTAGTCACAGCAGATGAATTCATTAACTGATGGGTTGTATCCGCCTACCAGGAGGTGGAGATAGAGAACACTGAAAGCACATGATGTTCCTGGACGCCCAGCCCCCTCTGCCTTCAGTATATGAAATTCCCAAAGCAGAGTGAATAAGAAAGGTAAAATAACAAACTTTCCTCACGGAGAACAAACGCCCCTGAACCGGAGCAATAACCAAACAAAGGAGGGACGTTATCAACCTGCTGCAATAAAAACAGCATGTAGTAACTCTGATAGCTTGTCTTCAAGTACTCCTGATGAGACACAATGTCTGTATGCAACATCTGTACAAAAACTAAAAAGTCAGACAGGGAGGGATCATGGATTCATCTGCTGTGACTAAAGGAAAGAAAATTATCAAGGTAAGAACCTAATTTTCCCTTCCTTGTCATCAACAGCAGATGAATCCATTAACTGATGGGATGTACCAAAGCACTCCCTAAATAGGGTGGGAACAGGGAACTCCGCGAGCAAACACTTGCACTCCAAAATGCGCATCCTGCCGCGCTACCACGTCCAGCCTGTAATGCCGCACAAAAGAGAGCTGAGAAGCCCAGGTAACCGCACGACAGATCTCTTGAAGAGAAAAGACACCCTTTCAGCCCACGAAGAGGACATTGACCTCGTACAGTGCGCTTCGGGTAAGCAGAAAAAATGAGTTCCTTAAGCCAGCGGGCTATAGTGGCCTTAGACGCCGGAAACCCCCGTCGGGGACCTGCCAACAGAACAAATAAATGATCAGAATTCCTAAACTCATTTGACATCTGCAGATACTGCCACAGAGCCCTGCGGACATCCAAAAGGCGCAATTGCCCAAAGGAGTCCAGAAACTCCTCCTTACAAAAAGGAAGGAAGAAAAATGGGCTGGTTCAGGTGAAAAGCTGAAACCACCTTAGGCAGAAAGGAAGGCACCGTACAAACAGTTACCCCGGATTCTGAAAACTGTAGAAAGGTATACCAACAGGAAAGAGCTTGAAGCTCAGACACTCTCCTTGCCGATGTCATTGCCACTAAAAAAAAACTGTCAAGAGTCACATCCTTCTCAGAAGCCCGTTTAAGAGGCTCAAACGGAGATCGCTGGAGCGCCTTCAACACGAGCCCCAGGAGGATGGAGATGAAGCGCCCCTCTGAGAAATCGGACAATATCCGGATGAGCAGCAAGGGACAAGCCGGACTCTTTCCCCCGGAAGCAGGCCAACGCTGTCACTTGAACTCGAAGGGAATTGTAGGCCAGGCCCTTTTGTAGCCCGTCCTGCAAAAAGTCCAGCAAAAGCGAGACAGCCTTTGGAGTACACCACGCATCAAAAGTACGCCAGATCCGAGCATAAGTTGCAGAGGTAGACCGCGTGTGAGCCCGCAAGAGCGTGGCAATAACCTTATTAGAATAGCCCTTGTCCCTCAATTGCGCCCTCTCAAGAGCCAGGCCGTAAGACCAAAGCGGCAAGGATCTTCCACAGTCACCGGACCCTGAACTAACAAGTTCGGAACCCGAGGCAAAGGAAGAGGCGCATCCACCAGCGATCCGCGTACCACAGACGCCTTGGCCAATCCGGGGCGATGAGAATCACCAATCCTCAGTACAGGCAAATCCGAAGCAGCACTCGCCCTATCAAGGGCCAAGGAGGGAACACATACAGGAGGCCCAAGGGCCAAGGTTGAGCCAGGGCATCCAACCCTGCCAAGCGAGGATCTCTCCTTCTGCTGAAAAAGCGAGGGACTTTGGCGTTTACGCTTGACTCCATGAGGTCCAAGTCTTGAGTCCCCCATTTGGCACAAATCTGAAGAAAAACTTCTTCCGCCAGTTCCCATTCCGCCGGGTCGATTTGATGTCTGCTGAGGAAATCGGCTTGTACGTTGCTCTGACTAGCTATGTGAGCCGCAGATCTGAGACGCCTCCGCAGCCAGGGCCCTGCACTGAGTGCTGCCCTGACGATTGATGTAGGCCACTGCTGTCGTGTTGTCCGACAGAACTTGGACAGAAAGACCCTTCAGCGTCCTGTGGAAGGCCAGAAGAGCCTGGAATATCGCTCTCAGTTCCAAGCGATTGATGGACCATCCCGCTTCCGCGGTAGACCACAGACCCTGAGCATAGCATCCCCGGCAATGAGCTCCCCAGCCCAAAAGGCTGGCATCCGTTATCCCCAGACACTAAAACGGAAGAGCCGGTGGCATCCCCTGCCGCAGCATGCTGTCGGAAAGCCACCAATCCATACTGCGCTGGGCCGCAGGAAGCCACCTTAGTCTGCGTTGGTATTCCTGGGAAATCGGAGACCGTTGCTGAAGCAGAGCAAGCTGCAGCGGCCTCATGTGAACTCTCGCCCAGGGAACCACCTCTATGGTGGCCGTCATCAATCCCAGGAGCTGAATGAAGTCCCAAGCTCGAGGGTGAGGCATCCGCAGGAGCAGGCGGACCTGATTCTGAAGCTTGAGACGCCTGTTGTCAGGAAGAAAAACAAACCCCGAAGCCGTGTCGAACCGGACCCGCAAATACTCGAGAGACTGAGAGGGGAGTCAGGTGACTTTTGGGCATATTGACTACCCAGTCCAGAGTCTGAAGAACTGTAAACAACTCTGGCTGTGGCAAGTCGGCTTTCGTCTGCTGAATCCGCTCTAATGAGCCAGTCGTCAAGATAGGGGTGAACTCTGATACTCTCTCGCCTGAGAAAGGCAGCCACCACTACTACCATCACCTTGGAAAAGTCCGAGGGGCAGGTGCCAGGCCGAAAGGCAAGGCGCGAAACTGGAAATGTTGGCTCAATACCGCAAACCGGAGAAACCGCTGTTGCGGCGGCCAGATGGGAATATGCAAATATGCTTCCTTGAGGTCCAGAGACATGAGAAACTCTCCTGGCTGTACCGCAACAATGACGGGGCACAGGGTTTCCATGCGTAAGTGTCGCACTCCTAAGGCCTCGTTGACTCTGCGTAAGTCGAGGATAGGTCTGAATAACCCGCCTTTTCGAGACACCACAAAATAGATGGAGTAGCGGCTGCAGCCGCGTTCGGCGGGAGGAACCGGAACCACCGCTCCGAGCTTCAGCAACACCGGCAAGGTCTCGTTTACCGCCGCCCGCTTGACAGCAGTGCCACATTGGGACTCCAGAAACGCATCTCCCAGCGGGGCAGCGAATTCTAGTCGGTAACCTTCACTGATCAGGTCCAGGACCCACCGATACGAAGTAATCTTGGTCCACTCCTCGAGAAAGAGGGAGAGACAATCCTCTACTGCGGGAACCGATGAGTGGACCGGCGCCCCATCATTGTGGAGGACGCCCCTGAACTCCTGGTGTTGCCTGGACGCCGCAGCACGTTTGTCCGAACGAAAGGATTTCCTCTGCTGGAAACAGGTACATTGACCAAACCCCGCAGAGCGCCACGGGCGATACCTGTGAGCTTCGCGAAAACGTGGCCTGGAACAGGAGGGAAAAGAAGGACTTTTGGAAGAAGGCCTCGGCCTATCCTCAGGCAACTGTTGGTCCTTAACAATCTTCTCCAAATCCTCCCCAAATAAAAGAAGGCTCCGAAAGGATAACCTCACCAGCCTTTGTTTAGAGGCCGTCAGCTGCCCAATGCCGGAGCCAAAGAAGAAGGTGGGCAGCAACCGCCACCGACATCTGCTTAGTCGAAGCTCTGACCAGATCATAAAGAGCATCAGCCAAAAAAGACAGTGCAGACTCCATACGCGGGCCGACCTCAGTGAGGGAACCCGCTCCATCGGCAGGCTGCTAAACCGCCTGCTGCAACCAGGAAAGGCAGGCCCAGGCTGCATAGGAACTGCAAATAGCCGCCCGTAAGGAAAGGCCCGAGATTTCAAAGAACCGCTTCAGTGCGGATTCCAGCCGCTAGCCCTGCATATCTTTCAAAGCAACTCCTCCCTCCACCGGGAGAGTAATCTTTTTAGTCACAGCCGTGACTAACACATGCACTTTAGGCATCCCAAAGAGGGCCAACTGACTTTCACTCAGAGGGTAAAGGTGACACATAGCCCTGGCCACCTTCAAGAGACCATCAGGGTCAGACCATTGAGCTGAAATAAGCTCTTGGATGCATGCATGCATGGGAAAAGCCCGAGAAGGCTTCTTAGTACTAGCCATCCTAGGATTAATAGAAGAGGCAGCGTCCTCGTCAGGATCTTCAATACAAAAGGCCTTTAAGGCATCAGAAATGAGAGCTGGCAGCTCGTCACGGTGGAAAATCTGAACCGCTTTAGGGTCATCCAACTCCTGTGGCAAGCAGCCACCCTCGTCTGGATCATCAGTCCGTGATGGCCTGCCCGACTCCTCAGACTCCCCAAAACTAGACCACAGGGGAGAACAGGGTGAAGAGTCCCCCTCAGACAGGGTATTCACTCGTCTACGCTTAGCGTCAGCCACAAGCTCGGGGGAAGAAATAAAGTCTCCAGCAGGCGCTGAGCTATCAAGAACTGGAGGCAACCCAGTCCGAAAGGAATTGTCAGGAGCCTCAGGGAGTGCTAACATAAAAGCCTTATGCATCAGCAGCACAAATTCAGGGGAGAAAAACTCACCCTGTACCTCTGTCCCCACATTGGGGGAAGCAGAGGCAATAGCTCCTCTAGAAACCTCGAAACGAGGCGTCCCCCTGCACTCACACCCCTCCGCAAATGCGAGGGTCGAGTCACGCAGCGCCTCCAAGATGGCGCCCGCTGCCTACTCCGTCGGGAAGACTCACCGCCCGCCATGCTCGTGCCAGCATTAGCATCTAGGCAGCATGAGCTGCAAAGCCCCGCTGCTGATCTGAGTTTCCCACAGTGGGAGCAGTGCTTAACCCCTTCAGCAGCCATCAAATACAAAAAACAAAATGGTGCCTTTGCGCTAAAACTTACCCCACACAGAGCGCTGTCAGCGGGAACCTCCCTGGAGGAGCTGGGCACCACTCTCACCTCAGGAAACCAAGTCAAATGAGCTTCGGTCAAGCTGCACTGAACCAGGAGCTCTGGAGAAAGCCTCAGAAATTGCCACGCTGAGAAAGCGAGCCTCTCTCTTTTTTTTTTTTTTTTTACCTGTGAGAAAAGTTAGAGGCAGGCAGCCACAGAGGAACTCAGGGAGGAGGGGGAATGGGATAAGGCAGGGACAGGGAAATCCAAGTATGCCTTTAAAGTGGGCACCACCAGCCACAACACCCCCCTGCTCTACTGGCAAAGCACAGGAGCCACCCCAGGCAGAAATCCAGGAGCTGAGAAAGCGACGTCCACACCTGCTGGGAGAGAGATATACTGAAGGCAGAGGGGGCTGGGCGTCCAGGAACACCATGTGCTTTCAGTGTTCTCTATCTCCACCTGCAGGTAGGCGGATACAACCCATCAGTTAATGGATTCATCTGCTGTTGATGACAAGGAATCTACATTATGAACTTGACTTTTCACACACTTAGGCCATGTCAGTTTCCTTGCAGAGGCTTGTTCCTGTAATAGACCTCAAGCACACTGCTGACACATCAAGGCTAACTGAGGCAAAACTGTTCACAACAACGTTTGTTTACTGTGCTGGGGACCTTCATGGACAAGAAGAAAACATCTATGGTGGCAAGAACCGGGTCCTTGGGCCCCCAAAGACAACACTGGAAAACACCGGACTTTGTTAATCTACTAGTCAGCATGGCATGAAACCAGAGGAAAGTGTATAAAACCCCCTTTCATAAGGTAATAGCTAGCTGACATCTGAGGTAGTTGACGTGAGGGCTGCTAAGGTTCCTTAAACATATGTGCACACACCCCTCCCTGCCTGCATGATCACCTGCCTGGGTACAGCTACCATCTGCTGACCAGCCTGGGGTCTCTGCTGCTGCCTTGCCTGATTGTAAGGTGAAACCAACTTGCCAGTCTCTGTCTCCCTACGAATCCAGTGTTTGTGAGTGTTACCATCTGTCAGGTTGAACTGCTTTCTCCTTAGTGTTTAGGGTGTCAGGTGCCCTATAAATTTCAGGATTAGTGACTAGTGTGAGTTATCTTTGCCTTATTTTACCATTAGTGTAGGTGACTCTGCATAAGTATTATCTCTGATTATATTTGCTGCCATTATCTTTTAACAGCTTTTCTATTTTTCTAATACCTAAGCCTGGTGTCCTTTATTCTCAATGTTTATAATTTGAACTGTTCTGAATTTGGATTGCATGAGTGGGATGTTGTGATCTAATCCCAGAATGCTAAATTACCATTGTCATATTTGTACTTCCCTCTCTTTGCCGGTCCTTTAACAAGGTGATGATTGTTTTTAGTCCCCACAGATTGAGTTGGGTCAAAAGGCAGAGAGAGAGGATGGAGTCTACTTTTACAGTCCAGTGATATCATGTAACATGCTGAATAATGGACACAGTATGTGATATTCCTGTGGTGAAAAAGTAGAATGCTGAAGAGAATGAACTGTCTTCCTGATATTGCTGGAATGAGAAAATACACTGAATGCCAACTCCTGCTTGGTGTCAGATCATAGGTCATTTTACTTGTATATGCTCATAGAAGGGATTGAATCTTTGAAGAAGTTGGAAATTATCTGTCCAGATAATTCTGCATTCATTTATTGTGACCACAGTGCGTGCTTTGCCATGGATTCTAGGACTATTCCTTTGTTGCGTGGTGCGAGTTTTTTCTTTTTTGCAACTTAGGAATTGCAGTGCTGTAGAAATGGGGGGAGAAGTGCAACAGTCTTTTATATAGTTGAATGTAACTGATGCCTTCTTAGTGCAAGTTACCTTTAGGGAGACTGAGCATTTCTCTACTCCTCAGAGGGATCACAATTAAAGTGTGTGCATGAGGCAACAGAGGATAGACACTTGCCCTAGGTAGAGCGCTGTTTTTTTAAATATTCACCATCATGGTTGTTGTCCTGCTGTAGAAGTGCCCACTAGAAGATTAGCAAGGGATAGCTGTCCTAAACATGTGTCAAAGGAGCTGGATATAGCTCTGATGTGGTGCCGAGGAACCAAATATGTGAGCTGTGATGCAATTTTATTTATTTACTGCATTTGTATCCCACATTTTCCCACCTCTTTGCAGGCTCAATGTGGCTTACATTATGCCGCCATGACAATCGTCATCAGCGAAATAAGAAGAACAAAGTATTATTTCAGTTAAGGTACATAGGATATCATGAAAATTAGAAATAAAGAAAATGATTAATACATTAAAGATATGCAGAGAGTAAAATGACAATATGATTAAAGTAACCAATTTAAGGAATTCAGTGTTGATTGTTCTAATACAAATGTGAAATGAGTCTTTTATGAAGAATTCACTAATCCTGAAATTTATAGGGCACCTGACACCCTAAACACTAAGGAGAAAGCAGTTCAACCTGACAGATGGTAACACTCACAAACACTGGATTCGTATTATAGGTCTTGTTGAATAAGCTCGTTTGCAGTGACCTCCGGAAAGTTGCTAGGTCGTGTGTTGTTTTCAAGGTCTTCGGCAGTGCATTCCAACGTTGCGCGCAGACTTCGCGCCTTCTGTCTCGCTGCACCCTACGCCTGGAATAAACTTCCTGAGCCTCTACGTCTTGCCCCATCCTTGGCCACATTTAAATCTAGACTGAAAGCCCACCTCTTTAATACTGCTTTTGACTCGTAACCACTCGCCTCCACCTACCCTCCTCTCCTCCTTCCTGTACACATTAATTGATTTGATTACTTTATTTTTTGTCTATTAGATTGTAAGCTCTTTGAGCAGGGACTGTCTTTCTTCTATGTTTGTGCAGCGCTACATATGCCTTGTAGCGCTATAGAAATGCTAAATAGTAGTAGTAGTAAGTTGGATGCATATAATGATTTGTATTTGAGTCCTTTACAATTAGGGTAATGGAGGTTTAAGAAAGTACGTGAAGAACTTTTAGTATTTCTTGCTGGTAGGTCTATTAGGTCTGACATATAAGTCGGGGCCTCTCCGTGGATGATTTTGTGAGCTAAGGTGCAAATTTTGAATGTAATTTGGTCTGTTAATGGAAGCCAATGTAATTTTTTCCTAAGGGGTCTAGCACTTTCGTATTTCGCCATTCCAAATATGAGTCTAGCTGCAGTATTTTGGGCTGTCTGAAGTCTCTTAATAATTTGGACTTTACATCCGGCATAGATGGAGTTACAATAGTCCAAATGACTCAATACGAGTGATTGCACTAAGTTACGGAATACTTCCTTTGGGAAGAAAGGCTTCACTCTTTTTAACTTCCACATTGTACTGAACATCTTCTTTGTTACATTTTTCACATGACTATCTAATGTAAGGTTACAATCAATTGTGACTCCTAGGAGTTTCAAGGTGTCTGCCACGGGAAGAGTGTGATTTGGTATATTTATGTTAGTATAATTAGTTCTATTGTAATGCGATGAGAGGATAAGGCATTGTGTCTTTTCCGCATTAAGTTTCAATTGGAATGTATCTGCCCATGAATTCATTATTTGGAAGCTATGGTTGATTTTATTTGTGATTTCTGATAAGTCTTTTTTAAACGGGATATATATTGTAACATCATCAGCATAGATGTATGGGTTTAAACCTTGGTCGGATAGTGATTAGGCTAATGGTAGCATCATCAAATTAAAGAGGATTGTTGAAAGTGGCGATCCTTGAGGCACACCGCATTCAGGTTTCCATGGTGATGAAAACGGTAACGGAATTCAAACATGCATGGAATATGCATAAAGGAATCCTGTGCAGAAGGAATGGATCCTCAGAAGGTTAGCCGAAATTGGGTGGCGGAGCAGGTGGGGGGAAGAGGGGTTGGTGGTTGGGAGGCGAGGATAGTGGAGGGCAGACTTATACGGTCTGTGCCAGAGCCGGTGATGGGAGGCGGGACTGGTGGTTGGGAGGCGGGAAATACTTGCTGGGCAGACTTGTAAGGTCTGTGCCCTGAATAAGGCAGGTACAAATCAAGGTAAGGTATACACATATGAGTTTGTCTTGTTGGGCAGACTGGATGGACCGTGCAGGTCTTTTTCTGCCATCATCTACTATGTTACTTTATAATCGATTCTGCCATCATCTACTATGTTACTTTATAATCGATTTTGATATTACTTGGTAAGTTCTTGCAGTTAGGAAGCTTCGGAACCAATTCAAAACATTTCCAATGATTTTAGCATTGTTCTCCAGTTGGGGGGTTGCAGCTTTTTGTGGTGGTGGTGTGTGTGTGTGGGGGGGGGGTTATAGTGAGCAAGGACATACTTATCCTGATGCTAACTGAACATTGTACTGGATTTAAAAATGGGATTAGCGTGTACTGGGTTTGAAAAGGGATCAGAATATATCAGACATGGAAATTTATTCCAGGTAAGGTCCCAAAAGGGATCCCTGGAAATGACAGACCAAGCTGGGAGAAAATAAGGAAAAAACAATATAACAAAGTAAATGACAGAAGATAAAGATCCGCCCAACAAGGCGACCAAAACCGCACAACAATGTTGCACACTGACATTTTACTTGCTATCAGTCTTAAGGTATCTTTCCCTCCCCCTCTGAGTTTTACTCCTAGCTTACGACTTGAATGTGATATAATGATATAAAACACCAATATTTGTTCTTGATTTATTCTTGCTATTTTTGGGTCACACACATTAGAAGTCTGCCCAGCACCAGTCTTACTTCCCAACTGCTGGAGTTGCCATAGAAACTCACTCCAGCCTGTCCAGATCTGTTTTTCCATAAAATGGGACGCAGACCGTAGAAGTCTGTCCGACAGTGGCCTTATTGGCTTGTTACTGGAGTTGCTGACTAGGCACTTTTAAGTTTTGTTCCGATGATATCCTCTTTCCATACAGGGATCCTTTGTCTTAGGAAATAAAATTACTTTGGTCCACTCCATGGAACAAAGTTCTCTCATGGTATTTATGAGGGATGAGGTCTTTGAGAGTTTTGAATTCATGAGACGTGAGTTCATATTGGAGATGGGCACTCTTGAAGAAGTGGCGAGCAAGCATCAGAGATTCAGAACATAGGTGAAGGTGCCTAGGTTCAACTAGCAGGCTTGTGGTGAATGAAAACAAAGATCTGAGGCATAGGTATGGAAGAGGAGGAACAGCCCTGAGGTCTGGAAAGAAAAAAAAGACTGTAGAAATCCTTCTCCATAAAGCTAACTTACAGGGGCAAGCCTGTGAATAGCAAGAGAAGGCGTTGTGCTAGAGGCAGCAACCTTTGCTGTTTTCTGGACGAGTCGGAGAAACTCACTGACTTCACGGTAAACCTGGAGGACGTAATGGGGGAGTTCGGCAAACTGAAGAGTAGCAAATCTCCTGGACCGGATGGTATTCATCCTAGAGTACTGATAGAACTGAAAAACGAGCTTGCGGAGCTACTGCTAGTGATATGCAACTTATCCTTAAAATCGAGCGTGGTACCGGAAGATTGGAGGGTGGCCAATGTAACGCCCATTTTTAAAAAAGGCTCCAGGGGAGATCCGGGAAATTATAGACCGGTGAGTCTGACGTCGGTGCCGGGGAAAATGGTAGAGGCTATTATCAAAAACAAAATTACAGAGCACATCCGAGGACATGGATTACTGAGACCAAGTCAGCATGGCTTTTGTGTGGGGAAATCTTGCCTGACCAATTTACTTCAATTCTTTGAAGGAGTGAACAAACATGTGGACAAAGGGGAGTCGGTTGATATTGTGTATCTGGATTTTCAAAAGGCGTTTGACAAGGTACCTCATGAAAGGCTACAGAGGAAATTGGAGGGTCATGGGATAGGAGGAAATGTCCTATTGTGGATTAAAAACTGGTTGAAGGATAGGAAACAGAGAGTGGGGTTAAATGGGCAGTATTCACAATGGAGAAGGGTAGTTAGTGGGGTTCCTCAGGGGTCCGTGCTAGGACCGCTGCTTTTTAATATATTTATAAATGATTTAGAGATGGGAGTAACTAGCGAGGTAATTAAATTTGCTGATGACACAAAGTTATTCAAAGTCGTTAAATCGCGACAGGATTGTGAAAAATTACAAGAGGACCTTACGAGACTGGGAGACTGGGCGGCTAAATGGCAGATGATGTTTAATGTGAGCAAGTGCAAGGTGATGCATATGGGAAAAAAGAACCCGAATTATAGCTACGTCATGCAAGGTTCCACGTTAGGAGTTACGGACCAAGAAAGGGATCTGGGTGTCGTCGTCGATAACACACTGAAACCTTCTGCTCAGTGTGCTGCTGCGGCTAAGAAAGCGAATAGAATGTTGGGTATTATCAGGAAAGGTATGGAAAACAGGTGTGAGGATATTATAATGCCGTTGTATCGCTCCATGGTGCGACCGCACCTTGAGTATTGTGTTCAATTCTGGTCGCCGCATCTCAAGAAAGATATAGTAGAATTGGAAAAGGTGCAGCGAAGGGCGACTAAAATGATAGCGGGGATGGGACGACTTCCCTATGAAGAAAGACTAAGGAGGCTAGGGCTATACAGCTTGGAGAAGAGACGGCTGAGGGGAGACATGATAGAGGTATATAAAATAATGAGTGGAGTGGAACAGGTGGATGTGAAGCGTCTGTTCACGCTTTCCAAAAATACTAGGACTAGGGGGCATGCGATGAAACTACAGTGTAGTAAATTTTTTTTTTTATAATTTCTTTATTATATTTTAACATAATAAGTACATCTCCACATATTTGCAACAATCAACCTATGCATAACATATTCATCTCTTCTGCTATAACAATATTTGCGAATAAACACTTAACAGTCTTTCTCTCATTCCTCCCCCCCCCCTTTCTTAGTGTGGTGATTTACATGTTTCTTTCATCTTTTCATAAGGTTGCCAAATTTGTTGAAACCTATGCAATTGGCCTTTTCTCAATGCGGTCAGTTTCGCCATCTGATGTAGGTAATCAAGTTTGTGCTTTACGACTTGAATATTTGGTACCTCTATCTGTTTCCATGCTCTTGCCACTATCATTTTGGCCGCTGCAAAAATTTGGCTAGCCATTTTATGTTGGTGTACCTTACATTTTCCCGGTCGGAAGTGCAAGAGACAATATTCCGGCCTATGTGGGTATTCTATCTTTATGACTTGGTATACCATTTCTCGAATTTGGGTCCAGAATGTTTGCATCTTGGGACATTCCCACCATATGTGCATAAATGTACCTCTATTACCACATTCCCTCCAGCAATTCGGCGATATCTTATGATATATTTTTTGTAATCTATCTGGTGTATAGTACCACCAGTACCATATTTTATAACCATTCTCAGCCACTGATTGAGTGATAGAGGCCTTCAACAAATATCTAATTCCCTTCATCCAGCCTTCTCTTGTACAGTGTAGTAAATTTAAAACAAATCGGAGAAAATTTTTCTTCACCCAACGTGTAATTAAACTCTGGAATTCGTTGCCGGAGAAAGTGGTGAAGGCGGTTAGCTTAGCAGAGTTTAAAAAGGGGTTGGACGGTTTCCTAAAGGACAAGTCCATAAACCGCTACTAAACGGACTTGGAAAACTCCAAAATTCCAGGAATAACATGTATAGAATGTTTGTACGTTTGGGAAGCTTGCCAAGTGCCCTTGGCCTGGATTGGCCGCTGTCGTGGACAGGATGCTGGGCTCGATGGACCCTTGGTCTTTTCCTAGTATGGCATTACTTATGTACTTATGTTCTGAATCAGCTCTGACCAGCCCATTGTCAAGACAGGGGTGTACTCTGATGCCTTGGGAACGTAACTGGGCCACCTCCACCATCACCTTCAAGAAGGTGCTATGGGTCAAACAGAAGGGTGCAGAAGACCTAGCAGAAGGGTGCAGAACTGGAATGCTTCCCCAAGACACAAAAGTGTAAAAATGCTTGTAAGCCGTTTTGATGGAAATATGGAAGTAGGCCTTCACCAGATCCAGGGAGGTAAAAAATTCATCCAGCAGACACAAGAAAAGAAGGTGGTCAAAGGAAGGAGACACCAGAGATCATTCAGCAAAGTTTATTGAGGGAAGACCCATTTGAGAACAGATGTTGATTTGCAGTGGCATGATATTTTCTCAAAGAGTGATGTTTTGTTATCGCTTTTGATCACATATTTATGAGCGTCATTGAAGTTCAAATGACACCCGATGAAGGCTATTTAGCCAAAACTTGGCCAGTTCAGGTCTTCCCTCAATAAACTTTGCTGTATGATCTCTGGTAACTCCTTCTTCCTTTGACCACCTTCGTTCCTTGTGACTGTTTTGTGCTCTGCGGAGATTTTCTTCTTTATGTTGAAGAAATTCGTCCAGCCAAACGGAGGTGACGACTGAATGCGTCTTTATCCGAACCCATGATAATTGAAGCACCATGTTGATGCCTTTGAAGTCCAGGATAGGTCTCTGAAGGAGCCTCTGTTCTTTGGTACTATGAAATAAATGAAGTAGCAGCCTTTGTCCTGCTTCATGGGAGAGAGAGCCTCCATTGGTCCCAGCTACAGCAAATGAAGAAACATATCAGCTACAACCTGGCATTTTGCAGCCAAGCTGCAAGGGGAGATCATGAAGGCATCTGGGATGGCTCATGTCAGTCTAAGGCGTAGCCTTGTCTTACCACCGCCAACAGTAGTTGGAGATGATGTGGGTCCATTCATGGTAAAACAGAGACATTCTGCCACCCACCTGAACCAACGAGGGGCCTGGTGCATTCTCACTGTGCTCGTTTGATGATGCCCATTGCCCAAGAGGAACATTAGGCTTTCTTGGCTCCCTTTGACCTGTCTCCCCACCCCAGCTGGAGCTTCTGAGTGCACTTATTCTGGCAGAAATGGCTGCCCCCTTCAAGTGAGCCTTGCTTGGATTCGACCAGCCAGGGGCTTTTTGCCTGAGCCTCTCTCATATTCCTAACTTCTCCAGATCCTCCCTGAAGAGCAAGCACCCCTGAAAGGCAGTATGATCAAGTGCATCTTGGAAGACATCTGCCACAACCAGTGGTGGAACCACAACCACCTCCTGGCTACAACCACTGAGGTGACCAAATGAGATGAAATGCAATCCAAGTAGTGTTAAGACATTCACCAGAAAAGCCACCCTGGACTCCAAATGCATCACCCCCAGGGATTCAGGAATCTGCTGAAACCAATGCAGCATAGCCCGTAACACATAGCCTCCATAAATGGTGACTTGCACTAGACAGTGACTGAAATCAAATCTGCTGCTCAGTTTCAGGTGAAGCTAAAGCCTAAACTGGCAATTAGGGGCTGCCCAGACCCTCCTGCATGGGGAAGGGAGAGTGAGTTAGGGTAAAGTTTTGGTTCCAGCCAAAAATGCCCTAGCATTTTTGGCCAAAACAAACAAGGCTGAACGCAAATTTCAGGCTGATTTTGATGCTGAAACTGAAATTCAGTCTCTCTCTAATCTGCACTCCTGCCACTGCTGAGGTGGCCTGCTTCAAAAGGTGCTCCATCTTCCTCTCATGTCTCCTTAAGTGCTGCCACCCACTCTACTGGCAGTCTTCTTGGTCACAGCCAACATGAGGGCATCCACCATGGGGACTCACCGATACTTCTCAACTTCAAGTGGCATGGGGTAGAGCCTCTTGAGAGTCTTTGCCCCCATAAGACCCACTCAGGAGACTTCCACTCTGCCAGCATCATAAGCATGAGAACTTTGTGGAGAGAAGTGGTCTTAGGGTGCCCCCACCAGGCCCTCTAGGAATGGGTCCTCTTTGGCTCTGACATGAAGATGGATAACAACCGAAATGCTTCCACGATGGAATCAATGAAGTTAGGGAACTCTTCTTGCCTTGAAAGTCTGATGACTAGACAGCATGCCTCCTCCTCCACTTGAGGAGGTTCAGGGTAAAACCCTGCATCCGAAGTAGAGTCCTGGTGAGAAGAGTGTATTTTGCTCTTTGAGTTCACCAAGAGTACCCCTTGAGCTCCACATGGTCCAAATCTGCTCTGGGCAACTTTGCTTGAAGGGATGCAGCCCCCAAAACTCCTTCCCCGGATTGGGTCATGACTCCCTCCCCAAAGACACGGGAGAGGCTTTGTCTTAGCCAGAGCTTTCTTCATAAGAGCCACATTCTGAAGCCACGTTTGTGATGGGGCCATGGGGCTCCCCTGACTAACCCAAATGCAGGTTGTGTAGTAGGAGTCCTCCACAAAATCCTCTCTTCCCAAGGGACTACTGCACAGATTCCTGTAACATAAGTGAAGGAGTCACAGGAAAAATGGATGCTGTTCCCACCAATTCCATCGGGACCTTAGCTGGTTCCCTCAAGTAGCGCATCTCACCCAGGCCAACATGCCCGACCAGTGTGCTCCTGCCCATACCCCAGTCAACCGCAGCCTGCCACTCTCCGGATCTCCACTGTTTCCCTGGGCTTCCTAAACTGTTTCTGCTCACTCTTTTTTTTTTTTTGCCCAAACTGGGCTTGCTCTCTCTCTCTCTCTTTTTATTTAATTTAAACATTATTTTCCTGAACAGGGTAAATACAGTAAAACTGGGAAGAAACCAGCTTTTTTTTTTTTTTTTTTGGGGGGGGGGGGGGGGGGGGGAGAAGGGTCTAAGTCAGTAGTTTTCAGGATATCCACAATGAATATGCATGAGAGATTTGCATGCACTGCCTTCTTAGTACACAAATCTCTCTCATGCATATTCATTGCAGATATCCTGAAAACCCAACTGGCCAGGTGGTCCCTAAGGACGGGGTTGAAAACTACTGATCTAAGCTACCCAGTGCTGTAGGGCACACCTGGGGAGGGAGGTAGAGTGGGGAGAGGGATTGGGGACCCACATCCACTCAGGCAACGCTCCCATGAGGACCAATCCCCCTACTAGCTTGGGGCTATACAGCCCTAGCTCCATGCTCAACTGGCTCCGGCTGATGGACAGAGGCAGGACCAAGGGCATTAGGTTCGTCCATCACAATAGGTCAAAAACCTGTGAACTGAGGAGCTCTGCCTAGGACCAGCACCAACCTGAATAACCTATCTACTGGTGGCAGAGAAATACTGGAGGGATCCAGGACAGCATCAGCCTATATCCTAGTGATGTCACTGAAAGTCTTAGTTCTCTACTATCATCTGCTGGTAGAAAAAGGGATGCAATTCCACTTGTTCAGACCAGTGTGGCTGGGACGCCAAGAAAGATCATCTTACAATAGTGTACTGAAATATATGTATCATTTCATGTAAAAATTGAAACATGACACATTTGCTTTCAGGCAATGATTTAACGAACAGATACTGCATTAAGAAAAAAAAAAAACATACGTTTCTATTAGCTTCTCTTCTGGGACAAGGTCAAGAGTGCTTTCTTCACCTGCAATTAAAAAAAAATAAGGCAACATTAATTGCGAGTAGAGAATTTAATCTTGCTGTGGCGTCTCCTGTCTCCTTCAAATGTCTCTTTTGCTCTCTTCCACTCCTAACCCCTGTCCTCAGCATGATCCAGCATCTTTCCCCCTCCAACCAGGATTTAACATCAACCCCCCCCCCCTTGCACATCAGCAAACCATTAAAATGGTCTTCTGTTGGTCCCCAGCAACGGCAGTGGTGCACATATGCCGCCAGCGGTCTGCTCCAAAGCTTTCCCTCTGGCCTGTTCTGCCTCCTTTGATATCACTTCCTGTTTTGCATTGGTGGGATGGGGATGGGTCAGAGGGAAAGCTTCGGATCTGGCCACAGGCAGTCACTGCCAGGGACCAGCAGAAGACCACCCTGAAGGAAGACTTGGGGAAGAGGGGAATTGAGAGGGGGCAGATGCCGAACCCTGAGTTGGGGGAGTTCAGTGAGCTGAAGATCTGCAAGCAGAACTAGAGGGGTCACTAGTAGAAGCTATTGCCAAAGCAGTAAGCTCCAGCAGCCACGAAAATTATTTTGTGTTGCTCACCACCAAGTTTGTGCTGCTACTCATGAGGGTGGAGGGGAGAGAGGGTAAAGGTGCTGAACAATAGGAGGGAAGGAGAGAGAGAGAAAGAGAAAGGGAGATATGTTGGGTCTGGGGGCAGGAGGGAGGGAGATTATCAGTTCTTTAAGGAAGGGAAGGGGGATGGCATTTGATATACCGACTTTCTGCGGCTACAATCAAAGCAGTTTACATATTATATACAGGGACTTATTTTGTACCTGGGGCAATGGAGATTTAAGTGATTTTGCCCAGAGTCACAAGGAGCTGCAGAGGGAAATAAATAAACTCTGATCGCACGATTAATTGCAATTAAATGTTTTCATCGTGTGATTTATCGCAATTATATATTTTTTTAATCAGACTGCAGCCCTATAGAAAATAAAAGTCGTAATTACCAAGGCAGAGATTACTTTTCTTTTTGGCCCTAATATGAATAAAATATGCAGGCTAGGAAAAGGTGCAGAGAAGGGTGATACAGGGGATGGGACAGCTTCCCTATCAGGATAGGCTGAAGAGGCTGGGGCTCTTCAGCTTGGAGAAAAGGCAGCTGAGGGGAGATATGATAGAAGTCTATAAGATAATGAGTGGAATGGAACGGGTCGATGTGGAGCATCTGTTTACGCTTTCCAAAAATATTAGGACAAGGGGGCATGCAATGAAGCTGCAGTGTGGTACATTTAAAATGAATCGAAGGAACTTTTTCTTTACTCAACGCGTAGTTAAACTCTGGAATTCGCTGCCGGAAAAGGTGGTTAAGGCGGTTAACTTAGCGGACTTCAAAAAAGGGTTGGACGGCTTCCTGGAGGAAAAAGCCATAGAATGTTATTGAATGGACGAGGGAATACAGCATTTCTAGGATGGGCGGGACAAATTGCTTGTTCTTTTGGCTGCTGTCGGTGACAGGGTGCTGGGCTCAATGGACCCTTGGTCTGTCCCAGCATGGTGATGCTTATGTACTTATGAATGACTGACCTAAGATAAATATAGCATTCCTGTATGTTTTGCTGAGCAGCAAAATATATTAGAGTTTGAAAGAGAAATACTGACAGAAAGTGATGGTCAAAATTTGTTCTGGATGCTGAACCCTCCCCCCCCCCCCCCCCAAAACCAAAAAAACAAGCTAACATGTACATGGTTACCAATGATATACAGAGGTAAACACAGCAGGGGGACTCAGTAAATGGTATCAACCGCTTCCCTTCCACCCATCCCTTTCTATCCACTGCTTGCTGACTTCTTCCAATGTGCAGCAAGTAGCTGTTGCCAGTCCCTTCTTTCTCAACAGCACTCACAAATTAACATAAGTAGGGCCATACATGATCACAGCAAATATTCATCCAGCTGAAATTCCTGCTGACAGTAGCCAATCCAGGATACAAAGCATTGGCTGGATTCCAAAGAGAAGATTCATGCCTTGATGCTCATACCCAAGGATAATATGGTGGCTTTCCCTAGGACTAAATCAACTCATCTAAACCATTTTCAAACCCTGCTATGCTAAATAACCATCACTGCTCCAGTACAACCAAATTTCTGCCATGTCACACCAGTTAGGAACCCACATTGGGGGCTGAGACAGTTAAGGATTCACTGACTAAGGATCCTGGAGCATACTCCTTCTGATCTCTAAATAATTGCATTTTTTGTTAAACAGGTTTCCTTCATCAGAAGAAAGTTACCTGATAAATCATCATTTCTTTGAATGAACAAACATGCTAGTACTAAAGCATTCATGAAATTAATCATCTCTACTGCAGAGAAAGGAAAGTGGTAAAACTAGAGGACATGAATTGAGGTTGTGGAGTGGTAAACTTAGGAGTAATGTTAGAAAATTATTTTTCACGGAGAGTGGTTGATGCTTGGAACGCCCTCCCAAGGGAGGTGATGGAAAAAAAAAACTGGCAGAATTCAAAATGGGGTGGGATGAACACAGAGGATCTCTAATTAGAAAATGAATGATACAAAAAACAAAAAGGGTTGCATGTGTGCTTGCATGTCAAGTGGTGCTTAGATGTTGACTCTGGCTGTACCAACTAAGGTCGGTGCTGGGCTGGTTTATATGGTCTGTGTCCCGCATATAGCAATCTGGTTTAGGATGGGCTGGAGAGAGCTTTGACGGAAACTCCAGTAATTTGAAACATGAGGACAGTGTCGGGCAGAGTTTTATGGTCTTTGTCCCGCAAATGACAAGATGCATTTGGATAGGAAGGAGTGAGTTTGGATAGCAACTCTAGTAGTTGGACTTCTATGGTCTATGTCCTAAGAAAGACCATGAACAAGTATTTAATATCACGCTCACTGTTGATTTAATCTTGAACTGATGATGAATGTGACTGTTGGGCAGACTGGATGGACCATTCAGGTCTTTATCTGCTGTCACTTACTATGTTACTTTTGACAAACTGCTACAATAAGATATTTGTGAAAGCTAGCAGTAACCTGTAAAGTACGCCCTTATGGGACTCTATACCTTTCCAACAGGAACCCAAAATGAAATCAGGATCATGCTTTACTTTTGATTAAAACTGATACACCAGTGAACACATACCACTATTTTTAAATTAAAAATTGTAAAGAACAGAGACCAACGAGCATATGACAGGGATCAGTTCCCTCCTAAACTTCAGCCCATTGCTTTCCATTTTCTAATCTTATCTGAAGCATTTGGACATTTCGAGGATATGCTTTAATCCTTCAGAGCCTGGCTGTACTAACGGTTCCTTCCTTTACTGCTCTTGACAAATCTACTTGACAAAATAAGGTCCAGTCCCTCATTTACTTTATTTCAACCAATGAGTTTGTAATTATTTTGAAAGAATGCATTGTTACCTTAGAAGGTACTTAAAAGTGATTTGAAAATACATTTAGTAGAGAAAGGTAAATGAGGACTGCAGGATCATAAGAACAGTTAACATACTACATTTCTTGCACAAGCAAAGGGATGCTATATATCACTTTCACTGGTAAACAAACAAAAAAAAAAAAAAAAAAAAAAGAGAGAATACCACACATTTTCTAGATAAAATAAATGAGCAGAATATGATAACCTATGCAAACTGGCATCATAACACAGTATTTGCTAGGTTTCTCGCCTGTCAAAAGCTCTTTTGAGGCATATACCCACTAAGAATCTTTCTTTCACCCACATTCATGCACACATTTTAACTTACTGTCATGACCTAAAAATTCAACCTTTCAAAAACAGATACAGGAAGAACAGGGTTTTTTCAATTATATCAGTACTCTGAGATGAATACCATCCAGTCCAGGAGATTTGCTACTCTTCAATTTGTAGAACTGCCCCATTACATCCTCCAGGTTTATAGAGATTTCATTCAGTTTCTCCAATTCGTCAGCTCTGAATACCATTTCTGGCACTGGTATCTCTCCCAAATCTTCCTCAGTGAAGACCGAAGCAAAGAATTCATTTAATCTCTCCGCTATGGCTTTGTCTTCCCTGATCGCCCCTTCTACCCCTCGGTCATCTAGCAGTCCAACAGATTCTTTTGCCAGCTTTCTGCTTTTAATATACCTAAAATGTTTTTTACTATCAGGCTTATTTTGAAAGAGAAGGGCGCCCAACTTCCGACACAAATCGGGAGATGGGAGTCCTTCTCTTAGGGTCGCCCAAATCGGCATAATCGAAAGCCGAACTTTGGCGTCCTGAACTGCCTTCTGTCGCGGGGACGACCAAATTTCATGGGGGCGTGTCCGCAGTGTACCGAAGGCGGGACGGGGGCGTGGCCAACAGATGGGCATCCTCAGCCAATAATGGAAAAAAGAAGGATGTCACTGATGAGCATTTGATCGACTTTATGTGGTCCCTTTTTTTTCACGACCACGTCTAGAAAAGGTGCCCGAACTGACCAGATGACCACCGGAGGGAATCGGGGATGACCTCCCCTTACTCCCCCAGTGGTTACCAACCCCCTCCCACAAAAAATAAATAAATAAATAAATAATAAATTTTTTTCAGCCCCTATGCCAGCCTCAAATGTCATGCCCAGCTCCATCACAGCAGTATGCAGGTCCCTGGAGCAGTTTTCAGTGGGTGCAGTGCACTTCAAGCAGGCGGACCCAGGCCTCCCCCCACCTGTTACACTTGTGGTGGTAAATATGAGCCCTCCAAAACCCACTGTACCCACATTTAGGTGCCCCCCTTCACCCCCAAGGGCTATGGTAGTGGTGTGCAGTTGTGGGGAGTGGGTTTGGGGGGGGGGGGGTTGGGGGGCTCAGCATCAGGGAGCTATGCACCTGGGAGCAATTTGTGAAGTCCACTGAAGTGCCCCCTAGGGTGCCCGGTTGGCTCCCTGGCATGTAAGGGGGACCAGTGCACTATGAATGCTGGCTCCTCCCACGACCAAATGCCCTGTATTTGGTCATTTTTGAGATGGGCATCCTCGGTTTCCATTATCACCGAAAACCGAGGTTGCCCATCTCTAAGGTCGACGATCTCAACATTTAGGTCGACCATCTCTAAGATCGACCTAAATGTTGAGATTTGGGTGTCCCGACCGTATTATCGAAACGAAAGATGGACGCCCATCCTGTTTCGATATACAGGTTGCCCCGCCCCTTCGCGGTGCTGTTCTGAGAGATGGGCGCCCTTAGAGATGGTCGTCCACGTTTGAAAATGCCTCTCTATGTGCTCCTTAATTTGTAAATGCCAGTTAACACGCTACAATTTTTCATCTAGAGTAAATTACACATTTGTAAAAAGTCAAAGTAAAATGTCTTATTATAATGTATTCCAGCCTCTTACCATTATAGCCCTGTATCAGTTCACTTTTCAAGTTCAAGTTATACACACCTGCTTCAACTGCGGTATGACATTCCATATGCTGTTGACTAACTTGCTCCCCAAGTCTATAAGAGAAAAAAAAAACAAACAGTCACACAAGTATGTATGTACCACTGTTTTACTCTTTTTTAAGCAGTTACCATAATTTTTTAATTTTTCAGCACAGAATAAAATGTTATCTATACAGAACTTAGAAGTTACACTATTGCTATAAATAAGAATCATCATAAGGAAATGAAATCTACATTACCAGGACCCAAGCAGCAGTAGAAAACTGACATCTCTAAGATGCTGCTGCCACCATCATCATTCCACAGCATTATGGCAAGCGTTAGCACTAAATTTGAGAGATTGAAATCATACTCCCCATACCCAGGGCTAAGAGTGAGGTTCAGTACTGTTATGGTATGTGCAAAATTAACCCATTAGGAGACACACTGCCTCTTTTAAGAACACAAACAACATTCTGATGTACACTTTGCCTGAGTTCTGGATAATGATTATGCTAAGCTACTGCCATGCTAGAGAAACAATGATGCTACTGTGGCTAAAACTTGTACATTTATTAATAAAGATGTTTAGTGTAAAACATTTTGCTTTCAAGATGGTCACATAGCAACAGGGCTCCCAAGTATGCTACAGACTTCTGGGTTAGAAGGCAGAGGGTACGCACGGAGCCTTCTAACCCAGAAAGAATTTGCATTTCTCAATAAAAGAGCACCACGCATCCCTGTCTTCTACACCCTCCCAAAAATACACAAATGTTTACAGGACCCACCAGGTCAGCCAATAGTTTCAAGTCGAGGGTCTTTACTAGAACCTTTGTCTATATGTGGCCACGTTTCTGCGTCCATGTGTACAGCATACGAGATCTTACATAAAGGACACTACAGATTTTTTTTTAACCGTCTACATGCAATTGATGATATGCAGGAAGGATGGTATATGGTCACCATGGACATAGTAAGTCTGTATACAATTATTCCCCAGGGTGAGGCTATGGATGTACTTAAGGAAGTCCTGGATCAGAGAGAAGATCAAAGGATCCCAACGAGGTTTATCATGGCTTTGGCTGCCTTAGCCCTGAAGAATAGTGTTTTTCAGTTTGAAGGGAGGATGTTTAGGCAGAAATCAGGGGTAGTGATGGGAGTTACAATGGCCCCATCAGTGGTGAACTTATTTGTAGCCAAGTTTGAAGAGACCAAGGTATCTCCTTTTTTTCAATAAAATTAAACTATGGGTCAGATTTATTGACGATGTCTTTTGTATATGGACTGGCACAGTGAGTGAGTTAGAAGAGTTTGTGAGTTATCTTAACACCGGCCACCCCACTTTACGTTTCACTATGCAGTACAGCGACAGCAGCACTGCATTTCTGGACGTCCTCATCTATCAAACAGGGGGGTGACTACAGACAACAGTCTTCCGGAAAGACACTGATAGGAACACACTCTTAGAGTATTCTAGCTGTCACCCCCCGAAGTTAAAGGACAGCTTACCGTTTTTACAGTTCCTACGCTATAGAAGAATATGTTCTGAGGAGATAGACTTTAAGAACAAATCAAGGGATCTGGAGAGAAGACTGCATAATAGAGGATACCCTAGACCTATAATATGGAAAGTTTATAGACGGGCAAAGTACAATAATCGGGAATACTTATTACTGCCTAGGGACACGAAACACAGCAATGACGATGAGACCATAACTTGCGTTCTGCACTACTCGTCTACGGCCCCTCGCATCGCTGCATTGATAAAGAACAACTGGAACATAATACAAACCCTACCAAGGTTCTCAGGAACTAAAGTTAGATTGGCATATAGCAGGAGGAGGAACCTGAAAGAGATCTTGGCACCTGCAGCATTGCGATAAGCCCCTTTAGAAACAGATAGGGAAGGGGGGCACTCTAGCTGTGAATCTTGTGGAGCGTGCAACATTATGTTGGACACGCAAGAATTCATAGACCCACAGTCAGGGAGACGGTTTAGGCTCCACCAGAGGACCACGTGTACATCAGAATGGATAGTCTATGCAATCATCTGTCCCTGCAATAAAGTATATGTAGGGCAGACATCTAGGAAATTGGTTATGTACCTCACAGAGCACAAAAGCAATATCCACGCTAAGAAAACAACAGCACCACTTACTGCACACTGTATCATGGAGAACCACGCTTTTGAGTCATTAAAATGTGTTGCACTACAACAAATGCAGTTTCACATAAAAGGAGGTGACAGGAAACTCATATTGTTGCAGCAGGAACAGAGGTGGATTTACTGATTGTGTACTCTTTACCCTAAGGGATTAAACACGAGGATAGAATGGAACCAATTTTTCTAGTATGCGATTACTTCGAATAGAAAATGTATTGAGAAAACGCACGGGATAACTCTTTAAGAAAGAGGAACTTAGTCCAAGTCTGACCTATCAAAGACGGTCACAGTGCTGAAGGCGTGTGATGTCAGGACTATAAAGATCCCACGCTACGGTGGGATCTCTCTCCGGACTGAGAGAACAGAATTGAGCAGTAAAAGTGAGGCATTGAGACAGGATGTGGGGTAAGAAAACCGGTAAGGAATAGTTCACTGATTGAATATGTTCTTTTGCAGAAACAGTCAAGTATGCCACAGGAACCAAAACCTTGGCCAAAGTCGGCCGTGGGCGGGTACACGAGACTGACCAGCTGCAAAGATAAGTTTGAATTTGTACATCTCATGTCTTGGAGAGCGTAGCTGACTAATCATTAAGGTTTAGCTCAATTTGGAGGTTTTTATGCCCATGAAGAGTGAGGGGGCTCCTTAAGGTTGACGGAGCTGGTAAAGCAGTCTACAATGGAGTAACCCTGATATCTACTGAGGCTTTTCCTCCATAATTTAAAAACCACCACAACCAAGTTTAATGATAGGATCATATTTTGATGTGTTAGACATTTTTTCATAACATACAGTAAACAATCCTTCCACCACAAACCCAAATGAGGACAAAGATGACAAAGACAAGGAACCAGATCAAACTCTCCCAAAGGCAGCTGAAGAAGTTCAAGCATTGGAACTTGGGATGAGTTGGCTAGAAACCACGAGACAGATCATCTAAAAATTCTCCAGCTACAGTCCTTTATCGACTTAGCTAAATGGAAGAAAAGGGAAGGTATGAAACAAATTTCTATCACATTATTTATCCAAAAATGAGCTCACCCTCATCCTGAGTCAGAAAACTATTATGTCCTCATGCAAGATATTGAATGTTTTATTAATGCCAAAATCTTTGTGTACACGTTTTTACATGTTGCACATGGCTTCAGTTTCCCTTGTATTCTTTTTATTTATGAGCTATGACAGTGGTTCCCAAACTTTTTCAGTTCATGGCATCCTTCGTGTCCGAGCAATATTTCACGACACCCCCCCATCCAGCCACACCGATCTTCATTCCCCCCACCGGCCACATAGGTCTCCGCAGTGTGTTTTTTCTAGCGAAAAAGGTGCCGGTACTTAAATGTCAGGCCACCTTTCAGGTGTGGGGTGATCACTGAGGGATGTACCCCACAATAGCCAGGCAGAATCTATGATAAGGCAGATTGATGTGTAGAGACTGAGCTCTTTCATGTCAATTTAGCAGTCAATGGAAAAGGTGCCGGTACTCAGTACCCCCAAGTACCCCCTCAAAAAAAGCCCTGGGTCTCCGCCCCCTCCCTCCCCCCCCCCCAGCCATACAGGTCTCCATCTTTTTCTCTGTACAAATATAACAGTGCTAGGGTGTTCTATAACCAGCCCCTCCAAATGACACAAATTACTACTCTGCCTATGAAAAGTTATTCCGCTATTATACTTCCTCTTTGTATGCTGCACAAGCCAGCATGTTTAAAAATATAAGTGAGATTAAATAAAAAATGCTACCAACAATAAAGAATGGATGCAGCAGCTCATAGGTTTGCTTGCTTTGTTTTGAATGGGAAGGGAAACAGAGACTAACCAATTGACTTCAACTTTTTTACTTCATCCCGTCTCCTGTTTTCACCCAACCTCCTTGGCAGTCGCCTCTGTGAGTCCTGAAGGCCATCTGCTCCATGTCTCCAGCGGCCATGACAAAAAAACAAAACAAAAAAACATAAGCACTGGGCCGCAGCAGCCTTCAGTTCCGGGGGGCAGAGGACCGGCAGAACTGACAGCACATGCTTGAAGGCTGCTGCAGCCCTGCGTTTACTTTTTTTGTTGTTGTTTTTCTGCCGCTGCTGTCTGCAGTGGCAGTTCGGGCAGGAGGGAGATTGGGAATTTCCATGGCACCCCAGAGTTCACTGTGGCACACCAGGGTGCCACGGCGCAGTTTGGAAAATGCCGAGCTATGAGATAACAATCTTGTTCATTCAGTCAGAATCACAATACATGCACTATGCTATGTATGTTTGCTAATAAATACATTCAAAAGTAATGTACATGGCTTCAGTTTTCCTTGGAGTGGAGTAGTAGCCTAGTGGTTAGTGCAGTGGACTTTGATCCTGGGGAACTGAGTTCGATTCCCACTGCAGCTCCTTGTGACTCTGGGCAAGTCACTTAACTGAGCAATGTACTGTAGTTAACTTTAATTCAACGGAGAAAGGGTTCCTCCTTACAACGCAACCTCATGAACGTGATCGAATTTCTTGGACCCCCCAAGGACAGCGTTATATCGAGTCACTAGTGTATATATGGCAGGTAGCTGAATTAAAGCTTGCTAACAAATGCACAACCCTAATAGCTAGTAATACTAGGTGAATACATCAGAGCTATACAGATACACACTATCCCTTGATTATGTCAAGGTCGCAAAAAAATTGCACGCGCAAATTTAGGCACATTCCCAATTTGTGTGCACAATTTAACTAAACAGCGAGACAATTAGTGCCAATAATTAACTTTTTAACAAGCAATTATTGGCACTAATTAGATTTAATCTGGATCAACGCACATAAAGTTAGGTGTGTTCTAAAAATGGCAGCACAGAAATGGGTCATTGGCTTTTCAGATTGTGGCTTCGAGTTACATACATAATTACAGGATAATGGTGGTACACATTTAAATTTTGGCACAGGCATTTGCATGTTTTTCTTGGTGCAAACGGCCGCATCTACTACTACTTAACATTTCTAGAGCGCTACTAGGGTAAAGCAGCACTGTACAAAATAAACAAAGGACAGTCCCTGCTCAAATGAGCTTACAATCTAAAGAACGAAATGTCAAGTTGGGCAGTCTAGATTTCCTGGGTAGAGGTGTAAAGGTTAGGTGCCGAAGGCGACATTGAAGAGGTGGACTTTAAGCAGAGATTTGAAGATGGGGAGGGAGGGAGCCTGACGTATGGGCTCGGGGAGTTTGTTCCATGCGTAGGGTGAGGCGAGGCAGAAAGGGCGGAGCCTGGAGTTGGCGGTGGTGAAGAAGGGTACTGAAAGGAGGGATTTGTCTTGAGAGCGGAGGTTATGGGTAGGAGGGTTGAGAGGTAAGGAGGGGCTGCAGATCGAGTACATTTGTAGGTTAGTAGCAGAAGCTTGAATTGAATGCTACCTGATCGGAAGCCAATGAAGTGACTTGAGGAGAGGGGTGATGTGAGTGTATCGGTTCAGGCGGAAGATAAGACATGCAGTAGAGTTCTGAACGGACTGAAGGGGGGATAGGTGGCAAAGTGGGAGACCAGTGAGGAGTAGGTTGCAGTAGTCAAGGCGAGAGGTAACGAAAGAGTGGATGGGCGTGCGGGTGGTGTGCTCAGAGAGGAAAGGGCGGATTTTGCTAATGTTGTAGGCCGCATCTACTTACACACACCTCTACACTTAAATGTGCATTCTATATACTGCAATGAAACTTAAGGCGTGGCCTATAAAATAAGTTTAAGTGTTTTTGTTTCGGCGCTGATTTATTAGGCACCTCAGGGGCACACAACAGTTGGAATATGCATTATGTTAAGTAGTAGTAGTAGTAATTCAACTGCGGTGGCACACACGCTAATTTATTTCATCTTCATTAAAAAGTGAAAAATCAGAGACGAGTATGTGCGCCTGGACGCAGTACAGCTGAGCCTTCCCCGGGCTTTCAGCATACAGAGACCCGCTATATCACCAACCTGAGGAGACTCGAGAGATCTTCCCTAGTGGCGGAAGCGGAGGTATTGCAGATCGGTGGGGCCTGCACCACGCACACACTCCTCAGCTGCTCACATAGAGCCGGCAGCGCCATACTGTAATCAACAACGCAGAGAGAGCTACAGCAAACAGACCAGCACCATTCGAACTTCGCGCTCCAACAGCGGGCACACAGAAGCCAGCACGAGCACGCACGCACTTATCCTGCTCCCCTGACCTGCTTTGACCCGCCTATAGCTAGATTGTGACAAAAACGGAAGTTGAAGAAAGCAGGAGACGGAATGACGTCCAAACGTTGAAGCGACTAAGTTAGGTTAGCCTATGTTTTCTGTTCCCCGCGTAGCCGTCATGTAGTACACTCAAAACAAGCAAGCAAACCTGAGCTGTTGCATTCTCATTTAATCTCACTTACATTTTCAAACATGTTGGTTTGTGCAGCATACAGATGTACGCAGAGGAAAGTATTGGTTTCATCGGCTAGAGTACTAATTCGTTCTACATTTTAAATCATTGTGTCATTTGGAGGGGCTGGCTATAGGCATTAGGTTGAAGCTGGGAGTATTTCACATATTTTTTTCCTGTTCATACATCAAAAGAAAAAGATGGCGTGTTGGTAATTGCTCCTTTTTGTATTGTGGAATGCAGTGGTATATTATTAAAATGAAGAGAAGAAGAAAACCCAAAGGAATCCCACGTAGAACGTAGCAAAGCAAACGACAGTGGGAAGGTGGAGGTGGCTTAAGAAAAACCAGGTCATAAATGACTAAAAACAAGCTACGCAGGTTGATCATAAATTACCAAAACCAACCGTGTTTTGGTAATTTATGATCAACCTGCGTACCTGTTTTTTCTCAAGCCATCTCCACCTTCCCACAGGTTTGCTATATTCAGTGCTTTTTTTGTAGAAAAAAAGGTGCCGGTACTCATTGTGGGCGGGGTCACCACACATGGCACCGCCCCTATTATAGCCACACCCCTTATACCAGCCATGGCGCATATAAACAGACATCATTGAAAATATTATACTAGTATAGGAGAAAAAATAATGTGATTTTTTTTCATTATAAATAATTTCTGTAAGCTGTTACAGCTCCAGTATATACCCAGTGCAAAATAAGACAAATTCCAAATACTAAAATGAAAATAAAATGATTTTTTTCTACCTTTGTTGTCTGGTGACTTTGTTTTTCTATCCATATTGGTCCCAGTCTCTGATTCTGCTGCTCTCTATCTGTTCTCTTAACTCCGTTTCCAGGGCTTCCTTTCCATTTATTTCTTTACTTTCCTCCTTTCTTCTTCTTTTGTTGCCCTGCATCCATAAGTAAAAGCTGGGTCCTCCTCCATGGAATTGACTAGAGGAGGTATAACATGGATCCAGCTTTTGCCTATTTTCTCCATCCATGTGCAGTTTTTCTCCTCTCTTCCCTTTCCCTCATCTCCATCCATGCGCATCTTCTTTTTTCTTTCCTCCCCTCCATTCATGTCCAGCACTTCTCCTCTCTCTTTCCCTCCATCCATGTCCAGCATTTCTCATCTCTCTTCCCTCATCTGTATCCATATAAAGCAATAATTCTCTCTCTCCTCTCCTCCATCCAAGTCAGCATTTCTCCTCTTTCCTAGCCAACTCCTCCATCCATCCATGTCCAGCAATTCTCCTCTATCTCCTGCTCTCCTCTCCATCCATTTCTAGCATTTCTCCTCTATCCCCTCTCATCCATGTCCAGCAATTCTCTCTTCCCTGTCCTCCCCTCCCAGCGATTCTCCTCTCTCCCCTCCATGTCCAGCAATTCTCTCTTCCCTGTCCTCCCCTCCCCGTCCAGCGATTCTCCTCTCTCCCCTCCATGTCCAGAAATTCTATCTTCCCTGCCCTCCCCTCCATGTCCAGCAATTATCTCATCCCTGCCCTCCCATCAATGTCCAGCAATTCTTTCTCCCCTGCCCTTCCCTCCCATCCCATGTCCAGCAATTCTCTCTCCCTTGCCCTTCCCTCCCATCCCATCCTATGTCCAGCAATTCTCTCTCCCTTGCCCTTCCCTCCCATCCCATGTCCAGCAATTCTCTCTCCCCTGCCCTTCCCATGTCCAGCAATTCTCTCTCCCCTGCCCTTCCCTCCCATCCCATGTCCAGCAATTCTCTCTCCTCTGCCCTTCCCTCCCATCCCATTGATTTCTAGCAATTCTCTCTCCCCTGCCCTTCCCATGTCCAGCAATTCTCTCTCTC